>NC_132814.1:8516001-8820335 GCF_048594095.1 Paramormyrops kingsleyae | reverse complement strand
GCCCCGTAACTCAGTTTGGGTACGTAATTTGTAATGTGTTATAAGTGACAACTGTGAAGGAATGGTTTATGGGGAGTTACTTTAACAACCTCTCATGTCTAGAAGTCACCCCTCTGGGTTTATTTATGAGTGTTTAATGTCCCCTCTGTGGAAGTCGCTGCACGTTTGTTCAGCTGCTCCAGGAGTCTCAGGATCTTCTGCTCGGATCTTTCCATGCGTCATTTACAGATAGGTGATGAGTTTGAAGCACTGGATTATACCAATTACAGTGGTAATGGGTCCACACAATAGGGAAGGGCCAGCCCGTCCTATGGGCGAGATAGGCGATCGCCTAGGGCGCCATTTAATCAGGGGGAGCAAACGAAATCAGAAGAAACACATTAGTCATTTCGACTAGTTTTAATATTTCACTGCTTTTCTTGTGAAATAGAGGCTAGTTACCTAGTTAGGATCCAGGTACCCTGTGCTACAGTAATGTTTTTAATACAAATTGTTTAACAGAATTTTGGGGGGCGGGGTGCTGGGCGCTCAGCAGAATCTCACCTGCAATAGGGTGCCATGACCAATGGTGATTTTCACAGCAAAAATCTGAATATTCTTAGGCTGCGCTAAAGTAGCATTTTCCAGGTGATGCTACTCTGCACGATGTCAGGAATTTCCTGGACTGCAAAGTAAGCAAGAAGCAGGCTTTTGTCTGGCCTGCACCCAGCCATAGCCCCAGAAGAGACTCAATCTCATTTCTCAGACAGTGGTATTTTCCTTCATAGAGGTCTAGCTGATACAGTACTTTTGGTTAACGCTGGGGGTCATTGTAGCTATTTACCCATTTTTTGCTGCAGTGAAAGTGGCAGAAAGCGAGTTGGTTTTGGAAGCTGGTCTTACCTTCCATGATAAACAGGTGTGGGCTGCTAGGTGACCAGGATTAGCCATCAAAAAATCCATGTGTCTTCATGTGCAAGCACAGTTAACTCTTAAGTTCTCCTATTTCAAATTTGTTTTTAGCAAAGATTCCAGGTCCTAACCACATATTTGGAGGTGATGCAGTCAGTGCAGAATCTGGGATTTGACAGGATCCCTAAAGCGTATCGTAAACAACATATCACACGTGCCTTTCCGATCTATCTTCACTTATATGGGAGTGTTAATCCCATGAGTTTTCGGACTCGCTCTGAAGGAATTTCCTATGATGTACCAGCTTGTCTCCATAATGTCTGATGACCCCATGGAAAATGAAGAACTACCAAGACGCATGGAATTAAGCCTATCCATCCGTCTTGGTCCTGCTTATCCTGCTTAGCCTACCCGAGCCAGTGAATGACACAAAGCTGGGGTATACCCTGGATGGAATTCCATGGAGGCCATGACAGACCACATGCACACGAAGAATTATAGACCCCAGGCCAAAGTCACATGACTTGGGGTGAGCATGCTGCAAATTTATTGGTTGACAAAATCATTTGTTCCCTTTTTGCTTTTTCTTTTGTTCAGATACTTGCAGTTGCACACTTTTTTTATGATATGTTGTATAACATAGCTTCTCTGTGTGCTTTCATGTATAGGCTGCACAGATGTGGTAAATGAGAACTCGATTTAATGTGTCTTTGAATTGTTTGGTGCATTCAGTCAGTCTTTCAGTTGGCTAAATAATTACTCTGCATGCATTTTTGCACATCCATTTCCTTTGTCTGTTCTGCCGGCTATTATATATTTTTATATTTCAGTATATCTCCTTTCCCTTAAAGTTTATATTTATATTTATTAATAGTAATTGTATGGCTTTGCATTGTTTGCACTTTACTATATCATCTTATTTGTACTTCAGTGATTTTTCTTAACATGGATTCTACGTTGTCTGTGAATGGAAGCACCGATACTGCCAGAATAAAATCCTAGTACAAGCAGCTGTGCCTGGTCAATAAAGTGAATTCTGACTCTGATTGAGAAGCAAGTTAAGCAGAAACGAGAATATCCTCTGGCCTGCCAGCTTTGTAATTCCACTGGTTTAATATATCCGTGTGGGCAGTGGCCTTTGAGAACTTTTTGCTTTATAGGTGGGACAGATGGGTGTTGCATCTCGCCGTCTGCTCCCAGTGGATGGGGTTTCGCATTCAGTGAACCAGTGCCGGGTGAACTTGTTACATCATTGGGAGACAATCAAACAGTACTACATATTCATCGCCGCATAAGGACCTTCAAGCCAAGCAAAGTTATGAACATTACTTTTAGACTAAGTCAGACAACAGTAATAAGTTTTGCAACTTTTACAAAGAAGATCGGAGATAAAGATAAAATCGTTCCAAAAGCAAAATAGTTCTGTGATGTCGACAAAGCTTACTATACTTTTCTGGAACATAAATCAATGCCTTACCGACATAATTGAAAGTCCAATTACAATTTTACTTTAGCAGCAAACTTAAATTTTGTGATAAAATATTTGCAGTGAAGAAATTTGGCATGATGAATGTTTAAATACAGTAATATTTAGCATGTCTAGTTTGCATGGTGATCCAGTGAGCAGCACAGAGACCCCAACCCTTTGTGGTTGGGGGCTTTTAGTCATGCTTCTTAGCCGTTTGTAAACCACTGTTTGCCAATCCAGTCCTCAGGCACCCACAGACAGGCCATGTTTTTGCTCGGTCCCATGTGAATTGTCTGGGAGGGAGCAAAAACATGGACTGTCTGCGGATCCCTGAGGACCGGGCTGGCAAACACTGATATATGCTACCTTAAGGCCTATGCTTTCTAGGATACGCTCTTGGTTCTCCTGTGATGGGTAAGTGATTATGGAGAATGAATGACTGACAAGTACTAAATCTTCACTAAAATTATTTATACATACAGTACTGTAAGATTAACCTGAAATATTTCCAGAAAATGTACTTTTACTATTTTTAGTAACACATTGCATGTTTATTTCATTACTTACTGTAAGTTCTAAAAAGTTTTCTTGAAAGTGCACTGAATTGTATAAAAAGCTGCAAAAAGTATGATGTCCTGTTTTGGGGGAAGACTGATACAAAATAAAATCGTTTGAAGAATTATAGTGAAATTGGAATAATACACTTATTTTAGTTTTAATTTAGTTTTATTTTGATATTAGTTTTAATGTGTTATAGCACCTACACCTTGACTGAGGTCCTATCCCAGTCACCTTAGTCCAGGAGTGTTCTCAAACATGTTAAAAAAAAGATCCACATCAGATTTTTTTTTTTATGTCAGGGGTCCGGAACTATATTCAATAACAAAACAGCATTTGATGAACTTTAATGAATTACCAATGACTTTCAATATAGACCTGAATATTTAACAATAATGGGACCTTAACGTAACGACTAGTTTAATACTCACTGATTATTTCCACTCTTTGTCATGATGGGAGGAGGGATTATGACGAGTTATGTGTGTGCAAGGTTTAGTGGTTCTACATTGTTTTTTTTTTTGTACTTCAAATCACATTAAGCATTTTACATTAACCATGTTGATTCTTATGGTGCATTACCGCTTGGGTCTGGATTACCTTGCAGTACAGTCTGTATCCAGACTGAGGACTTTGATAACCTTTGCCTTAGTCGTTTGTCTTTTCTATCACTATTCTCCCAGTCTGGCCACTTAACTGAGACACACATCATTCCCTGATTTTCATCCATCCATGAACTCACACTGATTGGATATGAACTACCATCAAGACAGAGTTGGCAGACGGCTACTCTCCGGTGTCACCCTGTCTCCTGCTCACCACGTACCACAGTTTGGGCAGAAAGCGGATATGCTGTGTTCTTAATAGACTACCTTTAATCAATTTCTTAGAGGTTTTGCTTGATAGACATATTTGTAGAACTGTTTTATTGCAGCTTTCATGTAACTTAAGTGTGGATCTCATTACCATATCTTTTAAACTTTCAGAGCAACATCAAGACTATTATAACCTATTAATTTAAACTTAGATCATTTTTGGCAGCTTTATTGCTTTTCTTCGTAAGCATTGAAGTGATAATCAAGTTGACAAGAATGTTAATGAAACACATCAACTTCAGGATATTGTTTTTTTTTTTTTTTTTTTACGTCAATCTTCTCTGTCCACGCAGCTAAATGTACCTGAGGTCTCGGCCTTCAGTATGCAGCCCTGTATCTGGGCTGCTGTTGTCAGTCAGCTATAATGTGTCTTGTCCTTTTCTGCAGGATGATCAGGTGGTTCTGCAGTGTACCGCTTCCATCCTGAAGGAGCAGATCAAGCTGTGTCTGTCCTGTGAGGGTTTCGGGAACCGCCTGGCCTTCCTGGAGGCCACCTCCAATGCCCAGGTAGAGCACAGAGGCAGCACAGAATAGTTATCCTGTTAATTACGGACACTTGGGCTGCTTGTCTGGCTGAGCACTTAATTATGTTTTCTCTCACAGAATGTGCCTCCAGACTTGGCAATCTGTTGCTTTATCTTGGAACAATCTTTGTCAGTGCGTGCCCTGCAGGAAATGCTGGCCAACACCACAGAGATGAATGAGGTAGGAGCTATTAGGGGGATACTTATTGCTCAGCACACTGGGGGGAATAAATTACGTTGTTTCTTTGCATTTTTTTATTCTGTAAAGAGACACGATCCTTAGGAGGTTTCTGAGTCCGAGTGCATTTGGCTGAATTGTTTTGGTACATTTCCCAAAGTTTCCCTTATGTCCAAATGTCCTACTTAAATATTGCAAAAGTAATTTTGTGGACACTGCATAAGTAGCAAGAAATTGATTTGCACACCATTCATCAGCACTTTATTGCTGAAGATGTAACCAGCACCACTAATTAAAGTATATACCCTGTGTGTGTGTGTGTGGGGAGGGGGGGGGTATAGTAAAACCTGAGATTTTCCTACTTTTGGGGACATCTTTTGAGGTCCCCATTTGGATAACCTCAGTTTTATAAAAATCTGTGAATGCAATCAAAAAAGTAAAAATGCCAAAAGTCTTGTATTTGGGTTGGTTACTTATGGTTAAGGTTAGGGATGGGTAGGGGTTAAGGGTGTCATGATTGGGATTAGGGTTTTTCCCATAGAAATGAATGGATGGTCCACATTTAGATAGGAAGACCAACTTAATCAAGAAGGTTACAAAAAACTAATGCTCTGTGTCAAGTTTCTGAGATAACATGAGGGCTGTGAGAGAGAATGACTATCTTTCTCTATGACTTCTGTCTCATTGACGCCACCTACTGCTCATGGCTGGTCTTACACTTTGACCTTTTGTTAAAAAGGGAACTCAGGTCCACTCAAGCTGTGAACAGATAACAAGTCTGATCCCCAGCTAAGATCAAACGGCACCATAACCATCAGGGTTGTTCCAAAACAAGAAAAAAATGGCATACAGACCAATCCACAAAAATAGAGAAGAAATCCAAAAGCTGACCAGACAAAAGTTCCTCTGTCACAAATGACAGACCAAACCCAAACAAACATAAAACCAAAACTGCCAACCCTGCCAGGAAACACACAGGAGAGCAGAAAGACGGACCCTGAAGTAAAGCTTAGTAGATGCAGAGCCTGATTCTATTGGATTTGCCCCAGGCAAGCTTTGGTTTTATTTGAAGTGAATTCATTTCCTGAAATATGTATTTTACATACAGTAAACATGTCGATATAAGTGTACTTTAAAAATCTGGCATGTTTTGTAGTGTTCTACAATGCTATTTATAATTCAATGTTTCAATGCTACCTGGAGTCAAAAAATTCCTTTTTGTCTCCCTTTTTGACTCTGCAACCTGTACTTCGCTGACAACCAAAGGCAGTCGATTTGGACAAATGGGTATGTCTCTGGCCATGTCACACTTTCTGTCTTTTCCCCCGCAATGTTTCCTTGTTAATACCCATGCCCTCTCAACCAAAATGTAATTATCTCCCTCTGGTGACTGAATGCCCTCTTATCGGCCATGTGTACAGCACTCTCTTTTGTCACAGTTTGCCTAGCACTTCCATATTGAATATTATTCATATTGGAGAACTTCTTCCTCAACCTACAACCTTGATCAGCATAAGCAAATGGCAGATGAGTGGTTTGAACGTCTTTCCCCCTGACCCGCATCAAAAATGTGCCTTCGATAATGAATGGGCTTTTTCCTTAATCCGGGATAGTGACTTGGATGCAATGTGTATGTAATCCAGGGTCCTCGTAAACCTGGAGCTTATCATCAAGGACAGGGAACATGCTGGACAGGATGTCATGAATGGTAATCTTGTTCCATCCTTTGCCCTCGACAGTCATCCCAAGGAGGGGGGCATCGTACGCTGCTGTATGGCCATGCTATCCTGCTTCGACACACACATTCTGGCATGGTGAGATCTTCCAAATATGTCTGATAATGTCCTCCATTGTCTGAGCCCCTTAGTTTACAATCTGAACTTCTTTGCTTCCTAATACAGTCTGTGTCCCACTGACAAAAAACAATCTTTAAATTCTATGTGCTAGTAAAATGATTTTTACAAATAATATATTTTACATATTCATCGATGAGCCAAAACATTATGACAAGGCCCACATGAAGTGAATCACGTTGACTAGCTCATTAAAAAGTCATGCGTCAAGGACTGGGATATTTCACGTGGTAAGCTTACATTTGGTACTCATAGTTCACTTGTTGAATACAGAAGAAATGGGCCAATAGTAAAAATGTGAGTGACTTTGACAAAGGCCAGATCATTACGGCCAGACGACCGGGGCAGAGCATTTCAGAAATGGCAAGGCTTGTGTGGAGCTCACGGTGAGGACCTCCTGAGAGCGGTCCGAGGAGGGAAACGCCATAAACCGTGACAGGGTGTTGGGCGGCCTAGACGTGGGATGTGAAGGTTATCCTGTCCGGTATGAACCAACAGAAGGGGTACTGTGGCCGAATTAGCTGATCATTTTAATGACGGTTATGGGAGTCCATGATAATCACTTCTTAGCAGAGTGGTCATAATGTTTTGCCTCATCAGTGTGTATATATAGGTACTATAATATAAATTGTAGTCTTTTTCATCTAAGTAATTCCCAGTTACAGAGCCAAGAAAATAGTGTGTCTCTTCCCTCCTGCCGTAGTACCTCAGCTGCCTGACTACATCACGGTCGCTCACCGATAAACTGGCGTTTGACGTGGGATTGCAGGAAGATTCCACAGGTATTGACACTAGGATCAATGGCTCTCTATTACTCTGAAGAATGGGCCAATACTCTATTGTTCCATCATGCACGGAAACTAAAAATGAGAGACATCTGTCACCTTAGGCGAGGCATGCTGGTGGACCATTCACCCAGCCTCCAAGCAGAGATCAGAAGGCGAGAAGGTCAGAGTGGGAGACGACCTCATCCTGGTCAGCGTCTCCTCTGAGAGATACCTGGTAAGACTTTAGAGACATTTCTGACACTTAGGTTTATCTTTCAATGCCCCAATCAGAAAACACTAAGACTGAACTATCTTAACCTTCCACTGTTCAGCATCTCTCTTACGCTAGTGGGGACCTGATGGTGGATGCCTCCTTCATGCAGACACTCTGGAACATGAATCCTGTTTGCTCTGGGTGTGAGCTGGCTGAGGGTAAGAAATCTTCAGGTCCTTATTAGCAGTATAGTGTGTGTTTTTCATGTATCCTCACAACAATGCCCTCAGAACTCCATTCCATCCTTAAGAACATAAGAACTATACAAACGAGAGGAGGCCATTCGGCCCATCGAGCTCGCTTGGGGAGAACTTAACTGTTAAAATCTTATCTAGCTCTGATTTAAAGGAACCCAAGGATTCAGCTTGCACTATGTTATCAGGAAGACTATTCCATACTATGACTACACGCTGTGTAAAGAAGTGCTTCCTTAAATCCAGTTTGAAATGTTCTCCCGCTAATTTCCACCATCCTTGTTAGACCCTTTAATGCTTTGGCTCACTAGGTTTTCTGACTGGAGGCCATGTTCTGAGGTTGTTCCATGGTCACATGGATGAGTGCTTAGCAATCCCTGCTGCTGACCAAGGAGACGACCAGCGCAGGTAGCCGTTTCCTTTTATCTGCTATTTACATAATCTATGTCTGTAGACAGCGAAGTTGATGTTTTTTTTTTTAAAATACTTGTACCAGAAATGCACACTATGAGGGTGGTGCAGTCTGCAGCCACGCCCGGTCTCTCTGGAGACTAGAACCTCTCCGAATTGGGTGAGTCCATGTGGTTACTTTTTAGAATATATGTCTTTGCTGTTCCACCCAACATTTCTGAATGGTGAGGTTTATCCCTGTTCTCTCTCCGTAGGTGGAGTGGGTGTCACATGAAATGGGGCATGTCTTTTCGGGTGCGTCACATCACCACGGGGAGGTACCTGTGCCTGGATGAAGAAAAAGGACTCCTGCTGGTGGACCCTGAGAAAGCCAACACCAAGATGACTGCCTTCTGCTTTAGGGCCTCAAAGGTCAGGAGAACCGAAATGTACTGTCCACTCATCTTCTAGCCACTGCAGTGGGGTCCTGGAGGGCACAGGAGAAGGATACACCCTAAACAGGATGGTAGTACAACACAAGGCACTCATACTCTGTTGGACATTAAGAAATGCCACTTATCATAACTGTATGTCTTTGGACTGCACGAGGAATCTCTACTACCCAGAGGAAACCTGCACTGTACATGGAAAACATGCAAATTCCACACGCGCAGGGTGTTTATCCATACCAAGAACACAAAGAACGTGTTGTGTTCTTGTCAAGAGCGTTCTTGCTAGCTTGCTTCCCAAGAACCACCTTGGGACACAATGAATCATGGGATTGTTCTTGTTAGTTAGGATCCAACCGATGCTTCCTTGATTTTTGGGGTGGGGCAAGAACGACATCTGGGGCATTTTTGCAGAACTTCTGTTATTAGTGCATTATAACTGTGCTACAGCAATGGAAGATGATGTCAAATGCGTATTTACACAAGAATGGTAAAGTACGCAGTAACACCCAGTGTAGAGGGCGCTGAACTCCTGGCCCTGGAGGTACGAGGCCATAGTGCTACCCAATGAGCCATAATGGGCCCATTGAATGTCACATAAAATTAATTAAAATAAACTATATTATTTCATTGTCTGAGCTCTGTGCTATAGTGACAATATAGTATATACCGTATTTTCCGCACTATAAGGCGCACTAAAAAGCCTTTGATTTTCTTAAAAAATAACAGTGCGCCTTATAATCCAGTGCACTTTAAACATGGATTAATTTCTGTTGTGCATACTGAACTCGAAGCGATTTGAATGTTTTAGTATTGAAAAGTGAGTGTATTGTGTAGTGCTTCACGTGTTATAAATTAACAATTTCAAGAGTTATTATGAATACGCTGACTTTTGATTTAGCGGTGTAGGACCGTATTATAAGTGTTCAATTTTGAGTTATTGTTAATAGGCTGACTTTTGATTTAGCGGTATAAGACTCTTGTTTTTTTACGTGTTAAAGAGTAGTGAAGACGCTCATAAACGTTTGAACAATGTTGACAGTCATTGTGAACACGTGATGTAAAATAAACTTTCGTTGACTGGCTTATCTGACTGTTTTGTTTTGCTTAAAGCGCCTTAAAGTCCGGTGCGCCTTGTATGTGGAAAAAGTTTGCAAATAGACCACTGATTGACGGTGCACCTTATAATGCAGTGCGCGTTATAGTGTGGAAAATACGGTAGTACTATTATACCATGAAACTAGTGTTTCTAACAAAAGTTATTCACCGTATTGGCAATAAGCTGTAAATAAGTGGATCAGTCCATTTATCCTGCCCTTTGTTCTTCTTTTTTCCTTATTTCCTTCCTGAATCTTTCCATGATTTCCTGAGCAGGAAAAGACAGAAGTGGCCCAGAAGCGCGACGTGGACGGAATGGGAACCCCGGAGATTAAGTACGGGGAGTCCATGTGCTTCATGCAGCATGTGTCCACCGGGCTGTGGCTCACTTACGCCTCAGTAGATGCCAAGTCAGCCCGCCTGGGGCCGCTTAAACGGAAGGTGAGGCGGGGGGGTCAGTTTCTGCATCCGCTGAACGGGACAAACGCTTCATGAATGTCAATTCGACGGTCTCAGTGCCAACAGCAAAATGTCACTTGGACTTGTAATGAAAACAGTTTTGATTGATGGGATCACAGTGACTGATCCACTTTGAGAATACAGAAGGCCATTGGTGTAATATGAGTGTGTTGGCAGTGGTCCTTCGAACACAGCAGTCTGTGCTTCTCCCCTAGGCCATCCTGCACCAGGAAGGGCACATGGACGACGCCCTGACTGTGGCCCGATCTCAGACCGAAGAGTCTCAAGCTGCACGCATTATCTACAGCACAACAGGCCTTTTCACACAGTTCATCAAGTATGACTGCCTCTCGTGCTAAACCAGGGGTGGCCAATCTTATCCAGAAAGGGTCATTGGGTGTGCAGATGTTTGCTGCAGCTCCCTAATTAGATTACTTATTAGAGGACTGATTGGCTGAAGAGTCCTCACACCTGGGTTTGAACAGCTGACCTAAAGGTTATTCCAAAAACTTGCAAACACCGGCCCTTTGCGGATAAGATTAGCCACCAGCATTAGCCACCCCTGCACTGCACTGTAGGGTTTAATGATATTTCCATGTGTGTTATAAACAGTTATGCCTTACGGTTACCATTCCACTGAGGTCTGTTTCTACTCTCACCAGGGGCTTGGACTCCTTGAGTGGGAAGAACAAGACCCCAACTCAACTATCCCTTCCCATGGATCCAGTGGTTCTCTCCCTGCAGGATCTCATATTCTATTTCCGGCCTCCTGAGGAGGAGCTAGAACATGAGGAGAAGCAGACCAAGCTGCGCTCCCTTAAAAACAGGCAGAACCTCTTTCAAGAGGAGGTCAGTTCATAAAGTGCTGTATTCCCACAATGGGTGTGCTTTCAAATGCACAGGAAAGACATTTCTCAATGCTGTCTGTTTCTTTTGATATGATTTGTTTGTCCATGAATCAGTTTTTAAATGAATCGACCCAGTATCTTTGCAGTTATTCACTTTTATAAAAACTCAAAGGCAAAGGTCATTTAGTCAGCCACAAACATTTCTATGTAGTCACTACCTTCTACTGTATATTGTCGCCTGCCTGAACAGTATTCTCTATACAGCAGAGGTGGAAAGTTCAGGTGCAGAAAGTACAAATCCAGACCAAGGTTTTTTTTTTTGACCAACCAGTTGAGTGCTCTGTGACTGTGACTCTTTATATTCAACTGGTTGGTCAAAACAAAACCTAGATCTGGATTTTTACTTTTTGCACCTGAACTTTCCATCTCTGGTATATAGGCAGTCCCCGGGTTAAGAGCATTTTACTTACAAACAATTCATACTTATGGATACATTGCCATAAAGCCTATTTTATAAAAAAATTGAGTTAAATACAAAGGTCCATAATAATGAATGCACATACTACTTTGTAACGCTCGTGAAAACATTGTTTTCAGCAGTTCGTTGACTCGAGGTACAGTACAGTATCATATGTAGTTACTTTTATTTTTACTGCATTGTTACTATTATGTACTATAATATAATTTTTCTGACTTGCGTACAAATTCAACTAAAAGACAGACGTAGGGAATGGATCTCCTCCGTAACCTGGGCCTTGCCTGTACTGTGTATAATCTGATTTTTGCATAAAGCCTCCATCTCTATATTTCTGCAGGGCATGATCACACTAGTGCTGAACTGTATTGATCGCCTCAACGTCTACAATACAGCTGCCCATTTCTCAGAATTTGCTGGGGAAGAGGCATCTGAATCCTGGAAGGAGATTGTCAACTTGCTGTATGAGCTGCTGGGTATGACCTTCAGCATGCATGCGGGTCTGAAGGTGATGATACACTGGGCGAATTTTTGAGCAATGTTGCCGGGCAACTACCAATGAGCCAAGACAAAGGGCAACTCATCTGGATCTGGATGATCACAGAAAGTTGCCCAATGCTGGTTACAACTTTTCAAATTGAAATTTGTTGCCCAATATCAATAGGAAAGTGCCAGAGAAACACTGGTCAGCAACATTGCATGGCAATATTGCTCAGAAAGTTGGTCTGCGCATCATTGCGGTAACACTGTTCTTCAAGTTCTCTCACCCTTCTGTTCTCAGTGTACGGAACACACTTTTGAAATTTGTGACATGTATGCACAACACATCCATTCATCAATTCATTCATCCAATCACTTACCCTGTACAGGGTTCTGGTAAATCTAGCATATAACCCAGATATTACACTCGGGCTGGGATCCCATTGACACATATATCCAGATAGCTGCAGTTAACTGAATATCAGTTAAAGTTTGATCCATTTCTCCTGTCCCTGAAATTTTGCAAAAGCTTCTCTGATCCGAGGAAACCGAACCAACTGTGCACTGTTTTGTGATAATCTGGACTGGCTTGTTAGCAAATTGGACCGCCTGGAAGCCTCCTCAGGTAGTAGTCAATCTCTCCACATCAAAATGATTCATCAAACGCTGCTTTGCACTGCTTTGTTCTTGTTGTCTACCATCCTTCTCCATTTTTAAGGTATTCTGGAGGTTTTATACTGTGTTTTGATTGAAAGCCCTGAGGTCCTCAATATAATCCAGGAAAATCACATCAAATCGATCATTTCTCTACTGGACAAACATGGACGTAATCACAAGGTCAGTCAGTAACATACTGGACACCTCTAAAATGTGGACATTCATGTAAACGGTCTTGCAAATATCTTGCCTTCTTCCTCTTTCAATCGTTCTGTGTTCCTCAGGTTCTTGATGTGCTCTGTTCTTTATGTGTGTGTAATGGAGTGGCTGTGAGATCCAATCAGAACCTCATCACAGAGAACTTGCTTCCTGGACGTGACCTTCTTCTGCAGACTAATATTATCAACTATGTCACAAGGTGAGATATTAGAAATTGATATGGAGCATATTAAAACAAACCTCACACTACTGGTACAAAATCAGTGAACTGTAAGGGTGTTTTCACATGTTATCCTTTTTAAAAAGAACCAGATTCAGTTCTCTTAAAGTAGACTAAAGAGTGGATTAACAGAAAAGGGACTCAGTTGTTTTTGTGTTCACATTGTGAGTTCATTTGAAAGTGGACTAAGATCTCTTTATAGTCCACTCCAGCTCTGATGGAGCCTCAGTCCTCTTTCTGTTCACACTATTGTTACTAACGGCTGTGGTTCCACCTGTTGGTTCTTTTGAACTCCACTCCCCAAGGTGGTCTCAGTTCAGTTTGTTTCAGACGGGTCCAAGTACTTTTGGAGTATTTACACATATGCAAAACATGCTGACTAATGGCTCCGAGTTCGTTTTGAAGGTTGAAAGGAACCAAGTGTGAAATCACCCTAAGTTGCCTTGTATAGGTTACCGACCAACATTTATTTATGGAGAAATTTATTTTACAGTTTTTTTCTCTCACTTGATCTTGATCCATCTGTCTAGCATGAGGCCCAACATCTTCTTGGGCACATGTGAGGGATCCACGCAATATAAGAAATGGTATTTCGAGCTGATAGTGGACCATGTAGAGCCCTTCTTGACGGCACAAGCCGGCCACCTTCGCGTGGGCTGGGCTCTGACGGAAGGATACAGCCCGTACCCTGGGGGCGGTGAAGGCTGGGGAGGCAATGGTGTCGGAGATGACCTCTATTCATACGGCTTTGATGGGCTACACCTGTGGTCAGGTGAGGTAATCAATAATTTTTCAATAATGTTAGCATTCCCGGGGGGGGGGGGGGGCAGCCAGTTGGCCTTGGACCTCCAGAGGTTTTTCTTTCTCCCTACTTGGGAGTTTTTTGTTCCCCTCCTCCGTTGTCTGCTGGCTTCCTTTCTTTCATTTCAGTCTTAATGATGTTGTAATGTACTACAAATCACCATGTAATGCACCTCTGTGACTCTGTTGTGAAAAGCACTATATAAAATTGAATTGAATTGAACTGAAGATAGTCAGGCTTTTAACAAATGTGTAACACTTATTGCATAATGCAGAAATTCCATTCCCATTGTCTTCTCCTGCTCTCTATCATTAGGGCGTGTCCCGCGACTCGTGGCCTCACCCAATCAGCACATCCTGGCAGCAGATGATGTGGTCAGCTGTTGCCTGGATCTAAGTGTTCCAAGCATTTCCTTCCGAATCAATGGGCACCCAGTGCAGGGCATGTTTGAGAACTTCAACCTGGATGGCCTTTTCTTCCCAGTTGTCAGCTTTTCTGCGGGTATCAAGTGAGTACCTGAATGCAAAAGGTTTCGGGAGTAGGAGATAGTGGACAGAAAACAAAACGTAAAGTTACATTAGCTATGGATCAAGTTTTATCGATGCTTTCTTCTTCTGCTACTATGGGGTTGCTTGAGTTTTCAGTGAGGGTGCTCTGAAATTTAGGATTTCCCCTTAATGGGCCAGTCACCACAGTTTAATTTCTACTGCAACCCCCCCAACACAGGTACACAAACACACGTGCAGTACCTGTTCTGTGACAGTTACAGTGGCATTCAGTGTTAAACACAAGGCGAGATATCAAATTATAGTATTCACACATTAAAAATAAAAAATTCTAAATAAACCATAGAAATTTCTTGGGAGTGCCATGGCTGTCTTATTGATAGCTGCAGCACCCCCCCAAGCCAGCTGCTAAATGTTTCATATATAAACTGAGGGTTTAAAAATAGCGATTGACTTACGGCTTATTTTCCGAACTTCTTTAGGGTTCGCTTTCTTCTGGGAGGGCGTCACGGACAATTCAAATTCCTCCCACCCCCCGGTTATGCACCTTGTTATGAAGCAGTGCTGCCTAAGGAAAGGCTGCGCATTGAGCCCATCAAGGAGTATAAGCAGGACTTCAGCGGCATTCGGAACCTGCTGGGGCCGACGCAGTCACTCTCCCACACCGCCTTCACCCCCTGTCCAGTGGACACCGTGCAGGTACCCCACATCCCTGTCAGCGTCACATAAACCCCTCGAAGTTAAACCATAACCCAACTGGTCACCGCCCTGACCGTGCAGATCGTGTTGCCGCCTCATCTGGAGCGGATTCGGGAGAAGCTGGCAGAGAATAGCCATGAGCTGTGGGCGGTCACCCGTATCGAACAGGGCTGGACCTATGGAGCGGTAAGGCCTTTCGCAACTCCCACTACTATTTGAAATTTATGAACTGCGTATTTCTGGAATTTTCCAATTTTTTTTGGCCCATGGTAAAGCGCGGATAACTGAAACCGTGGTTACTGGGATATGGGGATCGCACTATATGTCGTATAATGGTCACAGCTATCAGAGCGTAGCAGCCCAAATAATAATGAAATAATGGAAGCAAAGATAAATGTTTGGGGTTCTTTGTTTACTGTCAGATTCGGGATGACAACAAGAAGCTGCACCCCTGCCTGGTGGATTTTCACAGCTTGCCAGAACCCGAGAAGAACTACAACCTCCAGATGTCTGGGGAAACTCTTAAGTGAGTCTGACTTTGCCTTCTGGCTTCCGTAGTTTGGTGCAGTGCAGGTCCATATCTACTCGCTGCTTTGTCATATTCCTACAGAACTCTGCTGGCTTTGGGTTGTCATGTGGGCATGGGGGACGAGAAGGCTGAGGAAAACCTGAAGAGAATCAAACTCCCCAAAACGTCAGTCCTGCATTTATCGTAGTGTGCACATCACATCATCTGCATTTTCGCACAAGATCGTGACCTGCTTGTGTTCTAGATACAACAACAAAATGTTATATTATCACTCTCTGTCTTATTAGTTACATGATGAGCAGCGGTTACAAGCCTGCTCCCCTGGACCTGAACCATGTGAAGCTGACACCCAACCAGAACACTTTGGTAGAAAGGCTGGCCGAAAATGGACACAATGTCTGGGCACGGGACAGAGTCCGGCAGGGATGGACCTACAGTATCGTACAAGTATGCCCTCTTTCTTCTAGCCTGGTTCACGTTAGTTTTATTTTAATGTGCTGCTCGTAAATTATGATACATTTGTGACATCCTTTACGTCTGGATTATATGATTTGGCTTTTTGAAATTCTTTCACCAGGACATTGCAAACAAACGCAATCCCCGGCTTGTTCCATACAACCTGCTGGACGATAAGACCAAGAAGACCAACAGGGATACTGTGTGCGCTGCTGTAAGGACACTCATTGGCTATGGATACAACATTGAACCTCCTGATCAAGAAAGCAGTGAGTCTTTCCACTTGTTTGTAGGTGTTTTTAAGCACATACACTGTTTCTGGTAACACTTTACTTTGACAGGGTATAATATAGTATAATGCTATTACTTATGTACTGATTAACCACAAACTGAATCTTAGTTACATACTCATCTGATGTTAATTTATCATTAATGAATCGTGATGAGTGTTTTATCTCAAGCAGTTACTATATTTATTACTATATCTGCTAATCCTGTAAACCTTTGTGAACTACTGAAGGAACAATTCATGAATAACTGAAGTTAAATGCTGATTTCATGTTTGTTCATCATTAATGAATCATGATGCATCTTTTATCAGTAACTATATTCGTTCAAGATTTATTCATGATTTGTGCGTTAGTAGTAACTTAGTTATTACTAAGTGTTTGTGCCCAATCAAGTAGTGTTATGCTATTTATGCACTATAAGCACTTACTGTATGTAAGTCGCTCTGGCTAAGGGCGTCTGCCAAATGCTGTAAATGTAAATGTATTTCCCTTTAGTGTTCATCAAGATCCCAAATTTGGCTCTTTTTCCCCCCCACAGGTGCCCATTGTGCTGGTGGCTTACGAGTAGACAAGATACGAGTATTTCGGGCAGAGAAGTCCTATGCTGTGACTCAGGGGAAGTGGTACTTTGAGTTTGAGACAGTGACAGTGGGTGAGATGAGAGTTGGCTGGGCCCGTCCCAACGTATGTGCTGACGCAGAGTTGGGTGTAGACGACTTATCATACGTCTTCAATGGTTTCAAGGTAACTTTATATCCGTAATTTTTCATTTTGCAATGAACGTATAGTATTATTTCTAAGCATTTATTTGTAACCTCAGATGGTAATATATGGTTTATTAGTAGTAACAATTAATGCATTTTTGTTATTACATGTGTTTTTTTTTAGGCCCAACGCTGGCACGTGGGCAGCGAGCCCTTTGGGCGAAGCTGGCAGTCTGGCGATGTCGTTGGCTGCATGATTGACCTTACTGAGCGTAACATCATGTTCACACTTAATGGAGAGATGCTCATTAGTGACTCTGGCTCTGAGATGGCCTTCAAGGACATCGAGATTGGGGATGGTAAGTACAAAAGAGGAGCACTTGAGTAAAGGCAGGAAGACAGAGTCCCAAGGTGAGGTGCCTGGAGTCTTACTGACTGCTGACCTTGCAGTTAAGGTGTCACTTGTCTGCTGTTTGTTTCCCTGTTTGATACTTTAGTCTGTGTGCTTCTTACAGTCACATCTCTCTCCCCAGGTTTCATCCCAGTGTGCAGCTTGGGTTTGTCTCAAGTAGGAAGGATTAACCTGGGCCAGAATGTCAGTAGCCTGCGTTACTTCACCATCTGTGGCCTACAAGAGGGTTTCGAGCCTTTTGCTATTAATATGAAGCGGGACATCACTATGTGGTTCAGCAAAAGCCTCCCCCAGTTCATCCCAGTGCCTACTGACCACCAGCATATAGAGGCATGTTTTATAATGCAAATTCATGGAACAAAACTTCTTATCAGCTTTTACCATAGTAGAAACTGGGGACAATTGTTGAATTTTTTTCTTTTTCAATTTTACAAATAGTAGAAAAATGACACAATGGAATTTTTTCCTTTTAAAATAAAGTTGTATTAGTTTGTTAGACATCAGTGGTGTTTGGGGTAGTCTAAGTAACACAAGAATATTACTTTATCCCTTTAAACAACAGACCCTGTTCAAGAACTCCCTCTGGTCTCCCCTACTCAACTATAATATTTATAAGTATCGAATTATTAGATAATTTAAAACCTGCTTAATTGCTCATCTTTACTCCAAAATGTACTTTTTAAAACATACTCTGAATTTCATGGTTTTCCTAAACTTCTTCAGATATCTCGTATGGATGGGACAGTGGACAGCGCCCCCTGCCTGAAGCTGACCCATAAAACATTTGGATCTCAGAATGCCAACACTGACCTGCTGTTTATGAGACTAAGCATGCCAGTGGAGTTTCATGAGTTCTTCAAGGTGCCGGCTGGGAGGACACTTCTCACACGGAGCCTCATCATTCCTGAGGATGAGGTAGTTGTGGTGGACCCCAACTCTGACTTTGAGATGCTGAAGAAATCTGCCACTCGTAAAGAGCAGGAGGAGAAGGAAAAGGAGCCCCCTGTACTGAAGGAGGTCCCAGGCAGCAAGGGGGGA
Source organism: Paramormyrops kingsleyae (assembly GCF_048594095.1). Lineage (NCBI taxonomy): Eukaryota > Metazoa > Chordata > Actinopteri > Osteoglossiformes > Mormyridae > Paramormyrops > Paramormyrops kingsleyae. The sequence continues at coordinate 8,802,022 of NC_132814.1, read as the reverse complement.
GAGAATGAAAAAGATGCCTCCACAGAGAAGAGCAAAAAGAGGGGGTGAGAATGACTTATATGCTGCTTAGCGATTAGAGAAGGGGTTCCAGTACTTTGCATTACCTTAGCAAGGGTAGAGCAAGTGTAGCTAAATGAGTATGTTGTTGAGATTACAGTTAGAATACATAATGCATAATTAGAGAAGCCTAACAGCATGAAAACGCAGCATAGGAGGGTGTTGGGAACAGGCAGAACACTGTTGTGTGTCTTGTTTCAGGTTTCTCTTCAAGGCCAAGAAGGCCGCTTTTACCACCCCTCCTGTTGTTCCCACTATTCCGCGTCTGATAGAAGATGTTGTGCCAGATGATAGAGATGACATGGACATCATTCTCAACACCACCACGGTGTGATTTGTAAAACTTACCCCCCCCCCCAAAAGTAATATTTCACCATCTTAATCCTGTTAATCCTGTCCATATAATATTCCTGGGCTTACAAAAACACTCCAAATATATGTTAAAATGAATAAATACTATGCATTCTTTTATATGAAATATAGAGTGGAAAGACTGCTCAGAAGATTTAATACAGTTTTACCTGCTTACTGTGTAACACCATTTCTAGGTGTTGATGCTTATATTAACAAAGAGGTTTTAAAACTGAACTTAGAGTGCCTGTAACTCAAATAATCCTTTCATCCCTCTGCAGTATTATTACGCAGTGCGTGTCTTCGCGGGACAGGAGCCGAGTGGCGTCTGGGTGGGCTGGGTCACCCCAGACTATCACCAACACGATCCTCATTTCGACCTCTCCAAAGTACGCAATGTCACTGTCACTGTTGGTGATGACAAGGGAAATGTCCATGACAGGTAAATTCACATGGACTAGGCACACTGGCAGGCAAATGCTTATAAGTACACATGGACACATACAGTCACACTGCGAATCTGTTTTAAAATGATATATATTTAATACCCAAGTATTATTTAATACCAATAAAATGCGGGATTGCATTTGTATTTGCATGATTTTCAGTTGGAGATAGTGATGTCCAATTCATGAACAAATCATTCTTTTGAACTGTTTTTTTCCCCAATGAATCAGTTGAACTGGTTTTCATATCTAAAATAATCAAACTTTGTACATCCATGCATTAAATAATTAAAAAATATTTGACAAATTATCATTTGCTTTTCATATACCGTCTGTAGTCATTGTACCTTAACCCGTTGTATTTGTGCTGTGGCTCACTGTTCACGACTAATGATGGCCCACCTGATATTTCATGAACCATTTGCTGTATTTCTTGACCCCACTAGATGGTGCTTTCTGTTAAAAAAATGGGCTCAACGCACGTCCCAAAGCAAACCAAGAGCGCCATCTAATGGGGTCAAAAAATACAGCAGGTGGTTCATGAAGTGCTTCTTTGATCATCACTACTCCTGACTCTCGGCAATTGACAAGTTAGGGAGTTCAGCATGTTCGATTGAAGCAGTTACTAGGCAATTCTCGTTAGACTCATAAGACCCATAGGAGATATTTATGATATATTTTTAATGAGTTATCATTATGTCTTATTTGAAATGCATGTAATTACATTATTGGCCACTGGTTTTTAAATTTTGATTGGTGTAAGTTACTAAGTTTTGGAGTCACATTCCCCTAACCCTGTTTTTCTCACTGTATATGTGTATTTCATTATGCGATTTTATTGAACGCAAGGTTTTTCAGGAATGTCTTAGTCGTGTTGCAGCCAGACTGACTATAAATGTGCCTATACAAAGATAGCATTAAACCCCAGAATTATTTGTTTTGATTTCACATATTGTTTCTCTCTCACTCAGTATGAAGAGGAGTAACTGTTACATGGTGTGGGGAGGAGAGTTTAGCAACGGCTCCCAGCAGACACGAATCAGTCAGGAGGACCTCCTAATTGGTTGCTTATTGGACCTAGATACCGGCCTCATGACGTTTACAGCCAATGGGAAAGAGATCAACACCTTCTACCAGGTAAGTGTCATGCACTTAGGATGACCACCAGCATGACTGTGAAAAGGAGAACACCCATGAAAAGCTGTTGGGCAGGGGAAGCGGGGGTTAGATTATACATATACTATGGAAGATTTATCACAATAATTATCTTGTTACCTCGATAGAATGACATAAAAAATTCTTTAATGCATGGCTGTTCTCGGCTTCCATAGTTGTTGTGTCTGTGTGTTTCATGTTTTTTTTGTGTGACTGGGGCTAGTAGCACTAGTTGTTGATGGGGAGGTGGTTGGGGGGGAGAGAAAAAGGAGGACACCCAACAGTAGTCCAGAGGCTGAAAGACCAGACTGTCCGGACGAAATCCGGACGAGTGGTCACCCAACATACAGTTCTTGTGTGCTTGCTGAGCTGAGATAAATTTGTGTAATACTGACATTCTGTGTTTTAGGTGGAACCGAACACCAAGCTGTTTCCAGCTCTGTTTGTTATACCGTCCAGTCAGAATGTGCTTCAGTTTGAGCTGGGTAAACTAAAGGTCAGAACCTTTCAAGATTATTTGATTATTGCCTCTGAATTGATAATTGCATTTTCCATTAAAAACTCTGCCTTTACATATGGGGTCTTCTCCCCTTCTCCTGTTGCACACTCACTCCCCACCTTCCCTTTCTCTTCCTTTCTTCAGAACATCATGCCTATATCTGCTGCGATGTTCCGCAGTGAACGTAAGAACCCGGTTCCGCAGTGTCCTCCGAGGCTGGATGTACAGATGCTGACGCCAGTGATATGGAGCCGCATGCCCAACCACTTTCTGGCTCCGCGCACTGCCCGAGTGAGCGAAAGGCATGGATGGATGGTTGAGTGTACTGAGCCCCTCATCATGATGGCGCTTCACATCCCTGAGGAAAACAGGTCGGCAAGAACCACACTAGACAAGAGTCTAATCCTTAAATCTGAGTGATTGTGGCTCTTAGACTTTCTTATGGTGAAAAGCTTGCTAAATTGGAAGTTGGGTGAAATAGAATCTCTTGACTTGTTTTTGAAAGTTCAATTCAATTCAATTCAATTAATTTTTGTATTGCACCTTTCACAATAGTGTCACCCCAAAGTGCTTTGCATGGTGTGTTGTGGTACAGTACAACATCATTAAGAGAGAATAGTACAGAAACAGGGAAAAGGGAGGACAAACAAATTAAAGAAAGAAAGAGAGCCAGATGACAATAGTGTACTTGAATATATTGCGTGAACACTAGTCTAGTTATTCAGGAGGCTCATGTCGCTGGAAACTCTTGTCATCCCTCATTTCTCCATCCAGGTGTATTGACTTGCTGGAGCTTTCGGAGCGCTTGGACATGCTGAAGTTTCACTACCACACCCTCAAGCTGTACTGCGCTGTATGTGCTCTTGGGAACAATCGCGTGGCTCATGCTCTATGCAGCCATGTGGATGAGTCCCAGCTCTTCTACGCTATAGAGAACACGTACTTGCCAGGGCCGATACGAAGCGGCTACTATGACCTACTCATCAGCATGCACCTCGAGTCTGCAAAGCGGGCTCGACTCATGACCAACAGAGAGTTCATTGTGCCAATGACAGATGAAACACGCGCAATTACCCTATACTCAGACGCAGACAAGGCTCACGCATTACCAGGTGTGGGTCTTACTACCTGCCTGCGTCCCAAACTGCACTTCTCCCCCACGGGCTTTGTGGGTACAAACCATGACCTCTACACCCTCAGCCCTATCATTCCATTAGAGGTAAGAGATCATGGGGACACGGGGAAAATATACAGTCTCTAGTGTTCAAATATGTCTCTTACTATCTGCTCTTCTCCTGCAGATCTTGAAAACCAAAGCTCTTAACATGTTAACAGAAGCGGTTCAGGATGGTGGACAGGCCATTCGTGACCCTGTTGGGGGCAGTGTGGAGTTCCACTTTGTGCCCATTCTCAAGCTCATTAGCACACTACTAATCATGGGAATTTTTGATGATGAAGACGTCAAGCATATCCTTAAGATGATTGAGCCGAATGTCTTTGGTGGAATGGCTGAGGTAACGGTGGAAGAGGAATCGGGAAGGATGACCGATGAAGAACAAAATCCATTCACCAGCGAAGATGAGGATGATGTAAAAGAGGAAGAGGACAGCCTGGATGAAGGGAGCGAGCTGGAAGATGAAGGAATGGGGGAGGAGGAGGAAGAGCAAATGGAACTGGCAGAGGTGTCAGAGGAAAACCTGCAGAAGATGGGAGAGGGGGAAGGTGATGCAGAGAATTTGGATGGCAAGAAAGAAGCTGAGGATACAGAAAAGGCCGGACAGGCTGACGAGCAGCGGACAGAAGCCAAGGAGGGAGAGGATGGTCTTAAAGAAGGACTGCTCCAGATGAAACTGCCGGAGTCTGTGAAACTGCAGGTATGGCTCCTGTGCAGCTGAAATAAACCTGTTTATTATGTAGCCTTGGGATTCATCAGCCAAAATGGCCTCCGCATTACTAGTGGGGGCACAAATAATATAATGATATCACACCTTGAATCTGTTCTAATGCAGTTGATATATTTAGTACCCATGTCCGATACAACGCGGAATTGCATTGGTATTTGCGTGATGTGTCAATCGGAGAGAAAAACACTATGTGAACTACAACATGATATTAGAAATAGCATATTAACTAGCTGAAAATCTAATTTCTGATATCAGGAATCATAACTAATTATAATTAAATTTTAAAACTTATGTTGAAATGAATGACAAAAAAAGTTTTGAATATTGCTAGCTAAAATTAAATTATCAATATCAAAAACTGGCATTTTAACTAGGTAAAAGTGAATTTCTGATATTTGAATTCTACCTAGTTAGAACTGAATTTTTGATATAAATTAATTAAAGCTAAAATAGCTCGCCATAGGCAATCCACAAGTTAGCGGGTTTGGCACATTTGGTTGAACTGGTTACTATTCAATTCTCGTGAGACTCATAACAAGATGTTTATGATATAATTAAAGTATTATTGTTACTTATTTATAATGCATATAATTACATTATTGGCCACTGCTATTACTGTTTTTATCATTTAATTCATTTTGTTTCATGTAATTACTAACATTTGTAGATGTATTCCCCTAACCCTGTGTTACCCATTGGAAATGTGTACACGATTTTAGTGAATGCGAGGTTTTTCAGGAATGCATTAATCACGTTGTAGCAGGACCGACTGTAATATTAAGCTCTTTCTTACATATTAATTAACCACAAACTAAAACTTAGTGACATACTGATCTCATGTTTATTCATCATTAATGAATCATGACAAATCTTTTATACGCAAGCAATTATTATATTTATTACTATATCTGTTAATTCTATGTCTTTGTGAAATACTGAAGGAACTACTGAAGTAACAAGTAATGAATAACAAGGGAAATACTGATCTCTTGTTTGTTCATCATTAATCAATCATGACGCATCATTTATCTCAAGCAGCTACTGTATTTGTTCATAATCTATTCTTCAGTTGTAACTGAGTTACTAATAAGTATTTGTGCCCCCTCAAGTAAAGTGTTACCCTTCATACAAATCCAGAGTTCTGTACTTCATTCTGCACAAGCACAGTATAGGAAGAAATCTGTCTGTCTTTGACTCTCTTTCAGATGTGTAATCTTCTGCAGTACTTTTGCGACTGTGAGCTGCGTCACAGGGTTGAAGCTATCATCGCCTTTTCTGACCATTTTGTCAGTGAGGTGCAGAACAACCAGCGGCAGCGTTATAATGAGCTCATGCAGGCGTTCACCATGAGTGCTGCAGAGACGGCTCGCAAGACGCGCGAGTTCCGCTCACCCCCACAGGAGCAGGTATGCACAGGCTTGTCACCAGCATGCATCTGTAGGGCTGTAAGAGATCCTAGAACTAAACCTGCACTAAATCTGTTTGTTGCTGTCAGACACAAGTCTAAGACACATTATATGGCTAAAATGATGTGGACATCAGCTTGTCCTACATCTCATTTCAAAGCCAAGGTAATTAAAATGAATTTGGTCTGCCTTTTCTTGCTATAGTAACCCCTTCTCTTCTGCGAAGGTGTTCCATTACATGTTGGAACATTGCTGGTGGAATTTTCTGCCTGTCAGTTGGTATTGATGCTGGGTGCTCAGGTTTTTGTGAGTTTGCCCACCGCTTAACAACTGAACTTGCTTCCAGATTTTGCCACAAGTCATTTCACTGCATTTGACCAGAGCAACTCTAACAGAAATTTGGTGAACTGACTTGTTGGAAAATATGGCATCCTGTGATGTTTCTTATTTGAAAGTCACTTGCGTGTTCTGCCCAACCATCCATTCTGCTATCAGTGTTTGCTGTTGGAAATTGCATAGCTGTGTCCTTAATTATATACCTGTGTCAGCAATGGGTGTGGCTTATTTAGTCAATTCCTCTAATAGGAATGTCCATGTATTTTGGTCATGTGTAAGAAGTAGTTCTAAAGTGTAGAAGGTGTTATTTTGAATGAAGTTAAGTGGTTTCTAGAATAGTACTCATATAGTTAAATAAATGTCATGCAAATTAGTATAAATAAAAATAATTTAGCAATAATAAACAGACTGGTGTTTGTATGTCTCTTACGCACAGATCAACATGCTGCTGACTTTCAAACACCATTCAGAGGAGGGAGTGTGCTCTGTGCCCGAGGAAATCAGAGAATCTCTGCAGTTGTTTCACAATGACCTTCTGGCTCACTGTGGTCAGTTCCTCCCTTAGATATTCTAAACTAAGATTAATGTGGTATCAGTCAGTCATTTTAAGTAAAGTGAGATACAGTAATATTTTGATCTAAGGATGTTAGTTACTGTCCATCTACTGTTAAACCTATTTCTATGCATTTTCCTATTTAATGGTCACAGGTGTGCATATCGAGGAAGAGGAGGAAGAGCAAGAGGAGGACATGTCTCTCAAAGGACGACTTCTTCGTTTGCTGGAGAAGATCAAGAAATTCCGGCGGAGGAAAAGATATGAAGAGCCAGAGTTTGAGGAAGAAATTAAACCCAGTTGAGACATGTTCATTGGTTTTATTTATTTTTCAGATAGTATCATGTATATTTAAAAACTGTTGCCTCACACTCTAATGCACTGGTGTCCCATCCGGGGTGGATCCCTCCCTGGGGCAGTGGACTGCTGGGATTGGCTCTCGCTTCCCCCCCCAACCCTGTAGTGGACAAACAGTTGGAAGATAAAAAATAAAATTAAAAGTACAAATCCAGACCAAGATTTTGTTTCAACCAACCAGTTGAGGACTCTGCGACTGTGACTCTTTATACTCAACTGGTTGGTTGAACAAAATCCTGGTCTGGATTTAATGTGTTGGTTTGCATGTTCTCCCCAGGTTTCCGCCAGGTACCCTTGTTTCCTTTAATGTTCCCATGACCTGCATTTGGGCAAGCTAGTATCCACAGTATGTGAATATGTGCCCTGCAAAGGACTGCGTTCAGTCAAGGGTATTCCCCAGTTTTGTGCTGTCTGGAATAGGCTTCAGAATCCCAGTGTGTTCTTGCACAAATTATGTGACACTTGCACAATTTAGACAAAGGTTTTTCAGCCTGGGCCTTGGGGGACCCCCAGACAGTCCACATTTTTGCTCCCTCCCAACTTCCTACCAGACAGTCCACTTTTTTGGCTACTGAGAGGGAGCAAAAATGTGGACTGTCTGGGGGTATGAGAAATGCTGGAAAATAATCACTGAATTAAATGTTTATTAAAGCAGGCTGAAATGTGAGCTTAGTAAAGCAAGTTTCAGTCCATGCTCCTACAATAATTGTGTTACTATCAGAGTCACCTGACATGTGCCTTTGGGGTTAATTTGACCCCAGGGTATGTATGAGAGTTACATGAATTAGTAGCTTTGGTTTGAGGGCAAGGGGCATTGGGTAGAGACTTTCAGGGGCCCAGCCGTGTCTTTGTGCTGTCCCCTAAATTCCCCCAAACACGTGGAGAACATGTAAACTCCATACACAAAATGATGGCGTTAAATTAAAATAACTATCCACTTCACTGCCCAGCATCTTCAGTATTTAATCATAAAATGTAATGTTTAATTTTAATTAATTTCTTTAAGTAAGCATGCACATCCTGGTCTCTTATTGAATGTAGGCTTTAATGGCAACTTGTCTCTGTTTTCAACCACTCCTGTGTCAAAGGCACTCTACAAGAGCTTATATCTCACACCATGATCCACTGGGCCCAGGAATCCTTTATCCAGAACCCAGAGCTGGTGCGCCTTATGTTCAGCCTGCTCCACCGGCAGTACGACGGACTTGGGGAGTTGATCCGTGCGCTGCCGAAAGCCTACACCATCAACTGCGTATCAGTGCAGGACACCATGGATTTGCTGGAATGCCTGAGCCAGATACGCTCGCTGCTCATCGTCCAAATGGGACCTGAGGAGGAGAGACTCATGATCCAGAGCATTGGGTTGGTCAACAGAATGTGCCCATACACGAAGGGAAATGCCCATCTGTTTAATATGGATGAAAATATAAAACAATTCAGTTTCAGGAGAATGAAATATATTTCTAACACTTTCTTGGTCAGGAACATCATGAGCAACAGGGTATTCTATCAGCACCCCAACCTGATGCGTGCTCTGGGCATGCATGAGACCGTCATGGAGGTCATGGTGAATGTGCTGGGGGGTGGAGATTCCAAGGTATTCTTTCTTAATCACGCTCATTCACAACGAGTTTAAATTTAAATTTAGAATCCCATAATCTCAGTATCTGATCATATACATTCAGTATTTGAAATTGGTTACTGTTATATAGTTAAGAAAAGCAGCCCTATTAAAGCTTTCTTCTAGACAATTTATACATTTTCTTGATTGTCATTGGAGTGGTATTTGGTAGTGGTATATGGTAATGGTAAAGGTTGCCAGTGGTAATTTGAGGTTTGTCCATTGACTTGAAAACTTGACTTACTCATACCTAGATGGCATTGCCTACTATAGTGGATTAGCGGTTATCAATGGTAGCTTTTCAGTTAGCTGGCCCACCACTCCACCGGAGTACTGTGTTGCGCTACAACATCACTAGTCGATAGGAATTTTTCAGTTCCATTATAGTCTTATGAGACCCCCGTTAAATATCCGTCATGGACTGAAACATCATTATGTGGTGCATGACTGGATAAAGTTTTATCGGGTAAATGGAGTATTCAAAACATACTTAATTTGTAGTACAAAGGAGCTGATTTTGTAGATTTCTTCATAATCTATACTTCTGCAATGTTTTTAACCAATTGTCTTCCTAGGAAATCCGCTTTCCAAGGATGGTGACCAATTGCTGTCGCTTCCTGTGTTATTTCTGCCGAATCAGTCGGCAGAACCAACGTTCCATGTTTGATCACCTCAGCTACTTGCTTCAGAACAGCGGCATTGGTTTGGGTGAGGGACGATGCCACACATTATTCAATAAAGTAAAATCAGGCATAATTATCTATCTTATAATGATAATGCTGCACTCCGCCTTGTGCAATGAAGGTGATGGAACACAGGTAGATCTCACACGGTGTGCTTTTCAGGAATGAGAGGCTCGACCCCTCTGGATGTAGCAGCAGCATCTTGCATTGATAACAATGAGCTTGCCTTAGCTCTGCAGGAACAGGACCTAGAGCAAGTAAGAGATACTACCCTCTAATACCTCATATATAAGACTTTCTTTTTGTTTTTCATTTTTATAAACGGCAATAAGAACCAGGGGCGGGGCCACAGAGGTACTGCCCTCAGCTGACAGCTGATTAGTCAGCAGAGTGTCCCCTCCCCTGTCACTTCCCAGTTCAAAACTTATCATTGGGTGATGCTAAAGTTGTCCCCTCTGTATGAATTATAGCCCCTCTATGCCCCCAACCTTAAAAAAAAAAGTGAATTTCCCCTGACAAAAATGCATACTTTCTCTTTCCATATTTCTGTGTGCCAGGTGGTGAAATACCTTGCAGGTTGTGGGCTACAGAGTTGTCCCATGCTCCTGTCTAAAGGCTATCCTGACATTGGCTGGAACCCCTGTGGCGGAGAGCGATACCTTGACTTCCTCCGTTTTGCTGTTTTTGTCAACGGTGTGTTTGTACATACTACCACCTGTCTGTAGCTGGCTGATGTTACCGTTGAATTTCTACCACACATATCAATGCAATAAGTATTGTGAAACCACAATGGCAGAATATATCCTTTTTTGGCCTGCGACCACTTCTTTCCTTTCTCCACCAACTAGGAGAGAGTGTAGAAGAGAATGCAAACGTGGTGGTACGTCTGCTGATCCGAAGGCCCGAGTGCTTCGGGCCGGCCTTGAGAGGGGAGGGCGGCAATGGTTTGCTGGCTGCCATTGAGGAGGCCATTAAAATATCAGAAGATCCGGCTCGGGATGGACCCACTGTTAAAAAAGACAGACGATTCCCCATGTGAGGCCTGACTTGCTTGCAAAAGGATGATTTTGCGTAGGGTTGCCATAGGGTGCAGACTTACGTACCCATGTGTGTCCCTTATTATGGCAGGTTTGGTGGGGAAGAGCAGCAGGAGGAGAACAGGGTGCATCTTGGGAATGCCATCATGTCTTTTTACGCTGCTCTCATCGATCTGCTGGGCCGTTGTGCCCCTGAAATGCATGTGAGTCTGCTTTTGTGACAGGAAAGCATCGAGTATTACTAAAGAATTAGCATTTGTAAATGCTGAGCTAATGATCCCTGTTGAAAAAAAAAAACAGCTTAAGCTATTTAACCTGGTTGACCAATTTTGTGATGGTTAGCCATCTTAAGGTATGTTTTCACAGGTTACACTTTACTTGAGGGGACATGAATAATGTAGTAGTACATGCTTACGTAATGCATTAATTAATTAACTCATTTACTACTCAAGAAGTCAAGAGTTCAGTAACTAGCATTTTATGTTTGTTACTCCTGTTTAATAGCTAATCCAAGCAGGTAAAGGTGAGGCTTTGAGAATCAGGGCCATCCTGAGGTCGCTCGTGCCCATTGAAGACCTGGTGGGCGTGATCAGCCTGCCTTTCCAAATCCCAGCCTTTGGGAAAGGTGAGGAAAAAGACATGATCTTGTGTTTGAGCACTTCACAAAATTCAAAACAATTCTCCTTTTTTTTTATAGTTGCATTGTTGGAAGTGAATTGTATGCAGTGAACTTAATACAATACATACAATATTAGCTTGTCTTAGATCTAATTTCAACTCAGTTTTATATTTCTACTCATTTTTAATTTTGATACCCTTCATATTTGTTTCTTGATTCATTTATGTTGCCCTTCGTGGCCAACTTACTACAAAGAGCAAATTGGGGGAGGTGTAAAGAGAATTTCCCCACAGGGATCAATAAAAGTATCAATTATTATTATTATTTTCTTTTTGGGAAGTTAATATGTTAATGTGTTGTTATTGTATTGCTGATGGACAATTCCAGTTTCCATCGGGGCTCCATGTGGTTCAGTCTCATCATTTCCTTTTTAGACGGCAGTGTCATTGAACCAAAGATGTCAGCCAGCTTTGTGCCTGATCACAAGGCCCCCATGGTGCTCTTCTTGGACAGAGTCTACGGCATTGACAACCAGGACTTCTTGTTGCATGTGCTGGAAGTCGGTTTCCTTCCAGACATGAGGGCTGCAGCCTCCCTTGATACAGTGAGTCTCAGCTATTGTCGTTAAATGTGTCTCATATCCATGCGATTGTCTGTCCTTATTGACTTGCCATGGATGAATCATTGTGTCTTTATCACTCTGACTAACAGGTTCTCTCTCCACTCACCAGGCGGCGTTCAGCACCACGGAGATGGCCCTGGCCCTTAACCGTTACCTTTGCCTGGCCGTATTGCCCCTCATCACCAAATGCGCCCCGCTTTTTGCGGGCACTGACCACCGTGCCATTATGATCGACTCCATGCTTCACACCATTTATCGGCTGTCACGTGGTCGCTCTCTCACAAAAGCCCAGAGGGATGTCATTGAAGAGTGCCTTATGTCGCTATGCAAGTAAGTCTCCGTGGTGACCCTCCCTGATCAGTCTCATTCAGTTCATCTCTGTTTGTTTGTTCTGTTTCTGCTATGAATTTATCAAAATGAGATATGTAATTCTGTAATAAATAAGGCACACTGCAATTTTAACAACATTGACCAAATAATGAACAGGAGACTCTAAGCTAGCTAAAGTGAGTACGAACAATGTGCTAGCTTTGAAACTTTTTAAGAGCATGTAGCTTCCTTTGTTTACATATACCAATCTTAATAATATATGTGTGGAGTGTTCTACAACCTCTTACTATAAACGACCAACTATTGATAGCCAAAATTCACATACAGGCTATCGATAAATTATGATCACTCATGGGGCTAGCTTCATTACTCTGCTTAAAATTACAATATGAAACCCAAGGAATTATTGTACACCACTAACACATCTTTCATTTGATTCTCAATACCCATCGTTTCCTTTTGAATCTGTCCCCCAGGTATCTGCGGCCTTCTATGCTTCAGCATTTGTTGAGGAGGCTAGTGTTTGATGTGCCGATACTGAATGAATATGCGAAGATGCCACTTAAGGTAGAGCACTGCTCGTTTTAATGCTTTGCTGGAGAGATTACAGTACAGCCCAAGTATAACGTGGAAACTAGGAGCTGAAGGTAGATCAGCAGGTTAAGAAGGTTCCCGCTGTACTGAAAAGATTAAAACATGGGCAGTTCTAGACTCGTGAAGTGATCCGTTTTGCAAACCCTTACGTAAATCAAATTTAAGAAAGTTGGATGTATCCACCATACCATACAAGATGCCTGAATTTTTAATCCCAGTCTGGCCCTCATAGCAAAGCCACATAAGCTAAAAATATACTAGTAATACATATTAATGAACATATATTAAACAAATGAGAAGATAAAATGTGAACTTGTGTTATACAGTATATATTCATAGCAATGATGTAATTTTTTTCATTTATTTTGGTGACTTTTGAAAGCTGTTGACAAATCACTATGAACGCTGCTGGAAGTACTACTGCCTGCCCAATGGCTGGGCCAATTTCGGGGTGTCTTCAGAGGAGGAGCTGCATCTCACCAGGAAACTCTTCTGGGGCATCTTTGAATCCCTGGCCCACAAAGTAAGGACCTTACTTTCAGAACTATTACTGAATATCTTAGTTACACCAATGTTGGGACCAATGTTGTGGTGAATTTTCAAAGTGATACCATAACAATGATCAACAGTGCTGATACTAAATTAAACACTATCCATTCAGAAAAATGCAGATAATGGCTGTTCCTATAAAAATAACTTTTAATAAGGCTACTACTAAGCACGATCCCCTGTCTTTCTTTTTACAGAAGTACGATGCAGAGCTGTTTAAAATCGCGATGCCGTGTATCTGCGCCATTGCTGGGGCCATCCCCCCTGACTATGTAGACGCCAGTTACTCTTCCAAGACCGAGAAGAAGGCCTCTGTTGATGCTGAGGGAAATTTTGACCCTAAACCGGTGGAGACCACAAAGTGAGTGTGTATAATAAGTGTGGGTTTAAGGGAACATCTGAGAGGGTGCAGTGAAGAAGGGGATGGTGTGGCTCAGGGGGCTGGCAGTCGGTGTCCTTCATCAGAATGTTGCCGGTTCAAATCCCCCGTTTGGACCTTGGGTACTTGATCAAGACCGTTAACTTCAAACGCTCCATGGACTGGTTGATCCTGCTCTCTCAGTTGTAGTTCTCTTTGATTAAAAGGATCTGCAAAGTAAAAGAAAAGAGAAATAGTGATGTGGAAAAATGATTGTATAAAGGAAATAATTCTGGGGTTAATCTTACATATTGTGTTTGTTATATTCACTGCGCACATTAATATGGTAGTGCTGTTCTTTGATTGTAGCACCATCATCCCTGAGAAGCTGGATGCTTTCATCAACAAATATGCAGAATACACTCATGACAAGTGGGCTTTCGAGAAGGTGAGTTTCAGCTTAGTGCCCGCCGGGGACCAGCATTTTAGATGTTCAGTAATTATGCCATTGCCACACAGATCAGTTCTTAAAAATCTCTCTCGATAATGTTCCCATGGTATTAATATTATTAAAAATGCTAATTTGATCATGAACAAAATGCACTCAGTTGCCTGTTTATTATGTGTACCTGCTTGCTAATGCAAACAGCCTATCCCTTCAAACAGCTAAGCATATAGTCTCAACTGAATGCATACAGCAGATAAACAGGGTCAAGAGGTTCACTTAATATTCCCCTAATCATTAGGATAGCTCAGGTTTCTGATTTTAGTAGAGTTTGAATGTGGTTCTGATTGCTGGTGCCGTATGTGGTGGTTTTAGTTCTCAGAAACAGCTGCTTTCCTGGGATTTTGGCACAACACAGTGTCCAGAGTATACCAAGAATGACGTGTTGAATAAAGAATGCCCACTTAATGCCCACCCATTTTTATGATAAAAAAAAAAACATCCTAATGAGAGAGAATAGAAGAGAATGATTACACTCCTTAAAGCTAACAGGAAGGCCACAAGTGCAAAAATAACAGCTCAGGACAACTGTGGTGTATCAAATGCACAACTCATTTACTTTTACATTCTAGGGTTAGAAGTGAACCCACCTAGTACCAGGGCTAGATTGAGATTAATCAGCCCTGGACTTTGGGGTCCTCCTCAACTTCACAGTAAATGAATGGGGTGTGTGTGTGGGGGTGCCAGCCCACATAACCTTTGGTGAAAATGCCCAGCATGCCGGATGGCCTGTCCCGCCCTGACTAGTCCTGGCTAGGTGTATGTAATAAAGTGGCCATTGAGTGCATGATGCTGTAACTTCATTGTTTCCTGTTGCTCTCCCTGCTCTTAGATCCAGAGTAACTGGACGTACGGAGAGCTGCTGGATGAGAATGCGAAGACTCACCCCATGCTCAGACCATACAAGACTTTCTCTGAGAAGGTTACAGGCACTAGGCAGTCGTAATTGACAAAGTGTCACATTGCAATGTTCCTCTGCCAAACCTTATTTCAGTTGTCAATATTTTACTGATTTCATTTCATCACAGTTGTTTGTTTGTTTCAATAACATCTCATCATGCCTCAGGACAAGGAGATCTACCGCTGGCCCATAAAGGAGTCCATCAAGGCGATGCTAACCTGGGAGTGGACGCTGGACAAAGCCCGAGATGGGGATGATGATAAGACGGAGAAGAAGAAGACAACCCGCAAGATCTCACAGACAGCACAGGTAAAGACAAAGGAGAAAAAAATACCCGGTGGCTTTATAAGGGATGTGGCTTTGTGTGATAAGTCAATGTTTCAAATCATTTGGGCTTTTGCTTTGCAGGCGACCTATGACCCAAGCCACGGTTATAATCCCCAACCCATTGATGTGACAGGCATGGCTCTGTCTAGAGAGTTACAGGTACCAAAAGGGGGCGCTTCTAAGAGCTCTGGATGCATAACACAAGTTCTGCTGAAGCCGTTCTAAAATCCTGTTTCCCTCTCTGCAGGCCATGGCGGAACAGCTGGCTGAGAACTACCACAATACTTGGGGTAGAAAGAAGAAAGTGGAATTACAGGCCAAAGGTCAGGGCAACATCATCCGGATTTTAACAAAAGCATAACGACAGTAAAAACCAGGCAAAGCAGCTTCTAATAACTTAAATCAGTTGATCGCTGTTAGTTATGCCCTGAAAATGTTTTAATTTGATTGCCGTATGCTTTGGGTCAGGGGTCACTAACCTCTTTGAAACTGGGAGCTGCTTCACGGGTACTGAGCCATTCGAAGGGCTGCCAGTTTGATACACTCTTCTTAAATAACAAATTTGCTCAGTTTACCTTTAGTTATAAATTATTATTATTATTAATGATTAATAATACTCATCTACTGTATGTGAAGACACTGATCACGTTTATGATTTCATCAATAAAATTATAAAATTAAATTTTAGACGCTGCTCACTGGTGAGTTGTGCTATTTTTAGAACAGGTCCGTGGGCGACTCATGTGGTCCTTGGGGGCGTCCTGGTGCCCGTGGGCACCATGTTGGTGACCCCTGCTTTGGGTAGTGAATGATTATTGTATGTGTTGTCACCCGTAGGAGGTGGAACCCACCCCTTGCTGGTGCCTTATGACACCTTAACTGCAAAAGAGAAGGCAAGGGACAGAGAAAAAGCTCATGAGCTTCTCAAATTCCTGCAGCTGAATGGATATGCTGTCACTAGGTATGCCGTCACAATTAGCGTGATCAGCGATTGAGAATTTGTTAGACTAACCACACCCATAAAAGTAGCGTGTTAAAATTAA
This sequence comes from Paramormyrops kingsleyae, assembly GCF_048594095.1. Lineage (NCBI taxonomy): Eukaryota > Metazoa > Chordata > Actinopteri > Osteoglossiformes > Mormyridae > Paramormyrops > Paramormyrops kingsleyae. The sequence goes on along the minus strand of NC_132814.1, from coordinate 8,785,769 downwards.
ATTCGTGACTATGTCCCTCTCTCAGAGGACTGAAGGACATGGAGTTGGACACTTCTTCTATTGAGAAGCGTTTTGCCTATGGTTTTCTGCAAAAGCTGCTCAAGTGGATGGATATTGCACAGGAGTTCATCGCCCATCTAGGTACTAAAGAGTAACATACGAAATGGAACGACCTTAAGATTGTACGATTATATCAAATTTATATAATCGAGAATTATATATGGCCAGTCGATTTGCATTGTTATTTGGTTAAATTGGCACAGCAATAAAAGCAGTACCAGATTTACCTGTTGAAGATGGCCGATTTGTGAGTTTGAAGAATGTTGATGTGACTTACGAGTACGACGCGAATCACAGGTAGCATTTCATGTATGTTTGCAGAGGCTGTGGTGAGCAGTGGGAGGGTAGAGAAGTCGCCACACGAGCAAGAGATTAAATTCTTTGCCAAGGTGAGATGATGTTACGCTGGTTATCGACACCACATAAATGTGTTTATACCTTTGTGTGGCATGTTCCTTATATATAGGTGTATGTGTGTGTGTGTCTGTGTGTGTCTATACACACACACACACACATGCAGGGGTTGGACAATGAAACTGAAACACCTGCTCAAGGTTTCACACCTATATATGCACAAATTTATGGCCAGTCTTCACTGATTGCATATTCCATCAGTAGGAGCAGAGTGTGAAGGTTGAATTAGCAGAGCACACTGGTGCTAGCAACACAAATCTTGAGCTGTGGACAATGTGTTGCTGCTCTCTGATGAGTCCACCTTCACCGTCTTTCCCACATCTGGGAGAATTACGGTGTGGAGAAGCTCCAGAGAGGCTCACCACCCAGACTACTGCGTGCAGCACAGGGGTGGATCATTGATGGTTTGGGCTGCAATATCATGGCATTCCCTCGGCCCACTACTTTTTCTAGATGGGTGCATCATTGTTAAGGACTGCTGAAACATTCTGGAGGACCGTGTTCACCCAATGTTTCAAACATTGTACCCTGAAGGTGGTGCTGTGTATCAGGATGATAATGCACCAATACACATAGCAAGATTGGTGACAAAGTGGTTTGATGAACATGAAAGTGAAGTTGAACATCTCCCATGGCCTGTACAGTCACCAGGTCTGAATATTATTGAGTCTCTTTGAGGTGTTTGGAAGGAGCGAGTCAGGAAACGTTTTCCTCCACCAGCATCATTCCCAAGACAAAAGGAGGCCCTACACCATAATAGTAAATTATTGGGGTCTAAAACCAGGTGTTTCAGTTTATATACTGACACATATCTATGCATATATCAGCAGTTGCATTAATAAGTTATGTTTATACCACAGATCCTGTTACCCCTGATAAACCAGTACTTTAAGAACCATTGTCTATACTTCCTCTCCACTCCTGCCAAAATGCTTGGCAGTGGAGGCCTTTCATCCAACAAAGAGAAGGAGATGATCACCAGGTACCTGCCTTACTCAGCCCCACAGAGCTACACAAAGGCTGTTACTTACAAACTTCACCACAAATGCAGACTTGCTGTTTTCTCTAATAACAGTAAAATATCCCGTTTGTTGTACATCAAGTTCGACATTTATCATTATTCAGAATCAAAATTACTGTTTAACCACGAAAATCACAATGTGTTTAACCTGTCTTATGTCAGTCAGATTTCAGAAGTCAGTTGGTGGTAACTGGAAGATATCACAAGGAAGGAAGTCATTTCTGAACACTAATTTGTTTAGAGATAAATTTTACGTTGAAACTACACAGTGGTTTATATGTGGGATTTCATTTTTTTTTTTGTACTTGAATACACCTTGTTGGGACAGTTTCTGGGCTAAAGGTGCAGATGCCTTCTTATGCTCTTAGTTATATATTAGTTAACCACAAATGAAGTCTTAGTTGCATACTGACCTAATGCTCGTTCGTCATTAATGAATCGTGACGCATCTTTTATCTCAAGCAACGACTATATTTGTTCATGATTTGTACTTCAGTAATAACAGAGTTACTTATGTAACTGCGTTCAGTATTTGTGCCCCCTCAAGTAAAGCGTTACCAAAGCATTATATTAAAATGTAAATAAAGAGTGGGCTGTTTAAAATGTACCTGATAACAATTTAGTGGTGCCACGTATCTCTATACTGTACCATTACAGCTTAGCCTATATTTACCGTTAATGAACACGTTAGTTTTTTTCTTTTGCACCCGACCTCCCATCCTGCCGGTTTACTCCTCTCCCTGTCTATATCTTTGAGCTCATTCCTCTGTTCTGGACCTGTGATCACCCTTCCCTTTCCTTGCCTCAACGTTTCTCTTCTTTGCTTCCTGTCTTTCTTTTTCTCTTCCTCCCTATCTCCTGCTTTAGTATCTTCTGTAAAATGGCTGCTCTGGTGAGACACAGAGTTTCTCTTTTTGGTAAGAAACCCGCATTCTTGATCTTCCCATTTTCCTCGTTCTTGTTCTCTGCTGTTTTTGTCTTTGATTGTCATGCCTTCCGTATATTCCTTTCTGCCATCCTTAAGAATAGTTTTGTTCTCATTCTCCAGTACTTATGTATATTATCCTCTTTCCGTTCCCCTGCCTCCTTCTCCTTGAATGACTTCACTGTGAACATTGTGGGCTTCTCTCACTAGCTTGGCTGTAGCATGTCTCCTCTCCACAGAGACGGCCATGAAACGGTGCTGGGACACCCCTAATTTCTGTCTCAAAGGTCTATGCTCCAGGGGTTAATCATCAAAAATATAGTACATGATATTATATAAAGCTCGATTCCGATCACCTAGAATTCAGTTACTATTTTGGTTGTACGACTGCAGGGATGATGGAGAGGCAGGGATATGCTGGCAGATTCGGGGGGGCAGCACTTTAATAGGGGCCCTTGAATATGTAAAATTACACTTAAAATTGGGTGGGGGCTCCCAAGGTGACATTCTGTCATGAGGCCCAGAATTTCTAGGTGTGCCTACTAAGTCGGCAGCCATTCTATAATGTATTAAATTCTATCATAAACATTGCTAAGTACTGGAGTATGAAGTACTGAGTAGGAAGTATTGGAGTACAAAGTACCTAGTAGGTGAGGCCAGCATGGAGGGAACTGGCCTTTTTTGAATTGCAGTTTTGTTAATTTTATTTCCGGAGTTTCCCAAAATGAATCCATAAGCTAAAATAAATTGTAACACAGGACACAGTGATGACACAGTGCTGCTGTTTAGTTTAGTGAACTTGAAGCAGTACTTCTTTTTTGCTATGTTGCCTTCACTTATTCTCTTCTGTGTATATCTGCTAGATACTATTATTAAAATAGTTGCACTTAATAATTCTTTAACTAGAAATACTTTAATTTTGCTCTGTATGTAATACTAAAAACCGTGTTTCTTGCAGTTTTTTATTGGACAGCCTGGTCACTACCTTCGTTTGTATGGTTGCTTTTGCGTTAACGATTCTGCCCTGCATGTTGTGTACAGGGACAGATGCCTCTGCTATCGTCAACTGTCTGCACATTCTTGCACGATCCTTGGATGCAAGGTACAGTTCTTTGTCCATCATGGACAGCTGGAACTAGGGTGGGTCAAGTGAAGGAGCTTTATTGTCATTTTACACACGTGAAATGAAACTGAGTTTCTATGGAGCAGCATACAGCCAGAACAAGAAAATGTTGAGAAATAATAATCACCCGACAATAAAAAATGGGGGGAGAATAAATGAAGAATTAAATGAATGAATGAATGAATGAAGAATTAAATAAACAAATGAATAAATAAAAATACAATAGCAAAAAAGTACACCACAATAAACAACAACAAATGACACAATGTAAATAATACAAGTAAACAGTGGTGCCGGACAGTGCATATGGACAGTAGACTATGCAAATAACAGAATCAATGTAGTGCAATTGTGCATTTATCAGCGTTTATGGGGTAGGTGGGAGTTGAGGAGTCTGATAACCTTCGGGAAAATGCTGTTGCAGAGCCGGGTAGTTGTGGTGGACTGGATAGTCTGGAACCCTTTTCCAGTCACGTATGGTATTCATGTGATGCCTGATACATTTTCAGTGCCGATTGGATGTGACATTTACCACAGTAAGAATGACGATTATTGATTAAACAATCAACAGTGTAATGTAAGATGAGTCTGTTTTATACAAAAAAAAATTATGCTTTCTGTATTTTACAAGAATTTGCTATCGCTTTATTTTGTTTGTCTTTTTTTCTGTGCCTCAGGACAGTAATGAAGTCAGGGCCTGAGATTGTCAAGGCAGGACTAAGGTCCTTCTTTGAGAGCGCTGCAGATGACATTGAGAAAATGGTAGAGAACCTCAAGCTTGGCAAAGTATCAAACCGTAGCCAGGTGAGACATTTTCACTGTTAAGTTATTCACTTTTTATTTCTGGACTTGTTGGAGTTGTTGCCACACTGCTAGATTACTAATTCAATTTATTTATGTCAAATAGCAGGTGAAGGGTGTATCTCAAAACATCAACTACACTACTATAGTTCTGCTCCCTGTGCTCACTTCCCTGTTCGACCACATTGCTCAGCACCAGTTTGGAGACGATGTCATGTGTAAGTCAATGTTGAAACAATGATCAACAAAGCTTTAAAAATGTAGTCCTGTAGACCATGTCACTAAACATCTAATAATATATGGAATTAGGGCTGGGCAATATGCCCTAAAGATGATATCGCAATATTTTCACAATTTTGATATTTATCATGATAGTCTAAAATTCTTATGTAGAAAACAATAAAATGTGATAGGTGACTTGGAGATTTTCTGATTATGATGACCAAATGTTTTTACAAATAGTTACGGAGCATGTGACAGGTATGATGGTAACAACAGAATCATACCTTAATGGAATTTGTGTAAAAATAGTGCATTACAACTGTTAGTTATGCAAGAAAAGAAATGTTTACCTTACATCATGATACTCAAGACATTCAAATCGATGACAACATGCCTATTCATAGTCTTGATACAATATTTTATCAATATATGGCCCAGTCCTATATGGAAGCATCTGTGAGTAACCCAATAATTAAACACCGTGTTTCGGTCTACAGTGGATGATCTGCAGATGTCATGCTATCGCATTATGTGTAGCATCTATTCACTGGGCACCGTTAAGAATCCGCATGTTGAAAGGTGAGTCGGTACCTCTCTTTGTGTCGGACTATGGACTATAGAAATGTTGCGGTGCTTGGGAATGGGTGATGATGGAGGCTTTGACGCTCCTACAGGCAGAGACCAGCCCTGGGAGAGTGTTTGGCTCACTTGGCAGCAGCCATGCCTGTTGCATTCCTGGAACCGCATCTTAACGAGTACAACGCCTTCTCTGTATACACCACAAAGACACCTCGTGAAAGAGCCAGTGAGTTCCTCACCCTTATTCTTTCGCTTTGTTATCTTTGTATCTTCATTTATCTCTTTCTCTCAATGTCCTTGTGCAGTCTTGGGTCTTCCAAGCCAAGTACAAGAGCTGTGCCCAGACATACCTGAACTGAATATTCTAATGAAGGAGATCGGGGATCTGGCTGAATCGGGGGCCCGTTACACAGAGATGCCCCATGTCATTGAAGTCACCCTACCCATGCTGTGCAACTACTTGCCCCGCTGGTGGGAGAGAGGTTTGGAGAATTTCCCTGAGCATGAAGGACAACTGTGCACTGAAGTCACCTCAGAGCACCTTAATCAGCTGCTGGGGAGCATCATGAAAATTGTGGTGAACAACCTAGGCATTGATGAGGCCTCCTGGATGAAGAGACTTGCTGGTGAGGAGACATCGTATTGTATTATAAAGTGAAAATGAGGAGAGGTGGATTTTGTGTAATAGTTGGTTTTTCTTCTAAACTGTAAACCAAATCTGCAGTTGAAAACACAGGTGTCTACATAGGGAAGTTCCGGAGATTTCAAGAGTGACTGCTTCGTAAGTGTTGGAAATAGGTTGACTGGAGTGGCCCCTCTGGTGCTGCTGGAGCAGGTTCTCCACAATGTTATTCTGCAAGCCCAGCAGACCTGCAGACGACTGTGTTAGTGGCAGATCAGGAGAAGCAGAGGGGCCACCAGGCATGCTTCTAGCGTAAACAAAGGAATGACTCAGATGAGGCACTATACTTTTTTTTTCCCCCTTAATGCTAACTTTAAAAACTTTGGAATGTTTGTCACGATCCAAGAGGAATCACTGTCCTATCTCTGTGCTCTGCCATCCTCAGTTTTCTCTCAGCCCATCGTGAGCAGGGCTAAATCAGAGATGCTCAAGTCTCACTTCATTCCCACCATGGAGAAGCTGAAGAAGCGCACAGGAAAGGTGGTGGCTGAAGAGGAACATCTACGCCTAGAGGGGAAGTCGGAGGGAGACCAGGAGGACGGCACAATCCGCGACGAGTTTGCTGTGCTGTGCAGGGACCTCTATGCTCTCTATCCCTTACTCATCCGATACGTGGACAACAACAGGTAAAGAGGAAAAGTAGAATCTGGGTTTAATCTGATATCTGCACTTTCTGCACAGTTCCACAATATGGTTTTCACATTCATATGGCTGAACCAGGGACAGAGCCAGATCTGTTCACATATCTATTAGGGTGGGGGAGGAGCATAGCCACACCTGGCCACCCTTTAAATCCACCCCTGGACTGGACTTGAATGCGTTTCCCACATTCGATGCGTCTCTGTCTTAGGGCAAGGTGGTTAACCTGCCCGGACCCTGACGCCGAGGAGCTTTTCCGGATGGTGGGAGAGGTTTTCATCTTTTGGTCAAAGTCTCATGTGAGTCTTTACTCATTGCCACTGTTTTGACTCTCATCACATTTGCTTTTCCTTCTAACGAAATATTATTCTCTTGCTTTGTTTTCTCATACTCACCCTCTTTTCCTTCGTAGAACTTTAAACGCGAGGAGCAGAATTTTGTGGTGATGAATGAGATCAACAACATGTCCTTTCTCACTGCTGACAGTAAGAGCAAGATGAGCAAGGTGAGGTCAGAGATGCTAGGCTGATTATGTGTGAGTGATAGATTGTGTTCGTTTGTGGGATGCCGATGATTTGGATTACGGTCTGGGTATGAAATGTGACTATAGCAGCATAGTAAATAGTACCGTATAGTGGTACATAGGGTCATTTTCGACTTGTTTGAGGTTGACTTTCTAGTTCCATATAAAAAGAGGATTTTAAATACCCTCATCTGTGAAGCAACTGTGTTGCTACTATATTGCATTGAGTGAAGAATGGAGTCTGTGATGGAAAAAGAAGAGATATGAGTGAGAGCATCCATGAGTGATTCTGTAGCTGCCCCTTCTTTGAATGTGAGTGAGCGTCCTAAGGTATGCCACACTGAGAGAATTCGGTCAGAAATAGCAACAGAAGTATGCATTTCATATATAACTTTGTGGCCATTCTCTGTGTTTCGCATTGATTTTCCATCTGCCGTGTCTTCACCTGCGGTCTGAGGGCATTTGCCCTTTAGGTGAGGTCAGTGTGTGTGTGTCGCTGATGAGCCGCTGCAGGTGTATTAATGGTATTCTCTCTCTGACTGTCTCCTGTCCTGTCTCTGTGTTGACGCTGGGTCGCTAGGCCGGGGCCGCTGAGGTTAGATTCTGTTTCTGCACGACAGCTGTGCTGACCGCATGGCACCTCATGTTTCGAGGGTCTTTCATCAACCCCCTTCCGCGCGTCGACGCGCTCAGCTGCCAAGCACACTGGTGCCCATGGGTGACGCTCTAGTTTAATGGCTTACTGTCTTCCTATACCCCACATAGATGGGATGTATCTTGATATTGTTGTCCTGTACTGTTTTGCACCCACTTTGAACAAGATGCACATTAGGCACAGAAGTCGTAAAGTGTTCTGTGACGTGCTACGTTACCTGGAGACAGGATAGTAGCCGCACCGAGACAGCGGGCGGCCTGCTGTCCCACCAGTGTGTGATGGGTGTGGTGGGAGGGGCGTGATGAAAGCCCTCTGCAGTGGAGACAGGCTTGCGCCACTTGGCTTCACGATGGTCTTTTGGAGGCACGGAAGCCATGGAGACCCTCGGTGCAGCTGCTCAAGCTGAGTCCATCATCCTGCCCATGAGTTTGCATTCAGTTGGTTTTCTTGTTTGATGGAAATATTCATGTCTACCTCTCCTTTTTTTCTTGTTGATGGTTGGTCTTTTTAGCAACGGATGTCCGTGTCACAAAGGGGGTCTCGTTTCCATCGTCATCCATTGTAGGCCCCTCCTCCTATTAATTTCATTGTCCTATTAACTCCAAGTGAATCCCTCTAACTTGAATAATCTCATTTCTTCACCGATGTTTAACCTTTGATCTAACTCTTGCCAATGGTTGTGTATTTGTAGAGGGTTTAAAAGGGGTGAATGCGGGGCGGGGGGGTTACCCTCTATAACAAAATGAGGAATCCAGCCTTATGGGAAGCTGTGCTCTCCCTGTTTTACATAAATAAAATATTCCTTATCTCCCATTCCCTCTCAAATCACATTTAACGATAATACGGGTAACATGGATCTTTCACAGACTGTCCCCTGAAACGCGCTACTTTCAGTCCCACGTAAGACCAGGCATTACAGCCAAGATGTACTGTATGTGAGAGGGCAAGAAACAGTACGTTCGTCACAATCCTCAGATCATTGTATTAAGATCTATATCTCTCTTGTTCTTGATTTAAGGAAAGATTAACTATTTTTATCTACCTGTCCTCTGCACTGATAGACAAATCCAATTCTCCCATTTACAAAATGTCTTCTCCACTTCTATCGATCGGCCACAACATATATCGATATCATAGGCCACAGGTCCCGCCTTGTTATGAATCACAATTATACTGTCACAACCTACAGACCGGATAAGGTGTGCTAATGACACCAGATTAGGACAGGAGCCACAGATCGTTGGCGCACTGGGTCGGATTCCGAGGACTTGCACTTGTTTTGATGTGTTGTGCTGGGGAGAGAGGCTTGCATTGCTGTCTGTGTGGTACTAACATTGTTTATCTGGTTTACACTGCAGCACCATGTTTAAAGATCCATATTTCACCTAGAAATAACCGCACCTGGATTCCCAAATAATCTTAGACATGGTGATAATGGGAGTACAATGGTTATATGTTTGAGTGGAATGCTAGGCTTTTAGGTTATTTATATTATTTCAATCATATTCCTTTCCACTCACTGATTATAAATGGAAATAATCGTATCCCTTTCCTTTCTCCTTCCTTGACCCAACTCCCTCACCCATCTCTTTCTTCCCAGTATAGTTTAACACTTTAAAATACCTCATCATCCTCCTGCTTTTCAGACTGTCAGCTAAAGTGAAATAGTGGGGAAAAAAGGAAAAGTGTCTAAATCATAGTAAAATTGAATGAAGGCATTTTAAATTATTCTGCTCCAGATTAAACATCAGTAAGAAAAAAGGCATTAACACAGCCTTATATGAACAATATATACATCTGTATCTCTTACAAAATATATTCAGTGTAGGATGTTGACAGCCTGTTTCAGAGGTAAGTCATACATTTTATGAGTTTTGCTAATGTCATAAAGAGGCATCTGTCTGCAGAAGAGCTGGGATCTTTGAATGGATGTATGAAATAGGTACACAGCAAACTAATGTGGATCTATATATTTATATTTTTACTTAAAGGAAATGTAAGAATGCCTAAACCTTTAAATGGATAAGGCATATGTTTTGCTATGCTGGAAGTGTTCAATTACCCATGGAATCCGAACTTACTTTCAATATTAATGGTTCTTAGCACATGGTATTTGGCCCCTCCCCCATACCCTGCCCCGATGCGTAGACAGAGGTAACGCCCTCCCACTGTGTTCCCTGTGCTGTCACAGGCTGGGGGCTCTGACTTGGAGCGCACCAAGAAAAAGCGGCGTGGAGATCGCTACTCGGTGCAGACCTCGCTCATCGTGGCGGCCCTTAAGAAGATGCTCCCCATTGGCCTCAACATGTGCTCCCCCGCTGACCACGAGCTCATCAACCTGGCCAAAATCCGCTACTCCCTGGTATTCCCAAACCCCCATGCACTCATTTTCCTCACCTGCATTCTTTGCTCTGTTGACCTTAAGTTTTCATGCTGTTTTTGCTGTTTTTCTTTTTTGCTTCCGTTGGTTCTTCGTTTTTCTCTCGAGTACCTAAGCCGTGTGGCTTAGGTGATATTTTACATGATGCTGTGTGCATGGGCAGCTGGGAGTCTTTTGGAGCATCGTTAAGAAAGCAGTGATGAACAAGTATAAAAAAAAATCACCTAGAAGCAATTCAAAGCAATGTCATAAATAACAGCCTGAATTATATTCATGTGTTTAATTAAAACAAAATGTTATGTCTAAGTTTTTGAAAGCAAACCGTAAACTATTTTGTAAAATTTGCCTGTCTTAGTATTACTTGCCCAGGGACTGCAGATGAAATTTAGATTGAAATTTAGGCGTGATGCCCGCGGGACTCGCGGGACGCGGCGCAAAAGCATGCGGCGCGGGTCTACATTTGAGAGTTTCTTGCGGGAGCGGGACAGAAACTAGTGGGAGCGGGATGAAAAATCAGTCCCGCGCAGACCTCTATCTGGGACGCCGGCAGAATGGAAGTGCAATGAGCGCACTGACTGAGGTTGGAATAAATGCAGAGCTGCGCCACAAATTTCAATGTTTCCCTATATTTCTCTCATTTTGACTGGGAAATGTTTCTATTGAGACTGTTTAGATATTTTTAATTCAGGTCTGTAGCCTAGTTAGAAATGTTGTTTGTAGTATTTTTTTGTGGAAAACTGGTTAGCCAAATCTACCCTTATATAAAAGATATCTTTAATTCGCAGCTGGAGTCGTGCCCACATAATATAGCCTATGTTTCATAAATTCCTGTATTTCAGTTAGGCAACAAATAAATTTGGTACCTTATTTTTTATAAGCCAAAATATTATAGCATTTAAAATTTTTGGCCCACCCTATACTCCACCGGCCTTGCTTGCGGGATTCAGCAGGCGGGAGCGGGACAAACCATAACAGATGCGGGCGGGAGCGGGACAAACCATAACAGATGCGGGCGGGAGCGGGACAAACCATAACAGATGCGGGCGGGAGCGGGACAAACCATAACAGATGCGGGCGGGAGCGGGACAAACCATAACAGATGCGGGCGGGAGCGGGACAAACCATAACAGATGCGGGCGGGAGCGGGACAAACCATAACAGATGTGGGCGGGAGCGGGACAAACCATAACAGATGTGGGCAGGAGCGGGTCGAAATATTACACATTTCTGCGGGAGCGGGATGAAAAATCAGTCCCGCGCAGACCTCTACTCTGGGACAGTTACTAACTGTCCATTGTCCCTGGTACAGAAAACAATTAAATCATTAAAAAATGCCCCTTCACATGTGTTCTGTGGTCCGTGGCTCTGTATGTACGAATGCTCCATAATTATATGATGCTTTATGCTGACCAGAACTGGCTCTTGACCACCGCCACCCTACCGTAAACCTGAGAGTGGAGAGATTAAATCACATTTCATGCCACAGAGCTCAGCTAATCCTTCTTGTTCCTGAACCGTTGACAGAAAGATACCGATGAAGAAGTGAGAGAGTTCCTCCAAAATAACCTGCATCTTCAGGGTAAGGTGAGTGGTAAAGCCCACAGTCAGACCATCCCACGTGGATCAGGCTGCATGCCTCATCTTACACGTTCCCTTAGGTGGAGAACCCCTCTATGCGCTGGCAGATGGCTCTCTACAAAGAGATGGCAGGCAAGGCTGAGGATGCTGACATTCCAGAGAAGGTGGTGAAAAGGGTGCAGGAAGTGGCCGCAGTGCTCTATCACATCGAAATGGTTCGTCGATCTGCTTTTCCTAGTAACACCTTTATATTCAATATTAAAATTAGCAGCTTCTTCAATAGGCACATTGGTGAAACCCAGCTCTGCTGAGTATTAAACCCAATATTTCATATACTCAGTTTAACACACAGGACATAAGAAGTGAATGACAAAAACTGAAAATTAACTTTAAAGATATGTTTAAGATCCCCATGTCAGCAGATTTCTTCAAGGTTCTCTGGTTTCAAATGACATGGAGTTAGGCTAATCAAAGTCTCAAATTGCTATTGGTGGATTATTGTATGTGCACGTAACCAAAGACCACATTGGGAAACATTGTCTAATTGGATTTGTACAAGGCAAATGGATTTCCACTCTCTCTTAGACGGAGCATCCCTTCAAGTCCAAGAAAATGGTGTGGCACAAGCTTCTGTCCAAACAGCGCCGTAGGGCAGTGGTGGCATGCTTTAGAATGACACCGCTATACAATATTCCCAGGTAACACACGCAAAGGTGATGATGCACAGGGCAATTTTTTGGTGGCAACGTGTGGCTCAGCAGGCTAAGCCTTTTTGCCTATGATCAGAAGGTTGCCGGTTTGAGTCTCGGCAGAATAGTTACATGTCTGTGGGCCCTTGTGCAAGGCCCTTAACCCTCAACTCCATGGGTGCCACTGCAGGTGGCTGCCCTTCACTGCCAAGCTTGCACTCACCTACATATGTGTCTGCATTTCATGGAGCGCAAGATCGTGTAGGCATAAAGAGAATTTCCCCACTGGGATTAATGAAGGATTATTATAATTATTATTATTTTTACTAAGCAAAGTTGCCAGGCAATTGCCAACTAGGTGAGACAAAGGGCAACTTATTTGGATCTGGAAAAAAGTTGCCCAATATCAATGGGAAAGTGCCCGAGCCACATTGCTCAAAAAGTTGCCCTATGTATTGTCACCCATACACTTACAAAGCCACATTTTAATATGTTTTGGTGTCTTTCTATACATTGTTTTAAATATATGAACAACCAAACATTTAAGACCATTTAAATCTTCATCTGTCAGACATAGGGCATCCAACATGTTCCTGGATGCATACAAGCGAAACTGGATCCAAACGGAGGGATATTCCTTTGAGGATAGAATGATAGATGACTTATCAGTAAGTTTTCTTTGCACCACTACCTGCCTTCCTATCGCCCTTACTTGTTTCTGCGGCTGTCACCATAAGATTGCACCGATCGTGCTGTGAGCATGAACGTGACTTCATCGTTTGCCTCCTTCTAGAAAGCCATGGAAGAGGAAGAAGAGGAGGAAGAGGAAAAGGAAACCAAACCGGACCCCCTTCATCAGCTCATCCTACATTTCAGCCGCACCGCGCTCACTGAAAAGAGGTGAGGACATTCTTGAGAAACTGGCAGAGGAATAAAGTGACAACAAGGAGACTACAAGGAGAGTCTCACTTTATAAGGATGGATGAAGGGCCACTACCACGCAAATAGATGCACAGAATTTGTGTACAGCATGACTTGACAAGCCACTGGAAATCTGACATGTCTAGCATTCTCAACTGCTGTTCCCCATCCTTTGTTTTCTGTAACAGTAAACTCGATGAGGATTATCTATACATGGCATATGCCGACATTATGGCAAAGGTGAGTTTTGACACCAAACTGATCCACCCTCAAGCGTGTGATTTTGGTTTTATTCTGCTTATAGTTAAACATCACTTTTGGTTATCCCTGCTTTTGGTTATTCCCCTGCTTTTGGTTATCCCTGCTTTTGGTTATTCCCCTGCTTTTGGTTAATCCCTCACTTTTGGTTATCCCCCTACTTTTGGTTAAACCCCGCTTTTGGTTATACCCCGCTTTTGGTTATACCCCGCTTTTGGTTATACCCCCTTTTGGTTATACCCCCCTTTTGGTTATACCCCACTTTTGGCTATACCCTGCTCTCTCTATAGGTGTCTTACTTTTTCCTGTCTGTTTGTCTCAGAGTTGCCATATTGGTGAGGAAGATGAAGCAGGAGAGGAGGAGCTAATGGGGGGCGAGGATGAGATGTCCTTTGAGGTGCGACAGAATGAGATGGTATGGGGGTGCAGGGGGCTGGGGACCGGGGAGACACTGGAGCGGCCGCTCCTCACACGCTGAGTATCACTGCACCCCACTGCATCCCACACACCCCCTGCCCGATGCCCCCTCCTCAATTATTCTTTCTTCTCTTCTCTGTCATTGTGATGTGTCTCGGAGTTTAACTGTTTGTAATGTTCCTATTTGGGTTCTAATCCCGCGTGTTTGGTTTTTCATGTTCATGACGTGTTTGCTTTTCTGGTGCCTGTGGACCTGTGCTTGCCACTCTTCTCTTATTTCTCTTCAAATTGTTCCCATTTTTTTTTTCCTCTGACCCCTTACACTCATTTTTATTTGAATGTTTAAATCGTTTCCTTCATACTCACCTAGTTCATTGCTAATTGGACTACAGTAAAAGCCTCTATAGTTCAACTGCATACTTCACAGACAAATGAGGATACACAAAATGCACGCAAAATAATAACCGTATCAAACACTCAGGGCACCTTCAGACCACCTGTCAACAAAAGACGTAAGTAATTGACATATGCTCACTGAAACATGTTCCATTCTCCAAACCCTTAATACATGAAACATATAAAACATGGCTAGGCTTACGAGGGTGGGAGGGGTGGTCTCTAATGGTTGGGGTGGGAGGTGTCTGTTGGGTTGGGGGGGGTTAGAATGCTGGGGTGGGTAGAAGGGGTAATATAAGAGGGTATTGTGGGTGGGCTTTTCTTATTCTGCCGAAGAACCGGTTTTGCTTCTTTTCGATGATAAATCAATTATTATGGTAAAATACTATCAAACTTCTGCATAAATATTATATGAATTATCCGTCATTCATACCACTGATCCAATTCATGGTCACGGTGATATGAATTATATATGACAAGCATTTTAAATTTAGTTTAGTGATGAGATATTCTGCAAAATGCAGTGACTGAGGTATTCTGTGTGTCACGTAAAAGTGTTTCATATACAAAGAAATGACTGGGAATGCCGTGGGTGACCACTGTGTTATTCTGCAAGACACCTCGCTAAAGAGGACAATGAGGGCTGTTTGCTGTAGTCAAACGTTTGCTCTAGGCAGCAAATGTGAAGAACGAGAATAACGATTTCATTAACTAATACTTCTTCGGATGGGCAGAGCGAATGAATGAGAAGGAGAGATAGAGAGCAGTTAGAGTGGAGGATGTGTAAAAGTGTGTGTTGGATACAAGGACGTCGTCACTCACACACACACACTTCTCACAATATGAAAAGGGAGAGAACAGGGACTGTATATGTACATAGGTACTAAGGGTAGTAGGGAACTTTTTTCATTGAAAGCGATGAATTTTATAATGTTTGTGATTTGTGCTTCATTAGAACTCTAATGAAAAGTAAATATATAGGAAATATACTGATAGGCATGAAGGACCACTGAAACTTAGGCAGCCAGGCGTGTGTTTGTGTGTTTGAGTGACTGCAGTGTGAGTTAGGCCCAGACAGAGTGTGCCCAGTGTAACCCAGGGACACTGCTTACAACTGCACAGGAGAAGGAGATGGAGAAGCAGAGACTTCTGTACCAGCAATCCCGGCTACACAACCGTGGAGCAGCTGAGATGGTCCTGCAGATGATCAGTGCCTGCAAAGGTGCGCCGTCTTTTACTGCGCCTGCTGGTGGCAGAACTCTCAGTAATGACATAAGTGTCCCACATCAGGGGTGTAACAATGCAACAATATTTCACAAATATGATGATTCGCATTGTAAGAGTGTAATAATACACCCTTCCATGGTACTTCGCAATTTAAACATATAATGATATGCATGGTAAAGGCTTAATAATACACCATGACATTCAGTTATTTATTAATGTTAGCACAAGAGGGTGCAATAGATATAATCTCAGTTTTACTTTGACATTTTATTTTTGCAGAATAAGGAAAAAACTGTAAGAGAAAAAGTTTTTTTTAAATTATTAATGTACATGCTGAGAAGGAAATAAGAAAGAACTATGAGATCGTAGTTTTTCAGTCTTATTTTGTTGAATATATTGTGAGTGTACTAAATCGTGAGCTCTGAATCATCTATTGAACCGAATCGTGAGTAGATTGTATCGTTACATCCCTATCCGAAATATATACCGTTATACCCCTGGTGCTAAAGCGTATCTCTGCGGAGTAAGAACACACATCATGGCTGCAAATCATCTCCTTTGGTGTAACAGGTGTGACCGGTTCCATGGTATCCTCCACACTCAAGTTGGGCATTTCCATCCTAAACGGTGGAAACGGTGAGGTGCAGCAGGCAAGTTCTCTGATGTGGTGTGTTGTTTGCATCGTCCAGTGTGGAATCCATTAATCACCTGAATATGAAGGTAACATTGTTTGCACCCATTCAGAGTAATATGGTAACAGAGTAATTAGGGTGCATTGTTGTATTTTTAATGTATGCTCTTTTCCCTGCCTACAGAAAATGCTGGACTACCTGAAAGATAAGAAAGATGTTGGGTTCTTCCTTAGTCTCCAGGCTCTCATGCAGAGTTGCTGGTTAGTATTAGTGCTTAGTTTCAAGGTAACAAAATTACGAGAGAGTGTTTTAGACTATTTAGCAACTAGCTGTAACACCAAAATATGAGTTTTGCCAGATAAAAAAGAAAAATGTAACTTGATCTAGATGCAATGCCTCACAAAACGATACCTTCACGTTTGTTTTGTCTGGCAGTGTCTTGGACCTCAATGCTTTTGAGAGACAGAACAAAGCAGAGGGACTGGGCATGGTGTCAGAGGAGGGCACAAGTGAGTCAGACACCACACCTGCTCTGCTTTAAGCACCACATCTCCAAGCATGTCATTTCCTGTCACCGAAAATGACTTGCTTGGTCTTTGGCAGTTACAAATGAAATTATAATTGTTATGAGATTTGTGTTGCTTTTTGAAAGTTTTAAAGGATAATTGGAAGTTCAAATGTTTAAAAAGTTTAATAAAATGGCTTTGTGTAGATTCAAATTTTTATTACTATTGTTTAGTGATGGCAAAAATGGCACTTTATGAACCATTTGCTGTATTTTCTGACCCCACTAGATGGCGCTGTCTGTACAAAAATGGACTCAAAGCATGCCCCAAAGCAGTATAGTTTTACAGTATAAGTTCAGTTCATTTTACAGTAATATCCTCTATTCTTGTAATCAGTAATTTGACAAATCATAAATAAATTATTAAATTGGTTTTAATAATTATGAAAATCTTTCAGCTCTGAACAGGATGCTACTTTTGTTTAGTTGTTTACACTTTTAAAAGGTCACCAGAGCCTCGTATTAATCCAACAAACCCAATCAGTTATTTGACTCTGATGTTCAGAGATACCAACACGCTCAGTGTAGCGTGTTCACTGTAAAACTGTTACATTTTTTGCATTCGGATTTTGTGCCCAGACTCATGACATCTATTTATTATTGCTTGACCTGCTCTTGGTATCTGTCAGGTTTGCACTCTTCCCCATAATGTTCCATAATAACAACGCACGACTCTCAAGGGTCAATAATCAAACAATGAATTATGCATCAAATTACTTATCTCAGTTTAATTGTGCTCAACTCTAACCTATTCCTTGACTTCCTAAATACTTCCTAAATTTGAGGAAGGTTGTTTTTCTTTTGTCTATCTAGCTGATAATGCTCAGTGTACTTTACCATCACCTAATAGTGATCAGATGTTATATTTCAGTAATTTGAAATGTTAATTACTTTTTATGTAGGTGGATTGTAATTCCCTCCTGCGACATTCCTGATTTACTGCTGATTTACCTCACCACCCGTTTCTCTCTACTCCACAACCGTTTCCATGCCCCCCCTCCCCAAACCTCCACCTTGTGCCTGCCCATCCACCTTCTCCTTCATTTCCTGGTCCTCAGACATGAAGCTTGAACGTGGTAAATAATGCCTCAGTCTGTCTGTCCATCTCCCTTCTTCTCCTTCTCTCTCCCTGTCCCTGTCTCTCTCATTTCAGTCTTATTTTTTATTTTTATCACTTGCTGTGAAACACGGCAGATTTTCTTTTAGCACTCAAGAAAATATATATGAAAATATATATTAAAAAAACACTTTTTGGTCTGTTTTTCATATTTCTATTGCTGATTAGTTCAGTTTAGGAATCTTAGTAAACCAAATACAAATAAATATTTTCCATCATTGTACACCATTCAAAAAAATTGTTTTTAAGTAAATCTCCTACAATATATTAGTGTTTTAATTTCTAGCTGTTATGGATGAGGTATACAATGCACTATGATGTCTGCAGCATGAATTTAAAATTATTCGTTTATAATTATAAAACAGAACTATAAAAACTAATTGTAAACACTGATCAAAAAGATGTTTTTCTCTTCTTCTTCTTCTTGAGTGTCTTTTACGACAGATCTACTGTAACTCCAGAGCATACATGTAGATTCCTTTTCTTGGGAGACGCATCAGGCCCCAGGGAATGTGGTGTCCTCATGCAGGAAAATCCTCCGGAGCGTTCTGTGCAGAACAGATAATGCTTGCTTATCACCACTGACACAAAGCTGTGTGAATACTCACTGCTTTATATCCTAAACCTCATTCTTATAATACTATTAATGATAATAACAGTCATTGTTAACCCCTTTAATGAACACAATATTATATGAATGAAGGAGAGATCAGTAGTACCAGTGTGTTTGTTGATTTCAGTATTTTTTTTCATGCTGTTGCTCTAATGCTATTGCCGCTATTTCTAATATATGGGAAGCAATTATACAAACACACGGTGAGATATCTTCTGAAGCAGAAATGACTGCTTATCTCTGAATACTAGTATCTTTGAGCGTCTTTTCCTGTACGTCGCCCTGTAGTGCTGAACACAGCTTTCAGGGCTCCCTGATAATTTGGCTGGACCCACCAAGACGCACTCTGCTCCCTCACCTTCTAGCCACAGTAAACTTAATGGAGAGCAGTAGGTCTGTCTTGCATGCTTGTGTGTCAGAGTGTGGTCTGGTTGATGGAAGTATGAGGAGACGCTTCTTTTTTAAAAAAATTTGGTCTGTGTTCAGTTCTGTGTCATATTATTGAATATGATTGTGATGTATATGTTTCAGTGTTTTGTTTACTATGTTTTCTGTCAGTTTGTTTTCCTGTGTATGTTTGGTTTGAGTATGTGTAGGAAAGTGTGGCCATTTTGTGTGTGTTGTACAGTATATTTCTGTGTGTATATATATATATGTGTGAATAGTTCTTTTTGTCCTTAACCTCCCGTGGTGCTTGTGGAGCTTCTCCACATGCCAATTTGAAGAGGAAGTCATCAAAAAGATGGAGACCATTAGTTCTCTGCTAAAGGCTTTTCCATTGTAACAATAATGGTGAATATTACCTGGATATTAGCATTGCTAAGGATACTGGGGTGCTATGTGACTCAGTGGGGTGCTATGTGACTCAGTGGAGTGCTATGTGACTCAGTGGGGTGCTATGTGACTCAGTGGGGTGCTATGTGACTCAGTGGGGTGCTATGTAACTCAGTGGGTTAGGACACTGCCTCGCTGGTTGGTCTCAGAGTCATCAGGCTGACTTCACTGCTGGGTCCTTCAGCAAGGCCCTTAACCCCCAATTGCTCCATGGACTGACCCTGCTTATTCAATCGTATGTTGATTTGGCTATAAGCATCTGATAAATAATGTAATTGTAATTGGTCCCTGTTTGGACTATGCAATTTCAGTCCTGCTGTCTCTCAATAACCTCCAGACCTTTCGGTCATGGGACGGACAGTCATAGTCTCTCTTACTTGAATAATTTCAATATCTATTTACATATATAGTTTAGATGCTTCAGTTTGTAGTCAGCTAAAATAAGTACACCATCAGGTGTCTCTATCAACTATCTCTATGTCTAAGTATTTTTGCCCCCCCCCCCCCAACTATTCCTTTGCTCTAGGTGAAAAAGTGATGGCGGACGATGAATTTACCTGTGACCTTTTCCGCTTCCTGCAGCTTCTCTGTGAGGGCCACAACAATGGTGAGTCAAGAGGTCACAGAGACGAATACAAGTGAAGCTAATTTAGGTGACCAATAGGATCAGTAACAGCTAATTTAGGTGACCAATAGGATCAGTAACAGCTAATTTAGGTGACAGGCATTAGTCATTCCGAGGAACGATCAAAGCTAACATGCTAACGTGATCATAGTTTCTTCAATGTGAGAATTCAGTGATACAGTGTGAGGGGGCTGTTGTCACATTCCTAACAGATTTCCAGAATTATCTGCGGACCCAGACAGGCAGCACCACCACCATCAACATCATTATCTGCACTGTGGACTACTTGCTGAGACTCCAGGTTAGCACCTTGGCTTCCTACATCACGTGAAAGTGTCTCTCCATGTCAAAACACTGTCTCTTCTCCTTAAATGATCAACTTTTACCTTTATCCTTTCCTCCTTTGAAAGGAATCAATTAGTGACTTCTACTGGTATTACTCTGGAAAAGAGGTGATCGATGAACCAGGAAAGAGGAACTTCTCCAAAGCCATGACGGTAGCCAAGCAGATCTTCAACAGCTTGACAGAATACATCCAGGCACGTCAATTTTCCATTTTCTGTAAAGTAGCCAGCTTCCTCTTTGGTTCCGGGTTTCCCGTGTTGAGACCCACATCTCCCTTCTCCTCGTAGGGGCCCTGCACCAGTAATCAGCAATCCCTGGCCCACAGCAGGCTGTGGGATGCGGTTGTGGGTTTCCTGCATGTCTTTGCTCACATGATGATGAAGCTGGCACAGGTATGAACGGCTCCTTCCTACTGCTATTAGTTCTGCATGTCCATATATTAAACTCACATATTACTGTTCTTATTTCTGGGTTGAAGATACTCTATGGACACTGCACCTGCTACCTAATCAGACATAAATGCACATCAGTATCTATGCACTTCATTTTCTGACATTTTACAAACCCACCCAGCAATATATACAGATTATATATAGATACAGCTATAAAAACTAGTTATTACTATTAAAATTGCTTTTTAAAATGTTTGCCATATAACAACTTCTACATCACTTCTTTCTTAATCCCTAAAACCTCTTAGAGTCAAACTCATCTTAAAGATGTAAAATTACATAAATTATCAGACTACTAATTTGACATTTGCTTCTAACAAATACAGTGGTACCTCAGAACTCGAATTTTATCCGTTCAGAACTCCGGATCGAATCCTAAAAAGTTCGAGTAGTGATCGAATTTTCCCCATAAGAAATAATAGAAAACCAATTAATTGGTTCCTGGCCCCAAAAAATTACACCTAAATATGTTTTTTGTTAGCATTTAAACACAAAATGAACCGGATAAAACAAGAAGAGCATATATTGTACTAAACACATCTAATCACATTTATCAAAACAGTAATTTGTAAAGTAAGAAAATAAATGTATCCAAACGATGTGTCCTGCCTTGATCGTCCGCTCCTTCCGTGTGCCACGCCCACTTGTTAACCCCGTGTGGAATCCCTGTGTGATCAGCTGTTTATAGTTGTTGTCATTAGTCCTCTGTATTTAGTCCGCGTTTGTTTCCACAGTCCGGTCATTGTATTGTCCATCTGCGTTTTGCCTGCCTTACCTGTAATTAAACCCCGTATTCCCCGATACCCTGACGTCTGCACCTTTGTCTCCGTTTTGTCCCCGCTCTGCAAAACAATATTATTATAATTAAACATATTAATGGTTTATTATTAATATTAAAATAATGAATTAGAAATCTTTATTTTTAAATGTATTTTATTATATAATAATAATTACTGTTACTGTTTATCATTGTCTAAATGTATTTTTACTGTCTGAATATATGTATTGAGTTAGTGTAAACATGCACGATGCTATCCCAGCGAATGCGAGGCTGAGACTGAAGCGTTACCCTTTGTTTCCGCTGAGAAACGTGCCATGTGACTCATTTCACACACTGCTATGGAAGAATACAATACATTTATAGGTTGTTACATTCAAAGTACAAAGAGGCCTATAAGCAGAGTAAAATCAACGTAGAACTTGCCATGGTGTCTCATGTTCTTAGGCAGATCTTGATGTAGCTAAGGAACATCCCAGTCATAGTGCATACTTACATGCAGTTGGAGTCAAATTTGAGAATTAAAATCTTACACAACAGCTGTTTAGTGCCCAGGGAGATAGTAAAATACTTTAAGTAGGAATTGATCGATAAGTTGCACTGCAAACGTTTATATTTTTGAATACTTACATTAATCTATTGATCAATCTGTACCAAAAAGCTTTTACCCTATAGCTTCGTTGTTTGTGTATCAGATAATGCAGATAGTTCCACAAATGTGCCAATCACTGCCATTTCTAAGGCCTGAGTTTAAGATAAGATAATCTTTGTCATTGTCACTTGACAACGAAATTGATAAAGTGCAGGCGACTCAATGTGAGACATGAGTAATAAAAGAATATATTAAAAATATACAAATTGCACTGCACTTAATGAGCTTAATTAAAGGACTGCACTTGCAGAAGTTACTTTATTGTTGAACTTAATTGTTTTTTTTCTATGCTTAAAATGGTTATTTAATAGTGTTATTTAAAAAAATACTAAGAATAATAATTGTAGAACCACATGGAGCAATGACCCAAACACAAGTTTAGCATTAGTTGTATATGAAACTTGTGATAAAACAGTGAATCACCCATGAGTAAAAGACATGTGGATGTTTAAGCAGACAAAAGTCCTTGCTGTGGTTATGCTTTGTAATGCTAAATCCCACAAGCTACTCTTGCAATGTAACTTAATTTATTCAACACAAAATTCTTTGAGTTTCATAATTTTTCAATTGTGCATCTGCAACTTGCCACATGTCTGGATTTGTTACACCATCCTGCGATGTTGCATGAGAGGAGGGTAAATCGGGGTTTGCACGCTACACCACTGCAGCTCCTCTGATATTGTGCAGTGGTTTGGCAGACTTGCGTGTACACAACCTTTCATAGAAGGGAACAGCTCGTATCTAATGAAATGTGTTTGCTTCAGTGAGACATGGCCAATCAACAACAAAAACTTGGGGGTATTCCAGATAGTGGGTTTACTGTAGGAAGTAATACTGAATTTGTAGCTCAGAACCTTTCCATTCTAGAAACCAAGATCAAAATGAGAGCAACTCAAGTACTGTAGCCACTTAAACTCTGAACCAACCCTACTCGAAAGCAAGTTCAGCTACCAGAAACTCAGGGTTTAAAGAGTGGGGCAGTGGCTGCATCGTTAGCGGTCATTAGTTTGAGATTTCGTGGCCTTTCGTTAAAGAATCTGTCTCAGCAAAAGTGCAAATTACTGGCAGAGCTTCATGTTGGGAGAGTGCGATTAGACGTTCTTTCCTTCCCAGATGAAAATCATCCCAAACGGCTCATTTCATAATGTGTAACTTATTGGGGTTTAACCGTCTCCACTTTCAAGATCATTTGTGACACTGCAAAAATTCAGTGCCTAAGCAAAATTGCCAGGTCGTCTCCAGAACTCACAAATGGACATGTATATTCTCCTATAATATGACAATCTTCCACTCTGATGACACCTAACCCAAAGCCAGCACCTGGACCACAGTCACACTTCACACTGTCCGGCAAACACAAACATATTTTGAAGATAATTATTTCTTTTATTATCAATGTATGTTTCAGGTGATAAGTTATAGCCTAATATCTTTATTCATTGTCATCTGAGAAGTAAAGCCTATCTGGACGGTAATAATAATAAGGCACAATCTCCATGTTGTGATCATAGCTACTATCAAATTAATACATTTCTTATATTAATATCCACATTTATGATACACGTATGTACCTTCTAGTAGGTGTCAGAAGTTATTAATATTCTATGAAATGTCTTTCTCATGTTCAATACAGGGTAAAGTACGTATTTTTCATTCATTTATAGACGTGATTGGATGCAGTCTGTTTGTCGTTCGATCCCTGCAAGTGTGTTTTTCAACCTGTATATAAGGCTGGAATTAGTATTTTACAACCTACATATGCTTGAGCAGTGTCTCTTAACCCAGTCCTCGGGGACGCCAGATGGTCCACGTTTTTGCTCCCTCCCAGCTCTCTGCCAAACAGTCCACATTTTTGCTCCTTTCCAGCTCCCTACCCTACAGGACCTGGGAGGAAGCAAAAACATGGACTGTCTGGGGGTCCCGAGGACAAACAAAAACTGTGCTAAAATCTCAAAAGGAGTAAAACACCTATATGGCGATTTGCCACAGTTGCAGAAGACAACTGAAGACGAGACTTCAGTCACACACATGCCGATGTGATGCTTTACATGTCAAAAATATATTCAAACAAACCATATTAGCTAGTCTTTCAAGGGCTAAAATCCAATTCAGTGTTTCAATCACAAAACACCAATTTCATGAATCAGGTGAAGGAACTGCTCATTCCAGACTTGCCTCATTAATCAGTTTAATCATTTTAACTTATTCAAATAATGGGATAAAGTTGTGGAAGTAACAATTAAATAAAATAGAACGACTTACCCTATAGTTAACTTGGTGGTATACTTACAACTGATTCTGACTTGCTGTGTGTTCTTTTTAACAGAACTTGGAATTTTTGTTTCACCATAGTGTTTGTGTCTGTATACTGTATTAATCAGAATGTTTGTGGTTATCGTGTTTGACATACATAACATCTAATATGAAGATCGTTATTTAAATTGAACACCTTTTCCAATAGAGGTAGTCACTGTTTGAGAATTCATTTTTGTATTGTATATAATCCTTTTGAGAAAAGTATTAGTACATTTTATTTAGTCCTTTTCAGAATTCCAGTTTGGTTATGATAATTATATGGTGACACAATCAAACAGTTACCTGTCTTAATGTATTCAATAATATAATATGAATACAATAATATGAATAAGAGGAAAAGTCTTATCAATACAATTTGTGCTATTTAAAAATATGAGGAATGAAATTCTCTGAAATCGTAGTTCACAGATAATTTGTGACAGATACGACCACCAATCACACACCAGTGTTTTGCTGTATCAGTGAGGATCTAAATGACTATTTGTGGCCAGCCTCATGTCATACTCCTCACTGAGGCACATGGACAGGAAGCAAACACAAAGCTTACATCGGTGTGTTTCTCAATACAAAAATGAATTTCGAGTGTTAATTAACATTTGTTCTGATGTATAACCCCAGATGCACCCCGACCCTGGACCTCGAAACGGAGTAAGATCTTGACTTTCAGCTGTCATCTCAAACTCAGGCTTCTTCCATTTTTCCTTGTGCTTTGTCTTCCAGCTCCTTTTCTTCCACATACTGTATGTCTTTATGGTATTTTATTTGCTGTACAAGCCTCAGACGCCTCTTTGCTTCTCTATTTTTCCCCTGTTGGGCTGTTTTTAGCTATTCAGACAAGAATAAAAAAGAGAAGTGAATCAAGATATCCAGAAAAAAAGCATAAAAAAAAAGATTACATTTTTATTTTTTTTTTTTTTTGGAAATCGGTCAATGCATAGGGTGCAAAATCATTCTGTGTTTGGATCAGGTCGACTAAGAAATACCGTCTGAATTATCATGTCAGCACGGGAGCTGATCGCTTGTTCAGGGTTGTGCTCTACAGCCTTACAGGCTTTCTCTCTACCCAACATTTGTTACTGTCAAGTAGCTGCAAAGTGGTAATAAGACCTGTTACCTCTACAAGGTCCACAGATCAGCGTGTACTTCTGAGTGAATGCATCTGCATCTGTAGGATTATGAGAAGGAAAGGGTCGTGGCGGTTCGCCATATCCAGTAGTCCTTGCTCTGCTATTCTGTGTTTGAAAGTGTGCATGTTTGCGTGTGTGTTTGTATTTTGTTTGTTTCTCCAGTCAAAGCTCTTACATAGTCTCATATACAAATACATATCTGTTACTGAAATGCAAACCCAGTAGCGTTCTTGGAGAAGAGCACAGTCAGAGGTAAGGTGATCACTAGTTCACCTCCATCCTCTCCCATCTCTTGCGTATAGACCAACCCTACTCTGGACACTGCTTTAATCGTAGGACTCAAGCCTCAACAACATTCTCAATGTCATATGCCATGCAAGAGTGATGTATGACATACGCTAAATGGATCAATGCAAGCAAAAGAGTCGGCAACAGAACCTCATGTTCTAATTCATGTCAACTGATCAGCAGTATTGAATTAGAACTGCTTATTATTTTCAGTCTAATACAACAACTTTTACACAATATACCTCCTTAAATATTTAGGTAGTAGGGCTGTAACGGTACACAAAATTCACAGTTCGGTGCAAACCTTGGTTGTGGGTTCACGCTTCAAAAACAAACACAATTAGAAATGGCTAACCAAAGGCAATATGTCTGATGTGTCTGAATAACAAAATCTAAGAGTTAGCACATTGCATGCATTTCTAGCATTGCAGGCTGCTGACCAAAACTTTGAGTGATTCTAGTCATTGCTATAAGCATCCATCCATTTTCCAAATTGCTTATCCTTCTGGGTTGTGGGGGGTCCAGAGCCTGTCCTGGAAGCTATGGGGACGAGGTGGGGAACAACCCAGGATAGGGGGGGGGGGCAGCCCATCGCAGGGCACGCTCACACACCATTCACACCAATGGGCAATTTAGTAATTACAATTAGCCTCAGCATGTCTTTGGACTGTGGGGGGAAACCAGAGTGCCTGGAGGAAACCTCACGACGACACGGGGAGAACATGCAAACTCCACACACATGTAACCCAGGCAGAGACTCGAACCCAGGTCCCAAGGGTGTCAGGCAACAATGCTAATCACTGCACCACCATGCCACCCCCTAAATATGAAAAAAAAAATGTTAATATTCATGACACTGTATAAAACATTTTCCTTTGTTTGCTAATTTCAATCAAAATGTAGCCCTGTTTAGCCTGTATTCTGAGCCTTCAGTTGTGTCACTATTAACCTTGTGAGCTGATGCTTAGAATGTAATGCTGAAAAATTAATTTCAGCAAGTGCATTGCATCCTTTTCTGAAATACAGTCATTATAGAAATACAAATGAATGGAGTAAGCTTTACATTATGGTTCTGCTGTACATTACATGTGCAACACAAACACATCAATGAAAGCCAGAGTAGCATCATACTGTAGCAGTAAAGCTCCCTATACATTAGTTCCTTTGTTGTCCGAGTTTTCATTCTCATCGTGTCCCCTAAATGTTAGCTCCTGTTGACTGAAGAATTAAATTGCATCCAACTGCCTTTTAGTTTTTCCTCACCGTGTTGTTGCATTTGGCTAATTGGAGATGCTTTTGTCGATCAAATTATCAATCCTCACTAGGGTTACCATTTTCGATCTGAAGAGATAAGGAAGATCAGCCACCCCCCCCCCTCCCAGCTCCCCGGGTCCATGATGATAAAATTTGCGGGAACACGCAAAAATGCACATCAGAAACACTAGCTGAAGCATGCTTCTCTGCCTGGGTTTAACAACACAGTCAAATTCCATAACTATCCAATCACAACTAAATAGAAAGTGATGAGTTCAAATACATCAAAGTCTATTAGCTTAGTGAAACAGAAGATGTATTGCTTCACTGAAATTCCTTTTATCAATCTAAGGGTGGGGCTGTTTTGCACAATTCTTTGTCAGACATTGTTTTAACAGCTGACAAACAGTCGTGTTCTTATCAACTGCTCACTGTCTAGGGCTGGAGTAATTTATTGGGAAACCAATGTTCTCAAACCACCGATTGCGACTCACTGTAACTAGCATCTGCTGTAACCAACTCATAGCCACAATTAGCTTAATGATTTCTATATTGAACATCTACTTGGGAATTTGCATTTCCTCCATGCCAATAAATGTATTCATTCTTTCGTTGTGTGTACCGAGCCAAGAATGATGTACGAAATGGTATACGATGAATATGTGTACCATTACAGCCCTAGTAGGCAGTGACTATAATTGTTTTGAACATGTACGTCCCTGTCTTTGGGGCACAGGTGCATTTTATGCTTCGTATTTTTTAACAGGGAGCTGGCATTTAATAGCTCTTTTAATGGGAAATTTCAAAACAATCCAGGAACAATTCAAGCTTATTTGGTTGTGTTGGGTGTGTGTCTATTTCAGGATTCCAGTCAAATTGGGCTGTTGAAGGAGCTGCTTGATCTACAGAAAGACATGGTTGTCATGCTCCTCTCTCTACTGGAGGGTACAGTGCTCATATGATTATGCACAATTTTAACTCCACTTGCTGTGGCCTTATATTCATATATATCTATTTCTCTTTGATCTCCCATTACGCTTGATAGGTAATGTCGTCAATGGTACCATTGCTCGTCAGATGGTGGACATGCTGGTGGAGTCATCCAGCAATGTGGAGATGATTCTAAAGTTTTTTGACATGTTTCTTAAGCTGAAAGATATTGTGGCATCAGATGCATTTCGTGACTATGTGACTGATCCTCGAGGGCTTATCTCAAAGAAGGACTTTCAAAAGGCCATGGATAGCCAGAAGCAATACACCCCCTCAGAGATCCAGTTTCTGCTGTCATGTTCTGAAGCTGACGAGAATGAAATGATAAACTATGAAGAGTTTGCGAGCCGCTTTCAGGAGCCAGCTAAGGATATCGGATTTAACATCGCTGTGCTGCTCACTAATCTATCTGAGCATGTCCCTCATGACACCAGACTTCAGAAATTCCTGGAGCAAGCCGAAAGTGTGCTCAACTATTTCCGCCCCTTTCTGGGTCGTATTGAGATCATGGGAGCAAGCAGGAAGATTGAACGTATCTACTTTGAGATCAGCCAGGTTAACCGTACGCAGTGGGAAATGCCTCAGGTGAAGGAGTCCAAGCGACAGTTCATCTTCGATGTGGTGAATGAGGGTGGTGAGTCAGAGAAGATGGAACTTTTTGTCAACTTCTGTGAGGACACCATTTTTGAAATGAATATTGCCTCCCAAATCTCAGAGCAAATAGAAGAGGATAAAGAAGAGGATGATGAGGATATCTCTGAAGTTGGAGGAGAGGGTGAAGGTGGTGATGAAGATGCTAATGGGAATGGAAGTCAATCAGAGTCCAGTTCAGCTTTTGTGGACTTTTTAAATAGTACAGTCAACTTCTTCAGCATGTTTACCTTTCGCAACCTGCGTCGGCAGTATCGTCGGGTGAGAAAGATGACCCTAAAGGAGATGGTGGTGGGACTGGCCACCTTCTTCTGGACTATCCTCATGGGTGTGCTGCTCTGCATTTGCAGCATTTGTAAGGGGTTCTTCCTGCTTGTCTGGCAAACTCTGTTTGGTGGTGGCCTGGTAGAGGGCGCTAAAAACATCACTGTGACAGAGATCCTGGCCAGCATGCCAGACCCGACGCAGGATGAGGTGCATGGAGACCTGCCCGGGGAGTTGGGGGCTGGAGAAGAGCCGGAGGCGGGGGGAGCGACCGATCTAATGGATACTGGGGGTGGGGAGGAAGAAGAAGAGGACAGCCAGGATAAGGAAGGGGGGCGAATTCCTGGCCTTGATTCCCCTGGCGGTTTGGGGGATATGGGAGAGACTGCTCCCGTTGAACTACCCACTCCAGAGGGAACTCCCTTAGCCAAGAGAAAAATGGTGAGATTGCTTTCTTCTAAAACCAGTATAGCACAAATCGGTAGCACATTATTATTTAATCAAGAGCTTTATTTCACAAAATGTTGCTGTGCATTCTGCAACGATTAAATTTCAATGGCTCCTTTCAAAATCTCAATAGTCAAAAGATGCATTACTCATGATTTTAGGGTTAGAAGCTCAGAATAATGAGACTTATTTCTTGTCACCCACATGTGATAACCTAGTTAAAATTAACCTGTTTTATTAATGGCCACATAACTGGCCAAATCATCCGTCTTTTGATATGGTGTATATACCGGTATAACCTGTCCGTAAAATGATATTGGTGTTTGTTATATCTGTTTACTTTGCTATGTTCTATGTAAGCATTGGAAAAGTGCTATATAAATGTGTAATATTATATACAAATCATCAAACATTAACATTCTAGTCCTATGTACAGTGTGTACAGCTCTGAAAAATTAAGAGACCACTCTATATTTTTTAATCGTGCTTTAATCCTGGTTCTGCTAGCTGAGGGCTATACTAAGGCAGGTTGCTTCCAGGGCTCAAAGTTTCTAAGACAGCAGTACACAAGAACAAGGTGAAGCAGGAGACATTAGGAATCACCAAAAACCAGCCAGCAGAGGGCAGAAGCAACTTTTTAATAGCAGAGATGATCGTCGACTTATGTGCCTCATAAATTGGAAGTCGACCTCAAGTGACCTTCATAATGAATGGGAAGCATTAAGTGGTGTGAAGTGCACTGCTAGGACAATACATAACAGGCTCCTAGAAGCAGGACTGAAGACCCATAAAGCAAGAAAGAAGCCCTTCATCAAAGAGAAGCAGGGAAGAGCCAGGCTGGATTTACAAAAAATTTTTTACACTGGTGTATACCCATAAATTGTGAAATGACTGAGGCTGAAAATTTTGCTGTGGTCTCTTAATTTTTTCCTTGGCTGTATATGCCGACAAACAAGGACTCTGATGAAATTACCAAAATAACTGGAAAATGTGTTTAGAAGACTTTATTTTGGCTGTGATGATTTGGATTCTGCACACCCTAAATGGTATCTCCCTGTCCCCTATCATGGTTCCAGCCTTCAGAAGAGCCTGAAGCTGCACCTCCCGCCACAGAAGAGCCTCCACCAGAACCTGAAAAGGGAGAGTGAGTTCCTCTGCCTGGTCATCTCCTCCCCTGACATTTCTTTCGAAGGTTTTTCTTGATCGACTCAATGAGCCCAATATGGAACATTAATCATTTTCTCTTCTGCCCACAGTGCTGAGAATGGAGAGAAAGCTGAGAAAGAGGCCGAAACTAAAGCCAGCGAGGATAACGCTGAGCAATCCAAGGCAAAGAAGCCCGTCAAAGTCAAGAAGGGCAAGGCAGCTAAGGAAGGGGGATTTGAGCTCTGGAATGAGCTTGATGTTCAGAGGAACAAATGTATGGTCAGTATATAACACCAGATGTTCAAGTGAAGCATTCCTGCAATATTTACGTTATTCAATTCCTGACATATTAATGTCACTTCATCAGATGTAGACCAACATTAGACATTATTTCTTTTTCCTTTTCATAGAACTACCTGTCTCGTAACTTTTACAACCTGCGTTTCCTGGCTCTCTTCATAGCTTTTGCACTGAACTTCATTCTGCTCTTTTACAAGGTATGGTTTTGAAAGTAGCATTTTGGTGGCTTTGGATTAATTTGTCTGTTTCTGTTGTGTTATAGAATTGAATTGAACTGTGTCATTGCTGATTGATTGTATACCTTTTGGATGGGGTTGATCTCAATGTGTCTGCATTGTGTTTTGAATACTGTTTTCTTACCTGTAGCTCTTGATTCACAATGTATTTTTTTTTGTTTCTGGAAATCCTCCTAACTACAGGTGTCAGACACACCTCCAGTTCCAGACAACTTTGAAGGTTCTGGTGTCTTTGAGGAGTCGGGAGTATTTGAAGGCTCCGGGCAAGAGCACGAAGTATCGGGTATCGAGGATGGGGGAGGGGAGGAGGGGGGGGATGAAGGCCCCGTCTATTACTTTCTGGAAGAAAGCACGGGGTATATGCAGCCCACCCTCTCCTTTCTTGCTATATTACATACTGTCATCGCTTTTATCTGCATCATCGGCTACAACTGCCTTAAGGTTGGTCTGTTTCATACTTACTGTAGCTTCAATTTCATTTCTTATCTGTCTGTTCTACATCCACGTGCAGCGAAAATGATAAAGAATGTCGTTGGGTCACTTAAAAACCACAATTGAATCCAAGTGGCATATTACGGTGTATATCATTGTGTCTCAGATTCCCCTGGTCATCTTCAAGAGAGAGAAGGAGCTGGCCCGTAAGCTCGAATTCGACGGGCTGTACATTACTGAGCAGCCGGAAGACGACGACATCAAAGGGCAGTGGGACAGGCTGGTCCTTAACACGCCGTAAGCCCTTAAATAGAAAATTTTGACATGACATGTCCCTCCACACGTTTCCAGATTTCCATTTCATTTGATATGGTATATTGTACTGGATAATACATAATATTTCTAAATGCATCATAACCATATATTTTAGTCTTCACTGTGTAAAAAGTTTTGAAAGTAAAAGTATTCTTCTATCTGTATATTTGAGTTGTGTATGATATACACTGTGTCAATGAATTAAAATGTATGTATGTATTTATTTATTTATTTAAATTACAGGTCTTTCCCAAGCAACTACTGGGACAAGTTTGTGAAGAGAAAGGTAAACTGGTTTTTGAATGTTGTAGTACTTGAGTCCAGTCTTAGTCTCTTTCGCTGAGTTTGTCTCGTCTCAGAATTGAAATTGTTTCTGCTTGGCCTTGAATCAGTCTCATACTATCGAGTCTAAGGTTCAGACTTGCTTTTAAAACTGGATGAAACACATTAATGAAGTACAATTAATAAATTATAAGTAAAATTAATCTTTTATTCACCCTCATTGTAATAATTGGTGAAGCTAACTTTTTAATTTGCAGATACTGTAAGTGTTTTTCCTAACTTTGAAACCCGTTAGTGGACCAGTTAGCTTCCTCTAAATTTAGTTCCACTAACTGTAAATATGCTAACATTTTTTTGCAGGGTAAGTGAATAAACTTATGTTAGCTGTATACTGATTAAAGGTTTGTCCATCAGTGACTGAGATTAAAGCATTGTCATCCATAAATAATACAATTTTGGTTTTTATTATTAGCAGGGGTAATAATGAATAAGTGTATTTAAAACTGTGTTTTTGAAAATAGACTTGATTTTTTTTCTTGTCTCAGAAAGTCTCGGTTTTAACTCAGGCTCTGTCCTTCCAAGTCTTGGTCTTGAATCCGACTCCGTATAGGTGGTCTCCTCCCCATCACCGTTGTTTGAGATGATCTAGGGTTAGCGTTAGGTGACCAGGCTGTTGTCGCCCAGGTGCTGGATAAGTACGGCGACATCTACGGCAGAGAGCGGATCGCCGAGCTACTCGGCATGGATCTGGCTTCCCTGGATGTCAGCAGCCAACAGCACGAGAAGAAGCATGAGAAACAAGACAGCTCTGTTTTCAACTGGTAAATACATACAATTTCACAATCTAGCCATTCGTCCTCCACCTCCTTCTCCAGAACAGGGCTTTGGGAACCTGGTGCCCATCCCAAGCAGCACAGCTTTCTCACATACACCCTCTATGGACAATTTAGAGAAGCCAGTTTGTGTAACTGTGTGTCTTTGGACTGAGGTAGGAAACCTATGCAGCACCAGGAGAACATGGGGACTGTGCTCCTGCAGAGCTTTGGGAAGGTTAAAGCCTCAGAGATATGAGTGCTGCAAGATGAGCCAGCATTCCATACTCCATACTACATGAGAGGGCTGCAAGATGAGCCAGCATTCAATACTACATGAGAGGGCTGCAAGATGAGCCAGCATTCCATACTACATGAGAGGGCTGCAAGATGAGCCAGCATTCCATACTCCATACTACATGAGAGGGCTGCAAGATGAGCCAGCATTCCATACTCCATACTACAACCCCGTCACGAAAAAAGTTGATGCTGTGTCAAATGTAAATAAAAACAGAATGACATGATCTCCAAATCATAAAAACCTATATTTAATCGAAGATAGAACAAAGACAGCATATGAAATCTGTGGTACCTACTGTAGTATCATTAAAAGATTGAGAGAATCTGGGGAAATCTCTGTTCGCAAGGGACAAGGCCGAAAACCAATATTGGGCAGTTTTGTTCTTTGGGTCCTGCATTAAAACCAGGCACAATTCTATAGTGGAAATCACTGTGTGGGCTCAGGAACACTAGTGAAAACCACCATCTGTGAACACAATTCGTTGCTGCACCCACAAAATGCAGGATGAAACTCTACCATGCAAAGAAGCAGCCATATCTAAACATGATCCAGAAACGTACCTGAACTGTCCACCTCTGACTGTATAAATACTGTACGCCTGTTTTCTCATTTTTAGGGTGACCTCAGTTGATATCAAGTACCAAATATGGAAATTTGGAGTGGTGTTTACAGACCATGTAAGCAAAGTGAAGCAGCATTATTTTGTAATTGGTTGGATGTAGTGTTTACAAACATTATTGTTCCTACGCAGCGCTAGATTCGTTTCACAGAGTCTCTTTTCCTGTTACCCTTTTCAGACTTTCCTCTACCTGGTGTGGTACACAGTGATGTCCGTTCTGGGCCATTACAACAATTTCTTCTTTGCTTGTCACCTGCTGGATATCGCAATGGGTGTGAAGACACTGCGCACCATTCTGTCCTCTGTCACCCACAATGGGAAGCAGGTACACTCCACACAGATTCTGCACTAAGCTCCATTTTAGTGTTTAGTAACTTTTGTGATGTTCTGCAGATTTTGGAATATACAGCATTGTCCAAAGGTCTGAAGGGGAGTAAACGAAATGATGTTTAAATAATCACCATGTTGCTGTACAACTGTGATATTCTGTTTGTCACAGAAATCAGCAGCATACCATGTTTGGCTAATAAATAAATTTTACAAATGGCTGAGGTGCCCCTGAGGAGAGGTTTGAAAACTGAAGCAATGTTCATCTAGCCATCCAACTAGATATCAGTAACTTTTTGGAGAATAGAAGAAATTCTTGTCACTTTTTTTTATTGCGTTACTGTCCTTTTTCATATATTATGTTATTTTTTTAAGCAAATACCCAGATAAATAGCTTTAAACATTTCCTTTGAAGGACTAAAACTTTAGTTTGGTGCAGAATCCACTCTCCTGGGACTCATTGTATCATTAAATTGAATTAGACCCATTCTAACCCCTTTTCCTGTCCCCCCGCCTGCCTTCCCACCAGCTGATGATGACCGTGGGCTTGTTAGCTGTGGTGGTGTACCTGTACACTGTAGTGGCCTTCAACTTCTTCCGCAAATTCTACAACAAGAGTGAGGATGAAGATGAACCGGACATGAAGTGTGACGACATGATGACGGTGAGTGAGAGAAACGACTGGCTGTGTATCTCTGTTTCTAAGCCGTAACTGTGAGCGTGACCTTTTGTGTTTCTTTCCATCAGTGCTACCTCTTCCACATGTTTATGGAGTGTGTTTGAGTGAGTATGAGTTAGTATGGGCTGGTTTTTGTGTTTCTTTCCATCAGTGCTACCTCTTCCACATGTATGTGGGAGTGTGTTTGAGTGAGTATGAGTTAGTATGGGCTGGTTTTTGTGTTTCTTTCCATCAGTGCTACCTCTTCCACATGTTTATGGAGTGTGTTTGAGTGAGTATGAGTTAGTATGGGCTGGTTTTTGTGTTTCTTTCCATCAGTGCTACCTCTTCCACATGTATGTGGGAGTGTGTATGAGTGAGTATGAGTTAGTATTTGCTGGTTTTTGTGTTTCTTTCCATCAGTGCTACCTCTTCCACATGTATGTGGGAGTGTGTATGAGTGAGTATGAGTTAGTATGGGCTGGCTTTTGTGATTCTTTCCATCAGTGCTACCTCTTCCACATGTATGTGGGAGTGCGTGCCGGCGGTGGTATCGGAGACGAGATCGAGGATCCTGCGGGGGATGAGTATGAGCTCTATCGCGTGGTCTTTGACATCACTTTTTTCTTCTTCGTTATTGTCATTCTACTGGCCATCATCCAGGGTAAGAATGCATATAAATGCCACTGGACTATGCACAGATATATACATTGTTTTTTGTTTTGCAATAATTGATTAGTGGAATTGATGCAATTAAGCTGTGACAAAAATCTGCAGATCTGTCGTGTCATAATACTACTGCATGTTACTCTAATGTTACTATGCATATTATTCTAATGTTACTATGCATATTACTATATTGTTTTTTTGTATTAAGATCTGAACAAAGTTATAGGAAAGAGTTTACGAAGCATGCTGATGAAATTTCAGGTATTGAATGTAAAATAATAGCTTTAACTCGCCAAGAAAAGCGTGATGTTACACAGCATTTCCAACACTGAAGTTAATGCTTTTGGTATCCATTGAATGGTCTCCTTCACGCCTGTTTTTTCCAAAAGCTTTGCTGTGTAGAGTCAGTGTAAAATATGCACGGTATTCCAGAGCAAAAATGAAAGTGATTAAGTTATTTATAGCAAAATGAATATTAAATTAACATCAAGAATAAAGTTTTTGTTTTATTTGGGGTTCCCAAACGTGACCCCCATTTTGGTGACCGTGGGGGGGCCCTTGGACTTTACCATAGTCTACCATTTGCAGTCATGGTTAAAATGGGACATTTTTTTCAGACTTCTCAAATGTTATTCTCAGGTCCTGGAAAACACCTTGCGGACACCCCCCCCCCCCCCCCCCACACACACACACACACACACACACACACACACACACACACACACACACACACACACACACACACACACACACACACATATATATATACACATATACACACACCCACACTTTGGGAACATCTTTTCAAGGTGTACTTTTATTATACGGTCGAACCCATTCAAAAACTGAAATGAGAAAAAGCTTGTTAAATCCTCAGGAGGGCTTTAATTACAGTTTTGTTGGTTGAGCGGTCCGATGTATGGCAAAGGGTCCGATAACCTTCCATTTACAGAAAGAGTCAAAGTTATATATGCCATATATGGTGAGTAAAACTAGGTATGGGCATTTCAATATTTCAGATAACATGATGACTTATTTTTTGCGTTTTAAAGGTTTAATCATTGATGCCTTTGGGGAGTTAAGAGATCAACAGGAGCAAGTGAAGGAGGACATGGAGGTTTAGTGATTAACTTTACCTTATGATCTACATATACAGCATGTTATGAGGTTTAGTGATTAACTTTACCTTATGATCTACATATACAGCACGTTATGAGGTTTAGTGATTAACTTTACCTTATGATCCACATATACAGCATGTTATGAGGTTTAGTGATTAACTTTACCTTATGATCTACATATACAGCATGTTATGAGGTTTAGTGATTTAACTTTACCTTAAGATCTACATATACAGCATGTTATGAGGTTTAGTGATTAACTTTACCTTATGATCTACATATACAGCATGTTATGAGGTTTAGTGATTAACTTTACCATATGATCCACATATACAGCATGTTATGAGGTTTAGTGATTAACTTTACCTTAAGATCTACATATGCAGTACAGCATGTTATGACGTTTAGTGATTAGCTTTACCTTATGATCCACATATACAGCATGTTATGAGGTTTAGTGATTAACTTTACCTTATGATCTACATATACAGCATGTTATGAGGTTTAGTGATTTAACTTTACCTTAAGATCTACATATACAGCATGTTATGAGGTTTAATGATTAACTTTACCTTATGATCTACATATACAGCATGTTATGAGGTTTAGTGATTAACTTTACCATATGATCCACATATACAGCATGTTATGAGGTTTAGTGATTAACTTTACCTTAAGATCTACATATGCAGTACAGCATGTTATGACGTTTAGTGATTAGCTTTACCTTATGATCTGCATATACAGTACAGCAAAATATGAGAATTTTTGTGTAAAACTAAAAAACGTTATTTCTTGAAACAGATTGTCTGCGCTTTTCAAATGTATCCCATTACAACTGAAGGCACAAGAGTGTGTGTGTACAGACCAATTTCGTGTGTTGTGTTTTTTTGCAGACCAAGTGCTTTATTTGTGGAATTGGGAGTGATTATTTTGACACCACTCCGCACGGTTTCGAGACGCACACCTTGGAAGAGCACAATCTGGCCAATTACATGTGAGTGACTGAGTAACAATTACAGCATGAAATACGTGCAGCATTTTTCGTGCATGAGCATTACATCCGAGTAATGTCCAGATGGCTTTTTTAAAGTCTACATTGTATATGGGTCACTGAATAAGAAGCCGAAAATCAATTGGTCAGCAGGGCAATTATTAAAAATTAGCTGGTGATTAATGCCTAATGTTGGACTACCTGCATGACTGGGATGAAAAGCAGCACCCAGGGGAAACGGGCAAACTCTGTCCACACATACCTGGGGCAGGATTCAAACTCCGTACCCTGGGGGTGTGAGGTGACAGGGCTTTGGTTACAGTATGTAATCATATTCAATGGCACAATTAGGCACCACTTTAGACTTCTGACATGGTAACATGCCATTCTTTCTCTTTAAAGGTTCTTTTTGATGTATTTAATAAACAAGGATGAAACGGAGCACACGGGACAGGTCAGTATCTAGAATTGCTCTAATATATGGTACCCACCTTATTATCCCTATAGTACTACAGTAACATTTGTCTGATGTTGACAAGAAATTCATACTGGATTCTTACCTTTGTCAGTTTTAATTATTGCTTCTGTTGTTCTATTTATAATTTGGTGGTTAACACTAGTAAAATTTGAGGGCAATTATTAACAAAAAAAAAATCTCACTCCATAATGGCTTTAAAGATTTGAAATTGAGAAAAAAAACAGGCATGCTGCAAATTAGTCACTTAAATAATTGGTAATAGTCATTATTGCATGGATGTGTAAATCTGCTTACATAATTGTCTGACTGGGTACCAAATTGAAGGCAAAGCCCACCAGCCTAACTAAATATTAAAAAAGGCTCTTGCACTGGGCACTTCACTCGCCGTCTGTGTCACACTGAGACAGTTGCTGTATGTCGGCCCTGGTTTCACTCCCTTCAGGAGTCCTACGTCTGGAAGATGTACCAGGAGCGATGCTGGGACTTTTTTCCAGCTGGGGACTGCTTCCGGAAGCAGTATGAGGACCAGCTGGGATAAGGCTGCGCGTCAGATCTCTGTGCAGGGATTTTACTTTTATTTAATGTCAGAATGCTCACTGTGTCTGGACAAGACATAGGGATTTTGTATGTGTAACTCCATGGCCTTCCTTTCTGTGAAACATTTTAGACGCTGACTACTTGAAATGCACAATGAAATAAGTAAATATCCAGAGATACAGCACTATATAAGCTGGACATGCAGAAGCGTAATGCTCCTTGAATGTGTGTAGTGCAGTGTCCGAATGAAATTTCAGTGCCTAAAACGTACTTTTAAAAAACCACAATAGCCTGAAATGGGGAAGTGCTTAATTAGTTTTCTTACTAATATTGCTATTTTTAACAGTAATATTAGTGATATTACTCTGAATATTAATAACAGAATGATGTCTGCATTTATTAATTTATATTATAGAATTGCAAACCGGGTGTTTTTTGTTTTGCAAATAATTTAATAATCACGACTGCTTTCGTGTGTCTAAGAAATATCGCTAACACAGTGACTTAAATATCCTGACTTTATGCTGAAATTCGATGCATTATTGTGTATTACCATTGTTTAATATTCAGTGTGCCGCAAACACAAGCATGCTTTATATTCGTGATTAAGTATCATTTCACAGAACTCTGTTTGCCATTGATTGATTCTCCAGTAGTTTCCTTTTTTCAGCATAAGCATTTCTCGTGTGATTTATGTTCTGAGTGAATGATTCGCGACTGAGATGGAGTATATATCATATTAATGTGAATTACGGTCATTCTGTAGCTGCAGCTCTGTCCCATGTCCAAACAACACTCAGAACATAGCATTTACTGTTAAAGAAGTTGATATAATTGACTAAATTACAGCTTTCGTGGTTATTATGCTTGTTGTATCTGTTGAGATTGTTCAATGTGTACATTTTAGGGAAAAAAATCCTTGTAAAATTGATATTCCTCTAGTTTGCATTTGACA
This sequence comes from Paramormyrops kingsleyae, assembly GCF_048594095.1. Lineage (NCBI taxonomy): Eukaryota > Metazoa > Chordata > Actinopteri > Osteoglossiformes > Mormyridae > Paramormyrops > Paramormyrops kingsleyae. Next base: position 8,746,127 of record NC_132814.1, on the reverse strand, counting down.
TTAATTATATTTACATTTTGATGATTATTCTACATTTTTATAATGATTATTGTAAAGAAATCTGCTATTTAGGTTTCTGTACAGACATTTCGTCCATGATTTTGATAACTTCATACTAGTATGAGAATCTCCCGTTGACTGCTGTGTGCCAGAATATATATCCCAATATGACCAGAACAAGAACTATTTCTTGAGCTGTGATTTTGTGTCATCGGACTCAAGCCCATGTTTCAATGCAGAATAAATAAATATTTGACAATCTATTTCTGTGTAGTTTGGTCTAGAAAAACCCAATAAGACTATTTTACATTGGGTTGAGCCCAGCTGGTAACAGGAATGCTAATGCTGGTGTTTTCTTTCTGTTCTAGAACCAGAATAGAATGCCTTTTATTGTCATTGTAAAGCACAACAAAATTACATCTTCACGTATCTTTTCTTGCTCTTGCAAATAAAGGTGAGAGCAAAGGGGTAGTGTAGGCTCAGCCATTTTCCCAGCCCAACCAGAACAGTTGTTTGGAGTTAAAGGCTTTGCTCAAGGGACCAACAATGATGTGATTACTTTGCTGCCTATGGGATTCAAACTGGCGGCCAATCAGTCACAGGCACAGAATCTAACCCCACTCATAATTTCATCACTCAGACTATAGATTTTGGGCCTGAAGAAAGTGTGATTTTGGGCCCCAAACCTATCCAAATGTATTCCATATGCAATGGCAGAATCCTGGGGGCAAACTGGTCAGCAGTCAGTCTGGAAAAAATGAGTCTGAGCCACATTTAACAGATTTGCCTTCTTTGCACAAGTACATTAGAATGCTACTCTTCACTGACTCCATAGCTTGGAGGGGTGGTGGTGGGGTCATAGTGCACAGTCAGCTAAGGTGCAGAGCCTTCTGCTGAAGCCAGGGCTTGAACCAGCGATCTTCAGATCACAGGCACAGAGACTTCGCACACAGAGCCACTCATTGCCCCTATTTGGAACAGAACTGAATTTAACTTTTGACTCTGGTGCAAATACAAGCCAAACTTGGTAATATTCAATGTAAATCTGACCCATATATGGTCCTTGTCTCTTTCAAATCCGGACAGCAGATTCAGAGCAGTATTGGTCCATCGTGCAAAAAGACAGCTGTCCAAATCCGGTTTACGAATCTGTGGTGATTTCTCAACAGCATTTGGCCTGGATCTGCTTCAGACTCATCTTGCTGTGTGATCGTCCATCAGATTCTTAGCGCATTAGCTGCGCGTCTCGTAAGTGATTGATCATACGTATATTGTCAGGCGAATGCGCGCCAGATTGTCAGTATATACAGACCAACTGTAATCATTCAGAACTCTGAGAAGATTCTGTTGCAGACTTTCCTGCCAGAATGTCACTGGCACCCAGATTTATGGAGATGTGAGCGGATCTGGCCCAGAATCAGTTGTCTATGTGGGCAAGATAAGGAAAGTAATGGCGCCTTCGGATAGGCTTCAATTACCCTTCACACACCTTTGATCTGGGCCCAAGAACCACTTTCTGACTTGGGAACTATAATCAATAATGGTTAGTGGTCACAAAGTCTGATTGCTAATAAATTCCAGAATTGTGATAGATAATTCTTCAAATTAATCACATAAAATACAAGGTTCCACAGAAGAAGATTACAGTTTGGGAGCCCAAAGACAGGAGGGAAAATAAATCAAAACGGTCCAGACTTGCAATGGAAAATGGCCTTGGGACCTTGGAATATTACCCCTGTGACAAGGAAGAGATCCGTTGTGATATATGAAGCAGAGAGGTACCATCTAGATAAAGCGTCATCTTGGATCATCAGCGTAGCTAGAAATTCTGTGACCCCTATCAAAATGTTACTTTTAGTCTCCTGCTTGGGGGGGGGGGGCAGATGGTGGGTTTTGGTACCTCTATAAAGTACTGGACCCTGTGAATCTGTCGGAAATCCATGCCCTTCAACACCCCTGTCTGGGGCTACTAAAGAGACCTTCCCTGATCGCTGCAATAGTAGTTATTCCCAGCAGGTAAGAAGGTCAACTCAGTTGTAATTTGTGTCGTGTAAAAGAATAGTATACTGTTGTGTGTATATGCTACATGGCAGGTAAGAAGATGGATATTAACTATAAGACTGATATGATGTTCATCAGGGAAGTTGTATGTGAAAAGGGTCTTTGAAGGATCTTGAGTTTAAAGTTTGTTGTTTGAGTTCCATCAGTCAATGTCCATATTGAGCATATGGGTATAACATAAGTGGGCTCATTAGTTTAACTTACATTAGTCCAGCTTATCTTAAAAATTGCTTTGAAGTTCATGACATGTCATCAGATCCATGGCTATGTATTTTCAACATGTACTGGAAAAAATGAGCTGAACTAGCAGCTAAATCGAGTAACAGTTACGTATCAGATGTTCGGATAAGCTGATATTAGATACACAAAAAAGACAATAACAAATTTTTAGTCTAGATTTATACAAGGATTTATTTAATACATTTATATAATTAAGATTATAAATCCTGATAAATCACATGAATAAAGTGAATTTGAATAATTATCTTAGTCAAATATGGGAATGAAACATTACAACACAATTAACAAAGAGTATTGGCTTTCTGGAAGTACTCTGCATAGCTTTCAAAGCGTATTTGCTTTCTGGAAGTACACTACATAGCTTTTGAAGCGTATTTGCTTTCTGGAAGTACACTGCATAGCTTTCAAAGAGTATTGGCTTTCTGGAAGTACTCTGCATAGTTTTCAAAAAGTATTCACTTTCTGGAAGTACTCTGCATAGTTTTCAAAGAATACTGGCTTTCTGGAAGTACTTCACATAACTTTCAATGAGTATTGGCTTTCTGGAAGTACTTCACATAACTTTCAATGAGTATTGGCTTTCTGGAAGTACTTCACATAACTTTCAATGAGTATTGGCTTTCTGGAAGTACTTTGCATTGCTTTCATGGCCACACTACGCAAAGTCAAACAGATTCTGTGCATCACCCAGGGTACCCCTGCTATCAGAAGGTAGCAGTAATGACTAGTATTTCACAGAAACCCTGTATTCCTCAGAGATTATTATTAAAATACAGTGCACCCTTCTCACTACACATTTTCTTTGTTGCACTGAACAAGATGAAAAACTTCATCTTGTAGCTTCTGGAACAAAAAATATGCATAAATGTAACAACATTTCGGTCACTCCCACCATATCTCAGGGCTTGGCAACTACTACTGAGTGGGACCAAGATTACAAAAAGGATAACTGAGGCACCATAGATTTTTTTTCTTCTCAGGAAGCTTAAATAAATGGCACGAGCCAATGAGAATATGGCAAAGCTTGTGGCAGGTAGCATTTGTTTGAGCACATTGCTGTTTTGGGTCACAAATAAAGTACAAATTGAAATAACTAATTATTATCCGGACATGAAAAGAGCCTACAAAAATGACTAGAGTATTCCTTTTTTTATTAAATACCAAGGACCAATCAACAGTCCAGTAAAGCAGATCTGACTAGCCGGACCCTATTTTGTCGACTTCCAACGTCATTCGATTTGACTGGCAACCTCCTCATTTCTTGTTAGCAGTACACATGTCAAATAATAAGTGAAAAACAGATCAGGTCAAAAACAATAAATTCAGGAAGAATGTATGACATTTGATGACTTAAATCACACCAGTAAAAAACTAAATTCTAATAATAACACATGGTACAAATAAAACTCCAAAATATTCAAAAATTACCATAAACACTGTTTTTAACTGGCCTAATAAATATTTTTAGAAAAAAAATATCAGTGGAGGGATTAGATGTAACGGGACAGTGCTTCTGTCAAACTAGGACTTAAAATAAAACATAGTACAATTTAACTGCATGAATAACGCATGAATGTCATAGTGCAAAATATGAGTGTTGGATAATGCATTAACAGTTTACACAGCAAACACAACAGTTTTAGAAATTGTGCTTTGTGATAGTGTTGCGTGAAATATTAATAAAATGCAAGATTCATCCTTACGGGCTCTGTTCCGTTACCATTTTGTTGTTAACTTAGAAGCTTTGTTTTAATAAAGTATACATTACAAATCAGTGCATCTTCAGTAATCCTGGATTTTTTTGGTGTTCTCCACATCAGTGTTGACAGAATTGCAGTGATTTGGAAATGAACTGGGGCATTTCTGATGTACAAATAAAGTTAGTCTGTGCTGACATAAGTTTAGGAATTTCGAAGGTAACATTTAATCGTGCTCCACGTGTGGAAAAACTACAACGAACAAAAGTTAGGTTTGCCTGTAAAGTAGTGAAGGCAAGAACGATGCTTCACAAATTATTTCAGGTTTTTTCTGACTCCATTACATGGTGATGTCTGGTCAAAAAATGGCTCAAAGCATGCCATCTAGTGGGTCAAAAAATACTGCAAATGGTTCACGAGGCATCGTTTTGGCCATCACTATACTGTAAAGTGAGGCCAGACTTAAGCCTGTGCTAGGCAGTTATGTAAGGCTTCCTATGTGCCAACAGAGTTATGCAAAAGACTTAGTTGGTGTGGTGTCTACATGCTGGATATATACAATTAAGTGCAACAGTTAAGTCTGGGCATGTGGGCCAGGCTACAGCATCATCATTTAAGACCTGGCATTATTACTATATATACATTGTCATTTCCCTTAAATTTAAACAAAACAGCAAACGGCATTACTAAAAGCTAAGCAAAATCACATAACTTTTCTTGGGTTGAGTGGTCTTTAAATGCACACAAGCAATCCAGTCTAATTTAAATTATTATTTTTTTCCAACAGGCTTTGCATTGTTATTGTCACGACGGCCTCCAGCCTGGTCATGCTGCACCTCACTGGAGTTTTCAAGCACCTGTGGCCCTCGAAGTCGTTTCTAGGTGCCATATTTTAAAACCTGCCAGTTTTACTCATCTCTTTGTAAGGTGCTGTGTGTGGCCACCATACTGAAAGGTCATTCCTTGCCTACCCTGTTTGCGTATGACCTTCTCATAATCTCTGAGTTTTCTTGCCTTTTATCTCATGTCTTGGCTTGGTAACTTTCTCAGTATTGCACTGGCTGGACCCAACATCCATCGCCTTGCACTGATTTTGGTGTCACAATTTGGATGAGGATTTGGTTTTTCTCCATGGTGGCTTTGCCTGGTCTGTGACATACTGTACTGCAGTTATGGACTCTGATTTTGGGAATAAAACGTTTTTTGCTTCCACAATTGGATCATTTCTTGTCAATAAATTAGTTATTCTAATTCATTATACTAATGCAGTACTTTATAGTATATCTAATCACTCTTTTATTCTTATTGTATCATACTTTTTTTTTTAAATAGATGCAACTGGCTTTGGAAATTATCATAGGTGGAACAGCTGGTGTAAACATGCATCAGAATGAGTGCTGATCAGCTGATTTTGGTTTAAAGTGGAAAAAAACCTTCAAACTGTGTCCTTCAGCTAAACCAGATGGTTAAAAATGCCACCTCTGTGGGCTTCTCATCATCAAATGTAACAATATTACATTTCTCTCTCTGATTGTGCATATGCAAAAATATATATTCCAAAATAGACCTATACGTACAATATTTTTTCTTCTCTCCATTCAGTTCTTGCTGCAGATTAGGAGGAAAGGGTGATCCTGTCGTATTGGTTCTGGTCCTACGCAGTTACTTTAACCCAGTCTAAGAAGTGTCCCATATCAGCATGGAGGAACTCCAGAGTCCACCACAAACCCCCCACCCCCACTTGACAGAATGCCCCTTGTCTTAGGACACAGGTATGTTTCAGGCATCTCAAGCTGAACTGCATCTTCAGCATGGACCAGCAGCGAGTGCCCCCCCGACGTCATTGCCTGGGGGCTTTTCGAAGACCCCCCTCCCTGTCCTCTCGTTGTTCTGACAAAGGGGTGGAGCAAGACGAGCGCTGTAGCAGTAAGGTGGAGTTGGAGGAGGAGCAATTCAGGTTGAGGCTCTCTGTGGAGTCGGTGAGCAGCTTCTGCGTCTCGTGTTGAGGGCAGAGGACGTAGCGGCCAGGCTGGTGCACCTCGACAGTCGTTATAGAGTCCATGCCCTTCAGGGAGAAAGGCAGGGGGGCGAAAGAGGGCTCCCGACCCCCCACGGCCCCCTGCTCTGCCCGGGGTTCATCCATGTTCACATAGAGGATCTCCTCAGGCTCCAGCATGTCCGGCAGTTCTTCTAGGACCTTCTCCAGCTCGCAACAGAGAGTTTCAAAACTTGGCCTATCTTTGGGGCTCAGCAACCAGCAGGAGAACATCAGGGAGTATCTGCAGTGCAGAAAGTGGCCATTGCAAATTATTTGGCAATGTAACAATTATGTAAGAATACGTTAAATAAGTAATGTGTAAGTGCTATGTTCTGTTAAAAAAATTTGAAAAAGATTTCAGATAACACGCTATAGGTGCTTTTTCTCTCCTAAAATACATTCCATTCTTGCAGTGTTAAACACCCTTCATCTTCAATAATGCATTGTGCCCTAGTTATGTAGTGAAATGCTCTTTTCTTTACAGACATTAAATAAATTCAGATAATAACATAGAAAACTAGTTTCCCAGCACATGTCTGAGTCACACACTCACATGACATCCAGGCAGCCTGGGGGCTGTTTAAGGCGATTTCCCTGTCTTAGGTAGTCGTAAATCTCACTGTTCTCCACTCCTGGGTAAGGTGTCTGCCCCCTAGTAGCAATCTCCCACATTGTGACCCCAAAAGACCACTGAAACGGAACGAAGTAGAGCAATTAGTCAGTATGAGTCCCTCATAAATGTAATACATGCGGACTTAAGAAGCCAACTTCACTGCAACACTGCTGAACTGTAAAAATAAAATAGACACACAGGCCAGGATCTCTGGCATTAAGACTGAAACAGGCTCAGGTGAAATACCTACTTTGTCTAATGATATCCAGCCCCAGCAATGGAAGGAATTCAGGAGCAGTTTCACCTCAATGTAAATGTCAGAACATAATCGTTTCTTGTCCCTTAATACAGTAGAGCTACACTTCTTAAACTCTTGGTTTGATACTTTGTGCATCAAAAACACTTATTTTTCAATGATAATGATTTTTGGGAACAGTCTGGTTTTTATAAGAAGGACAGTCTTCCACCTAACTTAGTGGGAGACAAACTAAAAAGTTTGCTTTTAGCCTAGACTAAAATACAGGCAGTCCTCAGGTTGAGGATATCCAACTTACGGCCAACTCATCCTTACGAACAGAGTCCCATAAAGCCAATTATATTTAAAAACTGGGTTAAACACAACAGTTCCTAATAACAAACGCATGCACTACTTTGTGACACTCGGAAAACATTGTGCGGCTTCAGCAGCTCATCAGCCTGAGGTTCAATACAGTAACATATGTAGTTACTATGATTATTACTCTATTATTAATACTATTTTTACATACTTTATTATTATTGTTCCTACTTACCTACGAAAGAGAACGGGTCTCATTTGTAACCTGGGGACTGCCAGCATTGCTAGGGAGCCTCAATCTCAAATATTTGCTGGATCACTGTTCTACAGCTGCAGAGCTCTTTCAACTCTGTGAACTATCAGATAACTTGCCTTTTGAAAATCAAGTAAATGAGGCGGATTATGTGGAACTAAAGGATCACACAAGTACTCTGGGATTAGACCATTCAAAGATTTATAATCTCCCCGTCAAGAACATGTTCCTTTTATATTAGATTCATCACTAAATTCATATATGCATTTATATATAGCAGATTAGACTGTAATCTCTGTAATCTCTCAAGGAGCACAAAACAGATCTTACAGCAGATTTAGCATGTGGCGCAAGAACCACAACTAGGAGTAAATATGACCATATTACATGATTATAATATCTTTACACTGGCTTCTGGTTAAGTCCTGGATATGTGTTAGTAAGTGCCAGGGTTGTATAGATGTGTTAAACGCTGAGAAATGTGTAATATACAAATAAGGAAATACACATAAGCTGCTTTAGCTCACCACATCACTCTTGGTTGTGTACACCCTGTCCGCAAGGCTTTCAATCGCAATCCACTTGACTGGCATTTTGGAGATTCGGCCTTGTCTGTAGTAATCGCCGTTGTAGATCTTCTTAGAGAGCCCAAAGTCTGCCACACATACTGTCATGTTCTCGTTTAGCCTGGTATATCGTGAGAAGGAGGTAAAGGGAGTTACGGCATATTTTACTTTGGACGTCAATCTGGTGTTAAGCACAACGAAACTATTTTGTTTCAGTGCTTATAGGAAGGAAAAGCAAACTCACATGCAGTTTCGGGCAGCGAGATCTCTATGAATGAAGCTCTTGCTGCTCAAATACTCCATCCCCCTCGCAATATCTGTCATGAACTTCACTAGCATCTGAGAAGGCAGGAACTGAAAGACAGGGAAGGCCAGTTAACACAAGGAGACATTTCACACATTCGCTCCACTAGAGGGGGATATAACACCACTCACACCACGAAGAATAGTTCAGGAGCTGCATATTAAAATGGAGGACACTATATTCTTCTATTTAAACAAAAAAGTCAGCATCATAAGCTTCATATAATCTTTTTTATAGTCATTATGGATACAACAGAGGGGCAACTTGACGGTATAAAGCAACAGTGAAAACTCACTGTGCCCCCTGTGCTCCAGTGAAACATAAAACATATTCCACATTGTGAGCATTCAGTAGAAGCTTCAGTGGCACACTAATTTGATATCAATATTGTGTTGAAAATACTTTAGGTCTTCGCTGAATGCAGTATCTTGTGTATTCTGGACTCTGAGTAATACTGAAATTTGTTAAGCTGTCAGTTCCTTGACTGGAAATACAAAGTTGGGGTGAGTCATCACACTACAGAGTCCTGCAGTATGCAAGTGGACTGACCACAGGGCAGTCACCCAAGCGGGAGTAGAGCAGGTAGCTGTGCAGGTCTCCATGCTTCATATAAGGCAGGATGACCACCGGTGAAGGATAGCCCTCACTCTCCACTGTCTGCAAGCAGACCCCTGTAGAGAAGAGATGGTGGAAAGTGGAGATGAGGAATTCACACTGGGGTTTTAGGATCTGAGAATTTTGCTCTAAATCATGATGGGATTCTAGAGTTGCTTTTAGAATAAGCTTTTGGATCTGAGAATGGATCTGAGGAATTCACACTCATCATGGGATTCTACAATCTGGGATTTTAGGATCTGAGAATTTAACGATCCAAGAATTCTACAATCTGGGTTTGTAGAATCTCAGTAATCCATGCTCTTATCCATAATGGGATTCTAGAATCTGGGTCTTTAGGATCTGAGAATTTAACGATCCAAGAATTCTACAATCTGGTTTTGTAGAATCTCAGTAATCCATGCTCTTATCCATAATGGGATTCTAGAATCTGGGTCTTTAGGATCTGAGAATTTTGCTCTAATTCTTGATGGGATGTACAACTTGGGATTTTATGATCTGAGAATTCTGCTCTAAATCAGGATGGGACTTTAGAATTGGGGCTTTTAGAATCTGAAAACTTTGCTCTAAATCATGATGAGACTCTAGGATCTGAGCTTTTAGGATCTGGGAATTTTGCATTAAACCATGATGGGGTTTTATGGTCTGAGATTTCTGCTCTAAATTTCTCTTTTATCAACATGATCGATTGTTGAAATTACTTAGCACAACCTTTCACCCCACCCCACCCCGTCCCCCCATCTGAATAATGTACTTATGCAACCATCTTCTCCCTCACCTATGAGCCTCATGACGTTCTGGTGGTCAAACTCCTTCATACAAGCTGCTTCCCGCAGGAAGTCCTCCATCTCAGTGCGAGTGCAGATGGCAACTATGGGGCAAAATGGAGCAGGGTGTGATTAAGAGAAGCAGAAGCAGATCCAGTGAAGGGCTGACACATCATCACAGGCTGCCCGCGGTGACAAATTCAAATGCTATGCACAGCCCCTGTAGCGCTTCATGCCTCAGCAAACTCACTTACTCTTCATGGTTTTGACAGCCACCTTCAGCACAAACTCCTCCTGGGTCAGCAGACCCTCCATCACCGAGCCAAATTCTCCTGCAGAGTGGTGAGTGAGTACACACTCTTGTTTCTATGGAGGACATCAGGAGAACAACTGGGTTTAATGAGTGACGATGGGGTCACTCTTACCTTCACCCAGTGTCTTGCCCAGGGTCAGCTTGTGTCGGTCTATCATCACATCTTGTAGCTTCTGCTTAAGCTCATCGCTGATGACCAGGCTGTTCACTATGGAATCAGATGTGTTACATACACAAACATGAGCACAAACTCTCATTACTATACAGCCAGTGAAGTATGTTGAAGACCTTTAACCAACATTTGTCAACATTTTCCTACACAAAGAGCTACACAAAAAGTTTAGTTACTTGGTAGTATAGCCCTTTATGCCAGCAAAACAATAAAATGTATGATTTGTCCGTCATTCAAAGTACGTTTTAACCACTAATATTGTGTGATGCAGAATATATTGCATGTATAGCTTTTCTGACTTGCATACTGACTACAGAAACCAGATAAACAATTACAGGAAGTAAAGTTAATCTATTATCTAATGCTTTTCAGCACAAAGGCAACACTATAGCAACCAAGCCAGAGCCCAGATGACATCCATCCAAAAACATTACTCTAACAAGCTACAGAGGAATCCCTGCACCCCTCTTGACCCCACAGCTAAGGGTATGTTCTCCTCCCAGAGACGTCAGTGCTGTGCTTTCACTGTTCCACAACAGTGACATCACTCCGGTTAAGATCTGGAAACAATACAGGAAATGTGCTTATGTGTTCTGATCTGGTCCTGATAACTCTTGTTGGCTGCACTGTGTTGCACTCCACAACGTGGCTCTGTTCATGTGCGTAGCATTTTAATTTTAGGCAGAAGCTCTTTGACAGAAGCTTTTTGATAAAAAATTGTTTGCAGGCGAATTTTTCTACTAAAGTTATCATTAGACATGAAACAATGGGAAACTGAGAATTTCACACAGAATCAATAGCAAATCAGCTTGGGAAAAGGATGATCTAAATCAGCTGTTTTTGAAGACAAATACTCAAAGGGACCTATGATAGATATTAGCATCCTGAAGGAATAACTTACATGTGGCCTCCATTGTGCGCCGGCCATAGGATCGTCTGGCATGGTACCTCACCACCAAATCTCCACTGTCCATCGTCGGCTGAAATGCCTCACTGGAAGACAGGCCAATGCACTGAGTTAATGTGCAGCTCCAGCAGCATCAACGGTGCTCACATGCGGGACTTACAGACGGAGGACATGGACACGGACACGGACACGGACACGGACACGCCGTGTCTCCGACGCTTCAAAAACGTCATGGTTTGTGAAATCACAATCCAAGTCCTAAGGAGTCCAGTTAACTCTTCCATAACAAGGCTTAATGAAAAACAAAATCCGACACACACATAAAAACAGCTGACACACGTGTGGTATGCCAGGGCTGAAAACCACAGACCTGTTATTTCCATGAAGGAAAACCCAGACAAGTTCTGCCTACAGTTACATTTTGTAAGAACATTCTTCCACATTCATAGGATGGCAGCTTGTCTCAATGATATATGAAACTGTGAAGATTGCTACACAATCTGGTTTGAAAAAAACCTATAGTAAGCAAAAACAATAATGAACAATAAGCAAAAACCACCCTGAAGCCTCTGGCACGCACCCGAATCGCGTCTCCTTGCGGCGTAGCTTGACCACATAGGTCACAATCAGTACCGTCAGGGCAACGGCGGCTGCAGTTGCCATAACTACATACCACCAGTGCCAGGAGAAGACTGATGGAGGGTCTGTGGTGGAAGAAGGGAAGAAGGGGTAAAAAAATAAATAAAAATACACTGAAAAAAATCTGGCATTATTTAAGACTGCGGAGTTATCATGCAGAACTTGAGGGAAAAAGAAGGAGGCAGTGAAGAGAAGCAATACGTGTTTCTCAATACCAAGAAAGCCAAGATCGCACTTGTGGTCTTGGCAAGAGCGGTCTTGCTAACTTGCTTCCCAGGAATGATCTTGGGATGCAATGGATCATGGGATTGTTCTTGTTTGGCAACAGTGCAACTGATGCATCCTTGATATTTGGGGCAAGAATGACATCCATGGATTTTCACCGTCCACCATACTTCCGTTCTTAGTATTGCAACTGCGTAAAACGGAACGCGAGAACACAAGAACGGTCAAGTAAGTATTGAGAAACACCAGTTGCATCTAAAGGTATGAAAACATGAGGAGCAAGAATGAGATGGAACCTGTTTTCTTTGGTAGTTAGTTAAATGTAATAATATTCATAGAAAAAAAAAACAAAACTGAAAAGTAAACCACATCTGTATATGCATAATATTGAGTATTCCTGAAATCCATGAGAAAGTGACCTAGGATTAAACAAATTTGTCTCTCTAGGGTGAGAAACCTGAACTGGTGATTTATTTATGCATTAACATTCTAGAAGAAGAAGAAGATCAATGACTAACTAGTATGGTTAAGGTCAGTGCAGCAGGGTTCATGCTGAGTGGGGTTATTTGTGTTACGAGGAGGTCAAGGAAATGAGCTCATCTGGCCAGATGGAGTATTGGGTGTGTCACTATGACACGCTCCCACCCTACAAACACAACATTTTCTCTAATATCTCACTCTTTCTTTGACTGTGCTTACCAACCCCTCCCCATTGCCTTCGTAAAAATCCTCGTCTAGTGGAAACCCATTCAAAAACGCCAGAGAATATGCCAGTGGTGGCACTGGAGATTCTTCCTTGCAGGTACTATATAGGGGTGCATCTAGGATTTACACAGAATTTATATTTCACAGTATCGTCAGGAATGTCTAGGGGAGCTATGGGGGCACTATGGCATCGCAGAACCCCTCGGCGTGTTGTGCTTACTATTTATTTTTTTAGGTTACATATGTGCACCATCACACTGACGTACTGAAGCAGCAGGAACGGCCTGTTCTGAAGCGTACAGCATGAGGTCATTTCCTTTGTTAGAACGACATAAATGCAGCTGTATGTTTATCTGTCTCAGGCAGTTACGACTTACCGCTCTGTTTAAGCTGTCCTGTAAAAATGACAAAGATGCATCAATTACTGCCAATGCAATATACAGTAAACAGATTTATTTTCAGCTGTTCTCTTATATATTCATGCTGCGTTCCATTGACCTTGGAGGTGAGAAATTGTCGCTTGGAATGATGTCACACCAGAGGTAGCCGCCTTTCAGTACAACAAATCGGGTAGCCATTTCGCAATACCATTTGTGCCAGGTTCATTGTTAGCCATTCTTAGCAATAACAGTTGATAGTAACACATTACATGGTTTTTTACACATACAAACACTGTAGCAACATGTTCACAGATCGAGGCGGGACTGTACTGGCTGTATGACCAATTTAAGGAGACAGAAATAAGACATAAGTGCTAACACACAGTATATAACTACAGCTTTAGCTTCTGTTGATGAAGGCCACAACCATCTAGAATTTTGAGGCCGGTTTGTACAGGTTTGTCCAACTTTCTGCATTAGAAGTTGGACTTCAGGGGGCGTTCCAGTTAAAATTTTCAACTAGGGACTCGGAAATTTAGTCTTCCCAGTTCAAATGGAATATAGTATTATTTTTACACTCCTGCCTGCCTCCATCCCTCTTTGAACTCCCTGCATCATCTGTCTATCAGTTCCCATCCACCTTATTTCAACACCTCTCTCTGCTCTTCCTACCTCTGCATGTCACTTCCTGAGATGTCACTTCCTATGAATGCTCACCAGCTTTTATGGGGCTGAAGGTGTGGGAGGAGCTCCAAGGTCCAGGCCCCACCCCGGTATAGGCACACACCCGGACAGACACATTGGACACGGGCGTTGATAGGTTGACGGACAGTCTGGTGGACAAGCCCACATCAAGCACAACCTGGGACATAAAAGGCATACAAGGTGTATGTACTTCCTGCCCGTGGTTTTTACGTACGAGGGGGGTGTGCTTGTCTGTTCTCTCCCACTCATCTCTGAGTGATGCTATCACGATCGCGGGCAAGCGAGCCGGAAAGCAGGGTAAAACGGGGATTTATTAAGGGAAGCAGGACCGGGGAAACACGACGAGTAACATTAATGACAAGTCTGGGGAAGACTGACTCAGACGAGGACTAAATACAAAAGACTAGCCAGACATAACAGGACACAGGTGATCACAATCAGGGCTGAACACGAGGTAACGAGGTGGGCGTGGCACACAGTAGAAGCGGACGGAGAGGGGCGTGACAGATGCACTGAATCCGTACTCATTTTTTGGATGAGAAGCATTTTTAAAGCCTTTCCATTCATTCTTTATATTCATATGTTTCATATAAATATGAATTGTGGACCATATGTCAAGAAAATCATGTTAATGCTGAATCAGGCGTTGTCTTTCCAACTGCAGAGCAAATTTCCAAAACTCACCTCGGGATATGTTTTTGAGAAAATTTCTATGGACTTTAAAGAAAGTTCTTCATTGGATAACATGAGGACTATGAACGTTTTGGTTCCCAATCCTGTAACATATGATGAGACATTGGTGGCCTCATCTCAAAAATCAACAAAAAATGGACTGAGAGAGTTTTGGAAATGTGCTCTTCAAATTTGTTTAAAGACCACAATGTCCACATCTCTCTGAATTTATACCTGGGACTTACAAGTTAAGCCAAGCAGAATTATATCTCATTACACTAGAGACAAAGGGAGCCCTTGTCAAACTTTTTATGAAAAGAGAGAACGTGTGTTGTACCTCTGCCATCAGTGGGGTGCTGTACTCCAGCCAGTACCCAAGCAAGCACCCATTAAGCTGGCCGGAAGGCTCCGCCCAGTTCACCATCATCACCGTGTCGTTGAATACAGCACTGATATTCACTGGTGAGACTTCTGGCACTGCACACAAAATCATAACAAAACATACACACTTAAACTGATATCACATCACAAATACACTTATATGTATGCTTTTCTCACAGAAAGAATATGGCATGGTATGACAATACCGCAAATAAATTAATAATGTCAATAGGAATTATTGGAGTTATTGATAATAAACAGAAATTTGTAAATAAATAAATACACCAAGTTTCCTTAACTATATAAATATCTTGGCTCCTGTGAAACTCAGAAGTTACCAAACACTTATATACTAATCGACTTCTGAGACATAACGGGCCCGAAAAGAATGTGGGATAAACATTTACCAAAATGTCCAATTTTATCATTACTAAATGACCTTGTATTTGAATATCTGTCTTAATTATTTGAGTTCCTGATTCTCAGTCACTGAATGCTTGTCCTACTTAAATCATATTGTCTCTGTAAAACTTTGAGACAGTCCAGCTGTTTTAGATCAAAGACTGACGGCTTTATTGATCGACCAGAGATACAGTGTAGCGCTAAGCTCATATCAATGGCTGCCATATCCCCAAAGCACACACGGATAACCAAGCTCACTGCTAACAGATGACAGAATTTCTGTGGGCTGGAAGGGACCCAGGCGTGGAGAGCCAGGCACACGGCGTCATGTCTCTGAAACACACATGTGTAAAATATCGCTCAGCTGTCGTGAGGTTTTTTCCCTCTCCCTGTTTTCTCTGGCCACTGAGCACTCCTCGTGTTTTTCCCTCGCACGGTTTTGCCTGGAGTGCTATTCCCCTCTGTAGTTCACTTTAAAATCCAGAAGATGGTATGCAGGCTGTATGTGAGCAAAAGGTTGTGAGTTCCAGAAAGGTCTGCTGTTGTACCATTGGGGAGAAAAGCTGATCACTGGGTTATGAGTCGCTAAATATCAAGCTACAGCAAACACTCTAAGTTAGAAAATACAGAGAAGTCATAGTGCTGAGGTCAGGCTAAGTCCATGGGTTGGACTCAAACTAAGAAGACGAACTGGGCAACTGAGGGGAGAGGTTTAGGGGTGTCCAGGAATGCCTAGAATCTTACTTTATAGGAAAAACTGGTTAGCAAGAACATTCAGAAGCCACAGGCTTCCTCTGTGCTCCTGAATGTTGAGGGAACAGAGTGGCTCACAAATTCCCTCTCTCACTAATATGCACGACGAGGACCAGCAGGCACTGACAGCCAAAGAACCGGCAGGGCTGGAGCAAAATGAGAAAAACAGCCTGAAAATAGCAGTAGGGATGTGTGTGTGTGTGTGTGGCAGAGATGATGACAGAACATCTGTCATGAAAACACTGAGTCTTCTGCAACCAACAGGCTGCCATGTTCTGCTTTTTGCCTTCCCCCCCCCACTTGCTGTGGCTTAAAGCCTTTG
The DNA here is from genome assembly GCF_048594095.1 of Paramormyrops kingsleyae. Classification (NCBI taxonomy): domain Eukaryota; kingdom Metazoa; phylum Chordata; class Actinopteri; order Osteoglossiformes; family Mormyridae; genus Paramormyrops; species Paramormyrops kingsleyae. The sequence continues at coordinate 8,729,841 of NC_132814.1, read as the reverse complement.
ATTATTCGCTCTTCTGTCTATGTGATGAATAATCGCACCGAAACAAATGTACTGCGATCTTTGCTTCTGCTATACAGTGAATCATGTTGTGAATCATACAGAGCACATCTTGTCCTCATTGTGTCCAGTACCCCTCACCCCACCCACCACCCACAGCCCTTAGCTCCGCCCCCACCCTGCTATTGGCCGTCCCTGTATTCAGCACTGCCCTGAAAAGGACCCCGTGAGGTTATTAGGAAGCATTTATCCGCTGATCGGTTCCACATGTGGGGCTGGATCTGAGCCGATCCCTGCCAATGACAGCATGGGACACTCACTACTGAATTCAGGCAAATACAGTAAGCTTGTCGGAGCTGGGGGGGGACATTTAAATTATTACTATTAAAAACAGGACAACATAGGCAGCATGAGTGAAGCAGCTATCTATGAGCGCATGTAAGACTCAACATGAACGAAAGAGTTGCTGTCAGCGCAGTCAGATCATCCCCAGCTTAGAGGTTACAGGAGGGGCAGATGAGCAGCGACAACAGCTCACAGAAAACTCACATCATTTAAAAACGCTCCTGTACTATGCTATCAACACGCTGTATGAATCTGGTTATTCTTCAGTGATTAATCTGTAGATATAACACAGGTGGTATCACAATATTTCATCTTCTTGAATTCCAATTCTGCTAAATGTTCAATGGACATTCAAAATGGGTACATGGGTTTGTGTTTTTCTGGGAATGCAGAGCTGATCCTCTGGGACGGAACCGGTCTGAGAATTTAGCAGAAAGGATGTTTTTTTAAGCTGCCCCCCCCCCCTTCGTTCTTGCCCCACTAGCTTGCTCTCGTTCAGCCTCCCTTATCCCTCAGAGCTCAGTCATCTCTCTCTCTCTCTCTCTCTCTCTCTCCCCCCCTTCAGGAAATGAAACTGTGGGTCAGCAGGGGCCAGGGAATAGAGGGAAAGACATGAGGCAAAAGGGAGAGCATGGAAAGGAAAAAATGAGGTGGCTGAAAATGAAGAGAGCTATGTTTAGGGAAAAGGGTACGGAAGTGAGAGAAGGAAACACAAGTTTGCTTAGAGAACCTAGAAACACATTGTTGGAGTTGTCCTTACACGGTCAATTTCCTGAATGACAGATTCAGATGAAAATAAAAATATTAAGGGAAGTAATGAGAGCATTAAAAAAAAAAAAGAAGAAGAAGAAGGAACTCTACAGGGACAGCGAGGTCTTTATGTATGAAAGACAGAAGGCTGGTAGATTGATCTGGCTATTTAAGGAAAAACAAACTCCCTTGACAGGACGTTTGTTTGCTAGATTTCTATGCTCTCTCATTTCATTTCATATGTCAACCTTTATAGCTGCATGGGTCTGTTTTGGAAGAGTATTTTGGTAATCAGTGGATGCGCTCTCCTTATGTGTGTGTGTTATGTGTGCCCTGGAATGCTCTGTAATCTTATCCAGGGTTGTCCCCATCCGTGTGCCCTGCGCTGCCTGGAGCTGGCTCCCAGTCTCCCCCGCATGACCCTGACCAGGATATGCAGTTGGAGGATAGGCGGACCGATCCATTCTTTTCAGATGAATCGCTTCGAAACAACAAGATGCTTTGGCTGCCGCATGCCAGTGCTCATCCAAGAACTCTGGGCCAATGCAGATGTTTTTATAGTAGGGGCCGGTCCTGTTCACACATCCATTGGTGACACAAGGACGCACTCGGTGCCTGTAAAAGGCGGCCATAACCACAAAATCACGGCACACACACGTTTCCAGATGAAAGAGCAGAGTGTGTGCCGAGGCTGTGGAAGAGCTTGCATGGGAAATTTTAGTCAGCAAGGTGAGAGACAGACATGAGCGGAAAACAGCAGGCAGGTCCCACCACATCTGCGGCCGTGGGGACCACGCGTAAAGCGGAAAAAGTTGTTCAGCCGACACGAGTGGTTCTTTGCTGCTCCAACTCTCATTTATCTCTCACTGGTTTTATATTCTCTGGCTCTTCATCTTTCCTAGTTTCTCACTATGCGGCTGTTCCTCAGTGTTCCCCCTGTCCTTCACCTTGAGCACAGATTCCCCGTGTTAGAAACGACTCTGCTCTGGGATGCGGAGACATCACCCAGGCCTGTCTTGCCTCTCTCCTTCGTCGTCTCGGTCAATATCTCCTGCCTTTTTGTTCCCTTTCATGGAACAAAGGGGCTTTTCAATGTTTCAAAAATGGCAAACTGGCGGGAGAGTCCCTCTCCCTCCAACACTCATCTCCGCTCTCTTTTCCTTCCTTTTTTTATGCTCGGTATACTCCCTTTCCAATTTACTCCTTTTTAATGCTCAGTTTACTCCAGACTCTGTTCCAGGTTGCAAAGAGCATGAGTTGGCATGGAGAAGCCCCGCCCGTCACCTCCTCCATCTCCGTTCAAGCATAATGTAGCAGTGTGGGCCCAGCATGGTTGGGCCTCACTCTTTAGACCAGTCTGCCACCTCCTGTTTTTCCCTTAAAATCCAATCTCTTCTTTCCTCCCAGCCTTTTACAGCTCACAGATGCAGAGGACGGATATTAACCACCATGCAAATGGCATTTGCTCCATTTCCTGGCAAAACCTCCTTGCTCAAACTCAGACAGAAGCTCCTGCTGGTCTCTAGCTCATGCAAAAGCAAATCGCCAGACCTCAAATATTCACATATGGATGCCTGTATATGAGCGGACAGTTATTTGTATCAATAGTTAATCATTTTCCAAGTTGAACAGCTGTAAAGTGTAACAGTCCCCACAAAAATGTTACATTAGACTACAAAGGCACAAACGTAAAGGATTACAAAAGGTCAATCATAAAAACTCATGTGCTTTTTATATAATAATCTGAATAAACAGAATGAGCCAGAAACAAATTAATTTAAGCTGAACTGAACAAATATGTGTCCATGTACAGGAAGTGTGGCCTGAAGATGGATGGATTGACGAATAGATGAATGGATGAACTGAACAGGAATAAAGTCAATGGAATGCACCAGAATTAGACTTAATACTATAACACATAGTTCTCAGGTGTACTGCACTCAGAAAGAATAACGAGGGGGGGTGAGTCCTACCTCCCTCACTGGTACGCAGTGTGACCCAGGGGCTCCAGGGGGAGATGCCCTGGCTGCTGAGACAGGCCACCCTCACGCTGTAGTTGGTGAAGGGCTTCAGGTTTGGAATCAGGTGCCGGGCAGGTGGCACATTCACGTTCTGGTTGTGCATCTGGTTGTGATGAGTGGGGACCATGTGAAGATTGGATTGGCGTGTGGCCTGTAACACAGACATCATGGTTGCTGTTTTCATGAATTATATTCTCTTGTATGTAATTCTGAGTCCACACGCTGCTCCAGATTTTCTTGCTGGACTCCCAGCGATTTCTGTAAACAGTTATGAAATTCCCTTGGCCTGCTCAAATGTGCAGCGTATATGATGTGGTCGACGAAGCATGCTGAATGATGCAATGCTATTGACAAAATTTGGGTTTCCTAATTTTCTGTTCTTGCAGCCTCTTCTTCAAATCACAGAGTTTCACTCTGTACCACAGCAGAAGTGATCTACTGCAGTTCTTCTTTCTGTGAATACTGTATGAATCCCAGGAGCTCAGCAAAAGTGCAGAGCTCCAGTTTTGGATGACAGACAAACAAGCAACATAAACACAGAGCATCCTGTAGTTCACTGCTGTATCACGGTGTTAACACCAGTGGTGTAACACCAGTGTTGCTGGGTACCCGATCCACAGAGCTGCAGGTACTGCAGCTGCCAGAGAGACAGAAGGCAGGAGGATGCAGGCAAAGGGAGCTGGTCAGAGGTGAGGCAGATTAGAGGGTCTTATTATTGAGGAGGTGCTCGTGCAAGACCAGAAGGGCTATTTACAGAATGGAATGTTAACAAGTGCCTGAGCATGGACTCATCGGTGACTCAATGGCTAATTGCCCTTGCTGGCAAACAGCTGGTTATCCAGCTTCTCCCTGAGTCACAAAGCAGAAGAATTCCTTTGCCATTTCTCACTTTCCCCACTGCCTAATCTTTTGCCTATTTTCTTCTTTTCCCGGCTGCTCTACTTCATTGCTCTTTAGATATCATCGGTAGTTTTACACATGTGCTCCTATTCCTGCAGCATACCCGCCATTCTAAAACGCGAAAGTAAAAAGCTAATTCTGTAGATACTACATGCCAACATGGTGTCATTCGCACTGTGGGAAAGTTTCCGTTGCTTTCATTCCTATTTGTTTGCCCGAATAGCTTGGTGGATGATCAAAATTTGTAGCTAAATGGCTTATAAAGGAATAGGGCTTAATGGTCTCTAGGGTGGTAGTGTTGTGGGACGAGACTTCAGGCGGCTTGCGGAACAAGCGGCAGTTATGGTGGTGCATGTGAACTGCGGCTAGTCAGCTAGTTACAGGGACACAAAGTTTAGGAGGCCGCTGTTCCCAGCTTGAACCCAGATGACCTGTCATAGAATGGGTCGAGTAAGGGGTTAAGACGCGTGCAGAGGGTGTGAGAGCGAAAGAGCTGACAAGCACTTGGATGGAACAAGAAATACTTATGACGACAGACAGAGGAAAAGCTGTAAATCTCATAAATGGATCCATGTAGTCTGTGGCTGGTCTCTCACACACAAACACACATGTTTATATTGATATCTTTATGGGGACTGTGCATTCATTTTTATGAGCAAAACCCTAATCCCCAAAATTCCAACCTTAACCCCTACCCAACACTAACATTAACCATAAGTGACCAAACAAAATACAAGACTTTGGTATTTTAGCATTTTGATTGCAGTTACATATTTTCATAAAACTGAGTTTCCCCTTGTGCAAATTCTCAAAATAACAGGTTTTTATCACATATTGAGGACCAAACGTCCTCACAATGTAATATATGCATAACCCCTACACACACAGAATGTCTATTGATATAGCAGTTGATAGCTTCTTCTCCTGAGTTGTCCCACTGTGTGGAACCACACTGATGATGAGAACTTACCTGGATGGAACACACAGTGACAGGGTAATTGCCGCCAAAGCCTGGCTGCCAGGAGATATGCAGGCTGCTGTTGGTGACTTCTACAGTCTCCACTTTCTCTGGCTGGGATGGGATAACTGTCCAAAAGCAGAGAGGAAGTTTATAGAGAAAGTCACTGCAATAAGGCCCAGTGAGACATCACTGCGGTTCTGTTCTGCTGTACCTGTGACAGTGCCGGATTCAGAAGTAGCCACACCTTTGTCATTGCGGGCCTCACAGGAGAATGCGCTGGTTTTATTGAGGCCTATAAGAAAACAACAAAAACAGACAACACGTGAATAGCATGTAGCACAGCAAACTATGTGTTAAATGCTAGTTAATTAAATGCTATTCATCAGCTTCACTCTGATGGCTTCAAGCCTGAGACCTAGCACAATGGTGGGACTTGTGTTTATCCTTTTGCGAAAATCTTATATCCAGTGCAGGGTTGTAGCGAGTTGGGCTTCCATCTCAGGTAGCAAAGGGCGTGAGGTGTGGGTCACCATGGAAAGGGTGCCGGTCCACTGAAGACACTCACACCCACACACTATGGGCAGTTTAGAGACAGTTATTCAATGAAACTTAACGTCTTCTGAGCTGTAAACGGAAACCAGAGTGCAATGGGAAACCCCCAACACACAATAAAGCAGAACTTACTAAGCTTGGTGACCAGATAATCCATGTCAGGGAGGACACTCTGAGCTAGGACAGGAATTGTAAACTACCATTTCAATTAAAAGGACCTGGATTTCACTTTAGCACTGAGTTCTTGCTGTGTGCTGATTGGTCAGTCTCCTATAATCATGCATGTGTCACTAATGCTAATGTGAAACAGCTGGATGAGTCATCAATCAAGAAAACAAATCAGTCAAAACACAAGAAGAACTGTTTAGCCGAGCACAGGAGCCTTAAAGTTTTAAAGCAGTTTGTAAAACCTGAAGTAGCGTAAAGTGTCCTCCCTGACATGGATTATCTGGTCACCCAGGTTGAACGCCCCCCCCAGCGAACCACATACCACCTGGGAGTGGAGGTGGATAGGGGAGATATGAATGATTCGACCTCAGAGTGTGTCTCAGCACTTGCCTGTATGCATGGACAGTACTGTGCAAAAGTCTTACGCAGCCAAAGAAAATTATGTTTAAATGATCTTCATGTTGGTGTAAAACTGTGCAGTTATGTCTTCCAAGGTGTGCCAGCTTAGCCATTTCAAAACCTCTGCTAAAATGACCCCAGTGTTTACAGCAACCATGCAATATACCCCCTATTTTTTTTTTTACTTGACCACTCTAACACTTTGTATAGCTAATCAATAAAAAAATACTTTTCAAATTAATTAATTGAGATGGTGGTGAAATGTAACAAATACATGGAACGGCTGAGGTGCCCCAGAGGAGAGGTTTGGCAACTGAAGTGGAGTTCATCTAGCCGTCCAGCAGGATATCAGTAACTTTTTGGAGAACAGCAGAATTTTTTTTATTGTTACTCTTAATTTGCATATGATCTAATGTTAAATTTGGCCTTTTGTCCCACAAATATGCATTTACTACCCAGAATAACAGCTTTAAACATTTCTTTTGACTGCCTAAGACTTTTGCACAGTACTGTATCTGTATGTGTTTCTGTGGTTGTGTAAAATGCTTCAGCAGGAAGTGATTTGCTGAGTAGCGCATGAAAGTTCCAATCTGGTTAGTAAACAGCTGAGCTACACACTCCTGCTTCTGCTTCACATGGCTTGCTGGTGGACACACTGACATAAGCCCATAAACACACGCTGATAAACAGCCGTTCAAACAAAAACTGTCTATTAAGTCCTTACACGTTGTTTGACCAGCATAAAGCTCTCAGATAAATAGCTAGATGGGTGAAAAAGGCAGACCAAAGAACAAATGAAATGTTAGGAATCTGTTAATGTGCATTGTACACTACTCCTCGTGATCTTTCCTCAGCAGTCAGCAAGAGATGTTCTCTAAGTGTCTACTCCCACATGGCCACTTTTGTGAGTGTAGAACAATGTACCTCTGACCTGGTACAAAGACGGCATCATTAAGTTATCAAGCATGCTCTGGTTCAGAGGAGTCAACCTTTTGTCTGGTCCTGTGTGGCTGTGTCAGGCGATTGTTGCACACTGCTCTGTATATATCCATTCACGGACTGCTTTGCGGCCTTCAAAGCTATTACTGATCCCGGTGCCTCAGCAATTTGGGTAGCATCCAATTCATACTGCATGAATGAGTAACACCAATAAAGTGGCTGTGGTCTGTGAGTCAGAGCTGATTCTTCAAACTCAACCCTGGTCCGAGACCCATGGGCTGGCACTCTTTTACCCTGAATCACTGAAGCTGCACTTGGACTAAATATCCCTCCAGATGAAAGTGTTTTCATAGCGACAGTGTCATATAAAGACAGATATAGACAGTGATAGGGGATGAGCATATCACTACCTGTGATGTTGAGAGTAGAGGGTGACTGAGAGTTTGGATCTTGTACTCTGGTTAATGGGACACCGTCCTGCAGCCAGATGACCCAGACGGGTTCTGGAGGACCGTGTGCTTCACAGTAGAGGCTCAGAGGACTGTTGGCTGTTACCACCATATCCCGGGGCTCCACAGAGAAGTGAGGGAGGTCTGGGAAGTCGAGAGAGTTTCGATACATCCTCACAACAAGCACACTAATGTAGTCAAGCAGGCCAATGACAAAAGAGAGATTTTTTTTTTTTTTACCAATAACGAACTGACAACAATGAAAATATGGAAGTCAAGGATTGCATAAACAGCCGTGCGAGCACTCACCCTCCAGCTGGATGTATCCTGCCTGCGAAACCATCTTCCTCCCTCCTGCCATTACGATACAGCAGTAGCTTCCCATATCTGACAGCTGCAGAGCCTCAATTCTACACGTAAAGGGACAGGGGCAATAATACACCAAGGCAATAATAACAGTGAGTAAGAAGACCAGCATGTACAAAACATCCTATATCTGAGAACTCCCCTCACCTCTACGACCTCTTTTTCATATGTCATAAACCAAAAGTATACATTTTTAGGCCTTTTGTACATTTGGTATTTTCATTATAAATCAAGTTTCAATTAATTTTGGCAGTAGAACTGATTCGAGCCCTGCTCACTGCAAATACAATTCAAACACTGGAATAATAAAAAAAACTAAAATGTTCAGCCAAGATGGCAAAGAGGGTGGACTTCCCATGTAGTCGAAAGTGAGGTGGCAGGCACAACCCAGACCCCCCCACCCAGGTACGACTCTTTCTTTCATCCCATGGCGATATTTCTTTCCTGTGTCACATTATTCTCTTTCCCCTCCCACTTGGAGCAAGTCTTGCACCATAATAGAGATATTGGGAAATGGTATAAAAGGTGTAAAATACATGTGTTACAACAAGATTCATAAGGTTAACCTGGATTGCTTCAGTAAATAATAATGACACTTTGTTGATCTTGTGTGGGGAAAGTCTTTTCTTGCCTGCCTTAGCTTGCTCTCCATGACACCTTGCTCTCCATGACACCTTGCTCTCCAAGGTGAGAGCAAACATGTTTCTAGGGGTTAAGGGCCTTGCTCAGGGGCCACAGACGTGACTGTTCTGCCAAAGCCAAGCGTGAACGAGCGAGCTTCCAATTACAGGCACAGAGGCTTAGCCCACTGAGCCAGACACAGAGCCCTGTAAGTAGGGCAGTGTGATAGGCCAACGGAGAAGCCGACTGGCACGAATCAATGGTTAGACCCATAATCCCGCCACTGATGCAACTCACCTGAGTGTACTGGCCGTCTGCCAACTGCCATCACTGATGGGGACCTGAATCTGGTCGGTGTTGGCGAGGTCCAGGGGCTGCCCATCTCTCTGCCACTCGATGTCCGCAGGCTCGCTGTCTCCACCATTCACGCGCAGCACGCACTCCATCCGCACCGACCTGCTCAGTGACGAGGTCACATTGCTTGGACTCCGCACAAACTGCAGCTCTGCATGGAAGGAAGGCTCGTGAATACTTCTAAGCAGTGTCTAGCAAACTCTCAATTCCATGGAGTCACAAGAAATTCAGCGAGTTACAGTACACCTGGCTATGTCTCTTTGTGCATGAGGAAGGGATTAGTGCAAAAAATGGAAGAATGTCAAATTTATTGATAATTAAGAAAAAAAATGTTAGAAATCACTTTTCAGTACAGTTCCACCATATTTCACACCATTGAGGTATTTCTGTGCTTTGTGTTTGGATTAGTATTTTATCCAGATCCCCTTCATTTGCTTCAATCCATAATATCTCCTCGACTATGACCTGAGCTTTAACGGTAAACAAACACATTGGACACAATTTTGTCTATCGGGACATACTCAATGTTGACTCACAATGAGCCGCTGAAAGTTTGTACCAGCCTACTCATTCACAGACTGAACGCTTAGCCATTATTCACTGCCAACTAACTCCCCCTAGCTTCCCAAACCAGCTCATGTCCCCATAAACCCAGTCCTAAAGACTTAATTGGCAGCGTATGTAGTCTTGCCAATGCTTTGTAACTGATTAAAAAAGATCAAATACAATCATCCAGGTGCATGTAAACAACATAAAATCTAATTAGACATCTGCTGTCCAAGTAACCTTAAATGAATTGCTGACGTAATACAAAAGCAAAAACATATATTCTTAATCCATTTTTACAGAAAAGGACATAAGGGAAAAATGTCTTGAATGTTCTTCAGTTCAGCAGAATGTGCCCTAGGACATTAAAATCAAAACTGATGAATTTGGAATTCATTTGTTTTAAGCAAGGTACCTGTTGTGTGCTGATGAGGGATAGACGAACTCCGTTTGTAATGATGTCCCTAAGTTCACATTCATTGTCATCATAATTGTACTCACCCAATAGTACTGTAATCTACCTATATATAAGATACATTTTGATTCTAGTTTTGTATTTCTGTCCCTGTGTGTAACTCAAGTCAAAATTTATAGGCACAACAGGGTTCTGTAATATGTGTTGAGGACTTTTTTTTCTTTCTTTTAAGTACCCGGAAAAATCCAAAATGTCCTTTCTTTCTTTCTTTCTTTTTTCTTTCTCTCTCTCTTTCACTAACTGAAATGCAGGCAAGACACACTAAACAGACAAGATTGTTTGCTATTTGCCCAAACATTAATAAAAATGCTGAAAGGAATGGATACTTAAAGTTTAATGCTTCCTTCACCTCTTGGCAGCTTAATCCCCCCCCCCCAGTCCTGACCCCTCCCACTGCCCCCATCCCCTCCTGTTTCACAGTGACCTTTCACTTCTCCCTGCAGATTTTTTTTTTTTTCTGTGACATTTTTATACACATACAAACAAATGTGTGATGACTATAAATCCATATTTATGATTTAAAACACTGAACTCTGTTTTGGTTGGACAAATTGACTTTGAAAGCCAAAGACAGCAGGTGTCATATTGTTACATGCATAAGCCTAATTAGACATTAACAGCATACTATTTATAATAATAATGTCTTTTTTATTGCCTTACATTGTGCCGTACATTGTATTCTGTAACTGTTTAAACTGAGGTGTATTCATATACATCATTCATCTTTTATGTTAAAAGAAATTGTTTTTCATATCCCAAAGATAGTTATAGAAGGCAGTTCAAGTTCCAATGAGAGGAACGTAGTTCATCTGATGTTTGAAGTATGCACCTTTGTCCAGTGCTCTCACTCTTAAAAACACTTAAAGACCCAGAAACCTTCAAAATAGTGGTGTATAACAACATGAGGTTAGGAAGAGGACCATTCCAGCTGGCCATTCGTAACTTTTCCTTTATACTGTGCTTGTCTTTATTCTCAGAACAAACTTTTATCTTCGGCTAACAACGTACAGCACTTGTTACCATGTCTTCCCTTACAAGCCGTCATTTCTCATTGAAGGTAATTTTGCATCTCAGTTCAATAAAAAAGGTGGTGATTGTTGACAGCCTTCCAGTGCGATACTCCCAGATGTTGGTGCCTCCCTTAGACACCTCCACACTTCTACTGCACCCCCATCCTATCAATGGACCGCCTCACTCCCATGTTTCACAAGGTCCTGTCTCCCGTTTGTGCTTCTGTCCAGAGCTTTGTACAGTACACTGACCATCTCCTAACAGTCATGAGCAGTCATGCTGTTCAAAAAAAACCCAAAAAACTTACAATCATGGGGGTAAATTATGGGGGGATTGTAACCCTCCCAATAATCAGAACCGGTCAATACAACCCCCCCAAATAATCATATTGTCATTGGGCGGGGACCTCAACCCCCTCAATGTTCAATCCGAAGTTACACCCTTGCTCACATTCCATACTTGCCCTCAGGTTTGCCACATCACTGTTGCCGTCTCCTGTCTACATTGTCTCAGACTCGAAACAATCCAGTACTACATCTGGCTAAGATGGGCGTCAAAAGGTCCGGAATGGTTCGCACCTGCATTCGCCTTTCAGAATGCCACCTGCATGCTGTAGGAACTGTTCCTACGTTTCCTCTTCCAATGGTCATCAACTGGACATCAGAAATATATTGAGCATGTTGTCCATGCATTTATTTCCATGAACGGCTCATCTGAGAATGTGGGACACTATCATAATGAATAGCAATGAGTAAACTGACATAGCAGTCACTTTCAAAAGACATTTTCAATGGACCAGTATTTCATCCCAATTCAAATTACCCACTTGTTGTGAAAGTTCTTTATTTTGGAAATTTATCATTACATTTCATTTTAGGCGTTTTCGGGGAAACACAGATGTAACATGCCTACACTGTGGACCTAATGTATTTTGGTATAACTGGTCAGGACTCCCCCCTTGATTTTCGTGCCAAATAAATCATTAATTAAGTTGTATAGTGTAAAGAAATATTATTAGTAACAACTGCGACGAACAATTCACTACATTCTATAACACATGATGAAAAGAGGAAAAGGAAAGATAGAAGTCAGTAACGGGCAAATAATACAACTGTCATTAAAGTTTCAATAGGCTTTTACTTACCAGGCGAAGAATCAGTGCTGCCGATTCGCAACCAAGTTAAGGAGGCAATCAATAGCAGATAAGAGCGCAGTCCGTCGCTCATAGTCCTTGCTTGGATCAGACTTGTTTGATTCACTTTTCGGGCTGTTTTTAAGGGCGATGGCATTTCTGTCTTAAGGGTGACTCGGTACTATCTCATAATGCTAGACTCCCCCAGCTTCGTACGAAAACAGCTTAAGCTGAAGCACAATAAATGCTGTATTCACCGTCACAAGCCAGCTCAGTTAAAAAAAAAACCGAAATGAGTGCCAAATAATATATAACTGCTAATAAGATGTCTTTCAGGAGAAAAAAAACTGTCAGTTAAGTGAAGTTACATCAAACATGTTCCAAGTCCGTCCCACAAAATGCTTATTCTCAAAATTATACATTAAAATAAAAAAGTGACTAAAAAGTGAGCTTCGAGTACACTGTTCAACTTTCTTAAATGTAAGCAACTTATTAAAACAAATTTGTTTTTAAAAAATAAAAAAAAAATTCTAAGACAAAAATATCGCGTAGTCTGTGCATGTCTTTTTTTCGTCAGAAAGAAACGTCTTTTGAAATGCTATAGTCAGTTTTCTCATGTCACTCCGGTTCCATTGTCGATGCCCAGTCTGTATTTCCGTTATGCCGCCTTGCCAGTTTATTATGACGGCTTCTTCAGCCTTCACTCGAATTACTTATCCAACCTTTTCCCCATTCTCTCTCCTCCCCTTCTCCCTCCTCTTTCTCTCCCTTCTTTTCGCGTTTAAAATCAGAAGAAACCCTTACAACGTGTAGGCCTAATTATTTACCAGTTTTCCAGTAGTACTTAAAGATAATTTATTTTGTAAGATGAATCGTTAACTTGTTTTTTTTTTTAAGAAAAAAATATACATGAAATATATGCACTTCTTTTCGGAAGAGATTATGACAAGTACGTCCTGGAAGTATTAGTGTTGTTTTATATTTATCATATTTCTGATAAAGTTACTTTATAGGAAATAACTGGTGGCTCGTGCAGGTAGTGTGAGGTGCACAAGCTAAGCGAGACCATTCACGGGGACACGAGGTTGACGCGCCAGTGCGCGTGTGATGCATGCTTTCCATTGTTTACTGCATTTCATGGTATAATGATGTAGCTTAACTAGGGATGCAGATTTTGGGTCATTTCACTAAAACGAAGAGGAACAGATCTGTATGTAATCTGTGTATAAAATTGGGCTGCTTATTTGTTATGATTTGTTAATGAAGGATGGGTGTTTGGGCAGAGTAATGCTGTCCTTTGCAGACTTGTCCAGGATATCTCGATAAACAGAATAAGCACGGAAAAGTTTCAATGTTGCCGTCTTTCAGTACAAGCGCTGCTCTTGGCTCACATGGACACAAGGGCGGGCGAAGCTAAAAAAGACGCCGTTACTGGCAGTGTAAGAGAGAGGGCTGCTTATGCAGTATTTGCTTTGGATCGGGCACTTGCTAATCTACCGAGATCTTAAGGTCGCTTTCTTTTATATTTCAGACCATGACCTCGTTAGATAGCTGAATGGCCACTGCCAACAGTCTTCTGAATGGTCACCTTCTTACCTGGAAAGAATCCAGGTAAGAAGCAACAGAGATATGTAACCATCGCATCCCTATACAGTACACGGATACCAGCAGTGGTGGTTTATATTTCCCGCTATGTGCATTTACACATCAAACATCAAACTAGATATACGCACCTTTGGCCGCTTGTCTTGGAGTGAAGGAGGTGCACCAGCACAACTGAATACTGTGCTTTCGGTGCGTCCCGCTGCCTGCTCAGATGTTCCAACCACCGGCATACTCCTCCTGGGTGTGGTTAGAATTCTAACGGTTTGCGGGTGGAAAAAAAAATCTGTCAGTAAAAAAGCAGTGTATACTTTGGAAATGTGATCGCCTGTGTTGAAGGGCTGTGAATAAGTGGGTAAAACTGTCTCCCTGTGGTTGTCAATGGTATCGCAACAGAATAGCTCCATAGTAGATGCATGTCAAAATCAAGTATTTGCGCAATGTATTAAGAGAATTAAACAAATAATGCCATGTACTGTCTTTATATGTTTGTAATTATGTCTTAGTGTTGCAATTTTTGAATTATATGCAATATTACTGATTTGTCTTTTTATTGCTTAGATTTTTTATTTTTACAGCGCTGATATTTTATATTTCTTGCTTATTTTTTATATATATATGTGTGATATTTTAAACATAAATGCTGCATTTGAGGTTGGCATCATTGTGATTGATTGCGATTCCGTTGTGCTTGCACAATAACAATAAAGTTCTTGAATCTGGTCTCTCAGCTTCTACCAGTTCAGTATTTCAATGTTTTATAAATGATCTCACAAGGTTACACAAAAGAACGTGTCAACTTTGAGACAAAACAGAAGTCTATGCTCAGATATGTGTTAGCTTGGTGTTACATTTTTGTACATTTTGATACTGTTTTCCTTTGTTAAATTGCTATTGATCTGCAAAGCTATAAAGTCAAAAAGAGGCATCAATGGAATTTACAAGAAAATCCATACATATTATCTAATTGGTTCTTTGAAATGGGATCTAGCTATTTTCATTAGAAATAACGCATAGCAATATTCTAAAATCTGCATGCTTTTCCTGTATCTCTTCTCTGGGAAAAATACAATAGTATGCAATTCGTAGAAGGAATGAAGCATCATTAATGGTGTGGAGCAGATTGTCAGAGATCATGTCGGGTACAGAGGATTTAAAAAGGGATCAGACCTTCTATTCTGGCTGTTCTAAAGTGGGAAAGCAGACAGCCCTGTGTCCTACTAACTGCAGGTTAGGAGATCATGAGGCCTCTGGCCCAGTTTCTCCTGGAGTGTTCCTGCTAGGGTGCCGTGTCGTAGTGCTCATGTGAGCAGGCAGGTATGAAAGTGTGAACGTGTGTTTGTCCTGGCCTTTCTGAAAGGCCAATGTGGGAGCATTCATATGTATGAATCCTAGATGGGACAGTTCTAGGGTCACATTACGCATGTGAGGCACGGTTAATAGACTGCAGGCCTACCATGCGTCGAATAGAGTGCATACGAAAAATGCAGCGGTGTTCTGAAAAATGTATGCTCTACTAACGGTCATAGAACTGAAAGAAAAGTAGCACAACAACAATGAAGCTAAACTGCAAAAATATGCCACAATCTTGTGATTCATTTATGGAGTATTGTGCAAAATGTTTCACATAAAATGTTGTTTTCGAGGATCCTGGCAGATTTACATTCACTGTGGTGATTATGACTGTGCTTCTACCTGATTCAGAGCTGATATGAATGCTGCCTCACTTTTGCTTTGAGGACAAGATGAGCTGGTGCCCCGGGGATTGAGATGGGGGGGGGGGGGGGTCCAGCTGAGCGGGGATTACTGTACTGCACATGTGCACCACTGGAAATCTGCATATCTCCCTCTCTCATACACACTGTCACAAACACACTAACTGTACCAACAGTCTTTCCTGCAGATCCATCTCCCGTTTCTTCGTCTCTGATGGAGATTGGCTGCTAGCATGAGCGTTTCTGGAATACACTCTGGTTTTCTCAGAAAGTATGGTAAGGATCTCAATTCTCCCAGGTAGTGGTTATCTGTTTTTACTTATTGGGGTGCATTTTATTAATAAGATTACATTAATTTCAATTTTATTATAATGGATTTCTGCATTTGTCGTCTGATTCCAAAACATTTGTGAAGACAGATTTCATGCAGTTTTGTCCTTGCTAAACGACACTCCACTGAAAGTTCAATGGAATTTTTACATTCTTTTACAAAGGTTGTCATGCTCTATATAAACAGCTTTTTTGAGCAGTACTGTGGAGTAAAACTTAAAAATTGGAATCACTTATACACTGAAAAATACAGGCATGTGAAACATCCAGAACATCCAGTGTTGCCTTTTAACTTTCGCTGTTTTTGCTTAGGCATTCAAGCAATGTTGTTAAATTACAAACCATGATATGTTTTTAAAAGGTATTTCAAATGCCTCTGAGAATGTGACCGTTTGCCCTTGAACTGGCCAAAAATGAACCGAGACGAACAGGCATCCCAAATCGGGGCTTAAACAAGCCTTCGGCGGATGCTGGATTTGATCAGCTCTCGCAGAGCAACAGAAAAGCCTTTTGAGGACAAGCTCTGACACATTTTTACAGCTCAGGTTATCATGCAAATTCTGTATGGCAGATGAGAAGTTGATTGTCAATAGGTTTCGCTTGATTATAGCATTAAGACTGTGCCTCACTTATGAAAATGAAAATCATTGTTGGCAACAGTGACCAGTTTCGATTATCAGGACCTGTGGTTTGGAGTACGGGGACAGAGGGTGCTTTCATCCACAGCTGGTAGCCTGCTTACAAGGATGCCGTTTGCCTCTGTTAATTTAGATTACTCTGTGTACTCACCTGCATTAGACTGTCTAGTCCCCAGATCCACTCTGTTTACTCATTTGCTAATCCCAAATGACAGACAGTGCTTATAGTTTAATCTACAGCCAGCTCTGAACCATTTTTCTGTCACCATTAATATAATGACAGTATTAAGGTAACGCTGTTTTTCAGTCTTATCTATGCCTGTGTCCTCTCGCCTAGGTGGCTTCATGTTCAAACAGTGGAAAGAGAGGTACATCGTGCTGACAGCAGACGGCAACCTGCTGGTGTGTCGCGATGTTGATTCTCCTCCTGACCAGGTGGTGTCGCTGCACGGAGGCTGCGAGGCCATCGTCAAGGGCGGGGAAATCCTAGACTTGCCTCGATTGCCCAACACCGGCCGTAGGGACTGCAGTTTTGCTTTGATTCTACCCCAGAAAAAGTTTCTGCTGCTATTGGCAGAGAATCCTAGTGACTGTAGGTGCGTGGCAAGAGGGGCGAGTTTGCAGGGGGGTTGGGGAAAATGCATTTCTAGCAAATGGGAACACGTATTCTGCCCTCACAAAGTGCTTGATGATAACAGCAGAAATGTTGACCTTGTTGCCATCTCTTCACAGCCACTGGCTGAACATTATGAGGAAGGTGAGAGAGGTGAGCTCATATTAAACCTACTGCAAGCAAACTGGGTCGTGTTAAAATGATTTTGCTCTAATTGAGAATCTGAACCTCCCAGACAGTCATCCATATTATTCTTTTGCAGTGTCTCTCATCCCCTCAGTACAACTGCAAACGCCATCGGGGTTCGACCTCTTGCATAACGGACAGAGACCCTTATCCTGACCATGTCAAGGACAAAGAGCACTTAAACCCATGCAAGAAGCCCTTAGAACCTGGGCAGCGTGATAAAGATGTTCCTAAATGCAAAGGAGGTAAGAAGTCAATGTCACTCAATGGTAATGTGGAGTTTTTTGTAGTTTTTGTGACACTGTATTTCTTCGCGGCTGTTTCTCTGAGATTCTGAGTGCAATGCGATGTCCAAGACACTGATGGACTAATCTAATCTAACAATGCTTCCCACAGGTCACAGCATAAGAACAACCACCAGTACAGAAGTGTTAAATAAAACAAAATTAGTTAGGCAATACCCAGCCCTAACCTTAATCATAAGTAACCAAACTACATGATCACAGATCACAGATTTTTTATTAAATTGAGGTTATATAAATAGTAACCCAAAAAATGTCCCGAAAAGGAAGGAAATTTCAGGTTTTACTGCACTTTGAGGACATTTTGGTCCTCAAATGTGATCTACGCAACCTCCTTCTCCCCCTGAAGGGGCAGGGGGCAAATTTGACCGAGTTGCAGTTTACTAAGTTGGTGACATTCAGTGATCAATAAAAGGCACACAGAACTTCAAAAGGGGGGCATAGTCGATCCCTCAGGTGAAAGGGGCAGGTTCAGAGAAGCCACTTCCCCTGATTCCATATTTAGTCTACAAGTGAAAAACTGGGTCCCCAGAGAGAACCGAGGCAAACTCCACTCACAGAAAGCAGGGGGGACCCTGTGCTTAGGCAATTAAGTGATTAACTCAAATGAAAACCTGCATAAAGAGCAGGTCAGCCCTGAGTCTGGGTCACACTTTCTGTGCTTTAATTGTCCATCTTCCTGCCACTCATGCAGGCATGCGGTCTTCACAAGCCCAGAGCATGAAGACGGCATCTCCTCAGCGCTCGGCCAGTTGTTTGCGGCACGGCACCAGCAGCGACATGCACGGCGTCAGGGCCGTATACCTGCTCATGGGAGGGGCGGCCACATCCTCAGCGCTCGGCTACCTGGGGACCTGCTCCCCCTGCATCCACGATGCTAGAACCACCAACCTGCCCTCCGCGGTGGGCTTCTTTGACCTGGGTACGGGGGGCACCTTCCACAACTGCAGCCAGGCTGGCGAATCGGCACACTATCACAGTTTCGATTTCGAGGGGAACTCGGACTTTGATGGGTTTGATTGTGGGGGATTTGCATTCTAGAAGAACCTACACCAAAGCATTTAAAGCGCATAAATAAATACATAAATGAAAATCTCATACTCTTTCCAAACATTTACAGTAAATTTTACCACAGATTTTTCCAAATATTTTGAAAGGATCATAATTTTTGATATTAAGATGCCACATTTTGTTGTTTGTGCTCTACTGAGCTGACAATCAGCATGTACCCATCAGAACCTGTTTTTTCCACATCTTATGTCCTTGTATTCTATCGATTTGTGTTACTCGTGAACTCCTTTATGCTGAAGTGAATGCACTAATCAGTTATTTATGATGTTAGTTTGTTATTTATAATGGAGATCTGGGATATGTAAAGTCTAAGTCCACTAGCAATTAAGAATGGAGACTGTCCAGGTCATCATCTTTGTTGGAGAACTTTTCTTCTGTGATTTCATGGAATAACTCTTAAGTCACAAGTCCAGCCCCTTATCCAGTACACCGTCTGCTAGGAATAAGGGAATGCTCATTTTACGTTTTTTGATGTTGTTCAGTATGATAACCAAAAGCTCACAAGAAAGACGAAACTGCAAAGTTTAAACTCCAGATCAATTAAGTAGCTGAGTGTGTCATGAGGGCATAAATGCTTTTATGTGCATTTTTGTGTTTCAGTTGTGTTTTCTGTCATGTGTTACTTTGCTGTGATATCATGAGATTATAGCTGCATCCTAGGCACATGCGCAAACTTAACTGTTTTTAGTCTCATTCTTAGTACAAGCAAACATACACTAACTATCTTTAAGACAGGTAAGGAGCTCCATGACACAGTGAAAGCACCTATTGTGAAGCTGAAAAGACAGTAAAACAGCTAAAACCTGTTATTTGCCCATGTAATACAAAATAAACTATTAACAAACAATGCTTGTATTACTAATCGTTCATTATGTCATTATACCTAGGTAGCTCTGGTTAATTTTTGCCGTCTTATTGAGTTAGACTGTGTGAAGACAGCTATTTTTAATTGCTTGAAATAGTATTTTACAGCGGTTTTATGAATATTAGAATTTAAACAACACGCCCCCTGTCGAAACAAAGCTGTAATAACTTCCTGGAAAGGAAACGGACTGTTGAATCACGTGATGAACACCACCAATAAGGAGCGGTTGACGAGGGGTTGCTAAGGAAGTGGCTCCGTTTTATGTCACCGTTTGGCCTTGGTGATGATAAATCACTGTAAATAAGATTATCTGGTACTAATACATCAGAATACAGCTTCTGGTTCTCCTGCACCGCGCGGTATGTTTTATTCATTTTCCCGTTTGCATTGCAAAATAAACACACGAGGCATTTTATTCGTGTGTATTATAGCACATTAGCTAACTTTAACGGTTTAACTTCAATGAACTGATCGTTCATTCTAAGCAGTTTAGTATTTATATTTATCATGCTAGAGATATGAAACGTTGCGAGCAGAACAAGTAAATATCAGAACAAATCGAATAGTGTTTCATGCATTCTTCTGAGTGTGGCGTTATATACTTTGCTAGTCATTGCAGTTTATCTATATAACTAGTGCTGGATAATAAATACGACTAACCCCGACTTAAGCATTTAAATTAGACTGATAATTCCACCTAACGGAACCCTTTTAGATGCCTTTCGCCAACTTATTATTAGACAATTGAAAAAAAATGGGTTATATTGTGAAGGAGAAGAAATTGCGGAGTGAATTTTTATACGTATTGGACGTATTCAGGTATCCTGTAAACATCAGCATCAGAATCATTTTATTCGCCAAGTACGAAAAGTACGAGGAATTTGGTTTGGTGCGGTTGGTGGCATGTGGTACACAATCAAACATATAATCCAGACAGGAACAAAAAAAACATAAAGAGTGAAGAATGAGAGTCATTCCATGTCAAATAATCACACTTTCGGACCTAATCGTAACGGATTTTAACGAAACTTGACGACGAGTTCTGAAAGTGTGATGATTTGATATGGAATGACCCGAATGGAAATATCAAGTTTCAAGTTTGTCATATACAGATAACAATGGAACATCATTACCTAAAATGAAATTTCTTGGGCCCAGAGCCACCTTAAGGTTTGCACAGTAAAAGAACATTTAGCAGTAAAATAACATTTAGGTTTTCACTTAAGGAGAATAAAGTAAAGTAATAAAATGGAAGAAGTAGTAAATAGTGAAATAAAATAGTAAGGTGCATAGTAGACAGTGTTTAGCATTTGAAGTACTTACAGAAATATTTAGTATATGTATTTACCAGGGGTGGCCAATCTTATTCTCAAAGGGCCAGTCTGTATGCAGGTTCTTAACCATTAGGTCAGCTGTTCAAATCCAGGTGTGAGGACCGTTCAGCCAATCAGTCCTCTAATTAGTAATCTAATTAGGGAGCTGCAGCAAAAACCCGCACACACACCGGCCCTTTCTGGGTTGGATCGGCCACCCCTGATTTAGACATTCCTTCATTTGTGCAAAAAGGTAAGTTTAAGGTGATTGGTTTGTTTTTAAAGTGACTGTAGAAGGACCAGAGTTCAAGGGGGGAGGTTCAGTATTACAGCAGTTCAGTAGCCAAATTAACATGCAGACATAAAAATTTATTTCATCTTATTGGCATCGATGCCTAAATCCTGTCACTGTTTCTTCCACAGGATGGCTGAGCTCCACATAATTGGACAAATCGTAGGCGCCAGTGGTTTCCCTCACAGCAGCCTGTTCTGCAAATGGGGAATTCACACAGGTGCTGTGTCTGTTTGCTTCTGGCTCTGTGTACACTGGTGTGAGGGTTTCTGACGGCTGCCTGCTCTGCAAATGGGGAATTCACACAGGTGCTGTGTCTGTCTGCCTCTGGCTCTGTGTACACTGGTGTGAGGGTTTCTGACGGCTGCCTGCTCTGCAAATGGGGAATTCACACAGGTGCTGTGTCTGTCTGCCTCTGGCTCTGTGTACACTGGTGTGAGGGTTTCTGATGGCTGCCTCTCTTTCAGGAGGAGCTTGGAGGCTCCTTTCAGGTCTGAGGGAGGGCCAGACCCAGGTGGACTCTCCCCAGACCTCGGACGTGGCCTTTTGGAGTCACCCCATCGACCTGCACTACGCCACCAAGGGGCTGCAAGGTGAAAGAGCCTTAGTGAAAAGCTAGATACTTAATAAATACTAATAATTAGAAAATAAATTTAGTGAGAAAAAGGGGAAAAAAAATGAAAAAGTGTAATCTCCCTTCTTACAGTAGGAGATACTTGGTCAGTTTTTATGACAATTAAAGTTCACATAATACAGCAGAACAAACCCTAAAATAAAAAGTAGGCAGTTACAGTATATGTTCCTGTTAATTACCTGAAATTTTAAATAAAAATGATGGATTTTTATATTGATATTCTTATATTCCGCTGTTTTTTTCTGCCCCCTAAAGGCTGGCCCAAACTGCACCTGCAGGTCTGGCACCAGGACTCGTTCGGTCGCTGTGAGCTCTCCGGCTACGGCTACTGCCATGTGCCTTCCAGCCCCGGGCACCACCGGCTGCGCTGCGCCACCTGGAGGCCGCTCGGATCCTGGCAGGAGCAGCTGGCACAAAGCTTCGTGGGCGGGGGGCCCCAGCTGCGGTTCCCGGACGTCATCTACAGTGGGGCTGACCGCTACCGGCTCCATACGGGGGCGGCGGGCACGGTGGAGCTGGAGCTCGGCATTATTCTGCGGAACTTTGACAAATACGGCGTGGAGAGCTGAATGCAGAGGAAGACGGCGAGGGACATGGCAGGATCAGTAACTGCTGGATGGGAGGAAGGCAGTACAACAGAGTGGCAAATGGGTGGGGCTGTCACTGCCTTTCAAGCACATCTGCCTCAATTGATCTCTGGTTTCTTGAGGTCATTCAAATTTTTTGTCAAAGATTTACAGACAGTCGATGAGTAAAATGCTCCTCAAGAATATTGTGCTGTTTTAACACAAGGGGGCAGCATGTACTCTTTTTTTTTTAAACCCCCTTACTGTTTTCTGCCTATCATAAAAAATCTGAAAGGAATCCTCAATTTATTATGTAATATTAATAGTCTTTTTTTTACAGTGTTATTTTGTATTTTCATACATGTATGCGATTGAATTTGGCCTTGTGTTTTGCTTTGTTTTAAAAAACTGTTTTTCATAACTTTATTAAATGCTTTTTACATTGATCCGTGTGCCTGTGGTTTTATTACTTTATCACTTTATCTAGCTTATGCCTCTTTATGTTTGAGAGGTTATTAAATGCAGACAGTAAGCGTGAGAGACTTCCTTTAGTGGAAACATACCTGAGACACACGTATTTTTAGTCTGATAATTGAAAGAAAGTATTTAATTTTGTAAACACGGATACAAGAAGTTTCTTCAGTTTTGGAAATGCTTCTTTTTCTTTTTTCTGTGTATGTTACATGGGCTGTGAGGTGGAGTGTCTTTATTTTTTGCCCAATCATTCAGTCAGAATTAAATGTGTCAGTTTCTTTATCAATCAAAGAATGAATGTTGTGATCAGACAGTATCCAGTGGTCATTATCAAGTCAATCCTTTTGTAAGGTTTTTACTGGAGTTAAGTGTGTAAGCCGGTCCGCAGCTCCCACTGAGCGCAGTGGACAGAGAGCAAACAGCAGCGCCCCTTCAAACTGCAGATGTTTGGAAACTTTCTGAGCTTCATTTCCTGGGCGGAGAGCTTTTCACTGCACTAAGGAACGAGCGAGAAAAAAGGCGGTAAAGAAGGAGGGAATATGCAGCGGCGGGGGGGGTTGGGGGGGGGGGGGGGGCTGTTATACAGCAGAGAGCTCACACAAATCATTTTGTCACTAGCAAGCTCTGACTAGTAGGGACTGCTAAGAGGTCGATGTTAAGGTGCAGGAGTGCCGGCACTCTGAGGAGAGTGCGCTCTGATACTGAGTGAAAGAGTGCAATAGTGAGAAGACAGCCTTACAGCGAAGCGACTGCAAAGTCAGACCAGGCAGAGACTTGATGACAAGAGTCAGATCCATTCCGGCAGTTTCAGACCACTCCTTAACGTTTCGTGGACATCTCTTTTAAAAGATGGACTTGAAGGCGTCTGGACTCGCTTTTGTTCTTAAAACATCACTTTAAGCTGGGTGCCTTTCTGTTCTAGATCACCCGTGCTGTTTTCGTTTTCATTCCAGTTTTGTATGGCTCAAGGCATGTCAAAGACGACTCGGGGAACGGTTGTAAGTCTACTGAGGATTCTGGCTGTGATGATTTAGGGGTATTCCTCACTTTTCAGTTTAATGTTCTGCTTTTGAGAAACAGTGCTCCAGAGGTCTAGGAATCCCACATGCTGATCTTGGAACCCTGTTCCTGGATACTGCGTTAACATCATAAATCGTATTTGCAAATATAGGCATTATCTAGCATGGGATGTGTTTTGTAATGATAGTTCATCTTTCTTGATTTTGCTTATTGTACTTTTTAAACTGATTTTCCATCCTTGGAGTGGTGCTTTTGTGTGCATACGGTCAAAAATCTCTACCAGTCATCTTACCATCTGATTATCTTAGGTTAAATATTCTGTGAGGACATACTGGGAGGACATACAGATATCACCAAGCTTTGTTTAAAATTTTCTTATCTTTCCAATGAAAGTAAAAAGTTCAGGGTACAAGAGGTATTAGGATAAATGTAATAACATTATTCTAAATGTTTTCTAGATGTGCTGAAATGTACATAAGGAGCAACAAGATCTCGAGAGACGTATACTCGCTGGTTAGGGGGTAATAGTCAGTCCCAGTGGGGCGCGTGGTGAGTCATTCTGTCAGATTGCGCCTCTGTGAGATCCGTAATTTTGTAAATGGGCTTTCCTGGAAGGAGTCAGCAAGTGCGGTAAGTTTTGCAGGACTGAGCTGCACATTTTCTGCTCACTGGGGGGAAGATGACTGTGAGGCTGCTTTGAAGTTTTTTGGGGGTTTTGGGGGGGGGGAGTAGGCAGGAAAAAGCAGTGTGTCCCACCCCTTGTCCAGGCTGAAAAGCATGAGCACGCGGAGGATTTCAGAGAGATCTTGTTTCCTTTAACTTTGTTATGCGGCCCCACGCTGCACTCCAGAGACGCCCTCTGGAGAGCGCTGCATGAGTCAAATCGGCGAGGCATCGTGCCAGTGAGACAGTGACTCAGTGACCGGCAAGGGTTCCGCGGGCGGTGATTAGCGAGCAAGTCGCCGGTCCGTGACCGGGCTCCCGCTCCTCCAGACTTTGCGTGTAGTCCCGCAGTTTGCCATCAGCACAGGTCAGCACCTCCTGGCTGGTAATAGAGGAAATAGCAGAGGTCAAAGAGGCGTCGGTACGAGCTGAGAGCTGCCACAGGCAGCGAGGCAGGGTGGGAGGGGGGGGTGCTTAAAAAGTGCCAGTGTGTTTCTACGCTAACGGAAGATCAGCTGTCATTATCTCACCCTCCTGAGCGCGGAGCGTTCCTCAGTTCAGAGGGCACATCTGCCGTAGACCAGTTACCATGAAAGCCAGCTGCTGGATGCTAGCATTGCTGTGGTTGCTAGGCAGTGTGTGCCAGAGCCACGCCATCTCCACCTGCAAGACCCTGGACATGAACCATGTGAGGAAGAAACGCATAGAGGCCATTCGGGGGCAGATCCTCAGCAAGCTGCGGATGGCCAAGGAGCCAGAGCAGGCCGAGGGGGGGCACCAGGCAATCCCCGACGATGTCATGTCCACCTACAACAGTACGGTGGCCTACAGCGATGAGCTTGCTCACCAATCCCTGGAGTCGCCCTCTGGAGACACAGAAGACGAGTACTTCGGCAAGGAGGTGCACATGTTCAACTGTGAGTAGAAGGAATTACGCATTTAGACACATCAAGCTTTCACACCTGCCTTCTCCTAGCTCTCTCTCTTAACGTTTCTCAAGCCTGATTTTCACACTAACTGTACCTTACATTAATGGGGCCCCAGAGATCTGTTGACTGAAATTCGACCTCAGTTTGATGTATCTCTTAGAGAATCTTTTCGGATTCTTGGTGAAAAATATTTCTGGCAAAAAAGTGCTTCTTAAATATTTCATTCATTTCCCCCCTTAATATGAAGGGTAGAGTGAACTAATCTGACTGATTAATGGTTTCCTGTTCCTAGTCTTTGAATATATTAGCAGCCAAAATATTTAAACTATACTGAGTTTAATGGTCATTTTTGTGCTTTGTTGTATAATACTGTAAGTTTGGTAACACTTTACTTGAGGGGACACAAATACTCAGTTACTACTGAAGTACAAATCATGAACAAATACAGTCGCTACTTAAGCTGAAAGATGTCACAATATATTAATTATGAATAAACATGAGATCAGTATTTCATTTGTTATTCATGACTTGTTCCTTCAGTAGTTCACTAAGATTTACATAATTAGATATAGTAAGAAATATAGTACTTGCTTGAGATAAAAGATGTGTGACAATTCATTAATTTGTGGTTAATTAATACGTAAATAATAGCATAATGCCACATTTTTCCCCTCAATTATTAAAGGTCTAGTTTACTATTAAATGTAATATTTAATAGCTTCTTAAGAACATAAGAACATAAGAAATTTACAAACGAGAGGAGGCCATTCGGCCCATCAAGCTCGTTTGGGGAGAACTTAGCTAATAGCTCAGAGTTGTTAAAATCTTATCTAGCTCTGATTTAAAGGAACCCATGGTTTTAGCTTCCACTACAATAGCAGGAAGACTATTCCATACTCTGACTACACGCTGTGTAAAGAAGTGCTTCCTCAAATTTGTTTTAAAATGTTCTCCCGCTAATTTCCACTTATGGCCACGAGTTCGAGTATTTAGTATTTATGTTATGAATAATTAAATGTTTAAGCACACAGTTTAAGGAGGAAGCTTACATGGAGGCCTGTTAGTCCCCTGGGAAATCTGCTCTGTATCTTGCTTACAATTGCATAAATGCAGCTTTGTGGACGTCAGGAAGACAAAAATAGCTGCTGATTTCATGGGGATTTTATAGGAAATCCCCATTGCTGCCTTTATATATGGTAGTAAATCCCACAAGTGGTTGGATTATTATTATTTATAATAATAATGATAATAATTCCGATTGTTTTAGGTTAACCTCTGTGTTAGCCTTAGAGGTGTGTATATTATATGGTGCAGGGTTAAATTGTCGGTATCTAAGGTGTAGTTACTGAGTCATTGTTTGTGGTGTGGGTCTGCTCCAGTTCATCAATCCACGCCTTTTATCCGCTCCGCTGCTTGTGACGCTGCCACTGTTATTTTGTCTATCTAATTATGAAGAGCAGTGTTTAATTAAGGTGTGTGACACTGGGGGTGGGGCAGCACACAATAAATAGTGTGGAGTAAATCTGAAGGGCAATGGTGTCCGGAGGTGTAAAAGCCCCGTAACCTCTGAGTCCCTATACAGTGCTCACCCCACCATTCCCAGGTCCCCCCCCCCCCCCCTCTCTCTCTCTCTCTCTCACACACACACACACACACACACAAGGGACATTTTGAGCAGATGGCCTAGGCTGCAGAGTAGGTGCTGCTCTGTGACTCATCTCT
The DNA here is from genome assembly GCF_048594095.1 of Paramormyrops kingsleyae. NCBI lineage: Eukaryota > Metazoa > Chordata > Actinopteri > Osteoglossiformes > Mormyridae > Paramormyrops > Paramormyrops kingsleyae. The sequence continues at coordinate 8,702,920 of NC_132814.1, read as the reverse complement.
CTAATAAATATCATTAAGATAAACAGTAAATGCTCCGGCTACTACCTCAAAAACAAACATCTTAACACCTGTCTGTGCCACCATTGATTTCCGGCTATTTGCCAAAATTTAACCGGCCTAATTAAATTCCTGTGGTGGGAAACGGGGAGGCCTTTGAAGTTCCGTGTTTTTCCTTGCTATTATGTACTTGACATTGAGTAGTATTGTATAGTAGTAACGTATAATGGATTGGACTCACTGTAAAAATCTTTCAGTGCTCAGTGGAAAAAAGCATTGATCATAGTGCTGAGTTGCTTCAGCAGAATATATAAAATTTTAGTATTATGACTAGAATCCCAGCTGCACAGCTGAGTGACGTGCATGAATTGTGTTCTGTTTAATCCACTGAGGGTGATAGTATCTGCCAAGCAACAGTAATGATGGTAATAATGTAAGAAGTCATAAATGTAGATCCTGAGCATCCTGAATGAAGCCTCTAAGAAGGGGATTTCTGAAACCAGACCAGCTCCTTCCTCCAGACCTTCACTGGCAAACATTTTTTTTAAGAATTAAACCACAGGGCTTTTATGCTGATTTTGCAGTGGCAGAGTAAACCGTGGCCGACCATTACATATTTATCTATAAACGCAGCCAAAGCCACTGAGAAGCCGCATTCAGATAAAACGCAAAAATGAAGCAGTTAAGGTTGTGTGTGTGTCTGCATAAACAGTCCTGCAGTTCTTTTCCAACCACAGTTTAGCAGTCCGTATACGCAAAATATTTAAGTGACTGAAGCATTTCATGATCTTTGTTGTTACATTGCTGGCATAGCAGTTGTTAGCTTGTACGTTTTTATTGCTTATAGCGTCATTTTATGTTGAATTTCATAACAGATGGATCCTTGCCATGCTGCATGTTTGTTTTTAAAGTAACGCCTCGTGATACATTTTGTATAATCAAAGAACTATCTATAAGTAAAATGCAAAGCAGAATACAGTAAAGCAGTGGATGGAAATACAAGAGGAGGAATAACAGGGAGGGGTCTTCTGGGGTGATGTTCGGAGGTGCTGGGGCAGATGGCGGCTGTTTGGTGTGGGAGGCAGGTATTAAAGCCTACAGGAATTCTGTTACTCCCTGCTGTAATTACAGAGGTGCTCGACTACCTGTCATAACAGCTGTCCTGAGCTTAGCTCCGCAGGGCCCTTCATTTAACTCACAAATCACCCACGCGCCAGGAAAGATGGAACCACGGCGCTCTCCCAAATCCACGCGCCTCTGTGCTGTTTAACTCGCCGCTCTTACATTGATATCAAATGTATCGTTTCCTCATTTTCAGCACATTCATCACGGCTGTTCTTCACCTCGCCGTGCTCTGGTGTCGTGTTCCTCGGTGAATTTCATTAACATGCTTCCCAATGGTCCTGTCCTGGCTTGCCATAAAATGCAGTGTTATATACATTTGTGCAACGTACACATGCATTACATAGAATTTAGTCATAGTGTGAAAGGGATACATACACAGCAGTATGTCCAGGTTCAAATTCTTACCTTATAATCTGGCACAGAAGCACTTCGGGAACAAAATAAGCAAACGGGTTTCACAATTTTGGGATCATGCTGTTAAACTTGGGTTGTATCTGGTGTTAGTTTACAAAACTGAATCTATTTAACGCAAAAACATTAAAATTATAAGCCGTCCCATTTCAACTAAGTTTCCATTTGATCAGTAGTTCTCTCAGTGTCTCCTTATAATTTATTCCTGACAAAGTGAGTCACTGTAAATAAACTGGGTAGCTGTTGGTCTCCTGTATGTAAGAAAGAGAGATCAGGTTAAGGCTGAAAGCGAGTGAGTCTAAATGGCCACTGCATAATGTAGCATGATAAGGATGACCTAGGAGCCCCATTTGATCCACCCCCCTGTCAGGATGCCACTGGTGCTAGTCCAGGGGTAATTTTGCTGTACACATGCAGACACAGAATCCAACACACAGGAACAGGAGCAGAGGAAGATCCAAATCCCACCACAAATTCTGCGTCTCCCAAACCCAATGATTCACCTTCAGTCCTGACCGTCAGCCAGTAATACCTCCGTGTGGTGATCACTGTTCTCAGACTTCCCCCAAGCTCACCATGTTGCACCCTCAGTATCTTTCTTTTTTTCCCTTTACTTAGTCCCCACCGTGCTCCATTAATTATACACTAGAGATGTAAAGCTTCTGAAACTGTGATTGAAACTGTGATATAAGTCTTTAAGGTGAAATCTCGATATCTATTCTTTAGTGTTCTCCCGTTTAGTGTTCCACATTGTTGGTGATTAATAAAACCCAGAATTTTTTCCTTTTTTTTTTTTTTTATTTCAACCCCCCCCCCCCCCCAAAAAAGTGAGGCTTGAACCAAACCATGGTTCAAAAATTGAGGTCTGAACTGAACCGAGGATTTGGAGAATCATTACATTCCTACAAGACACCACTATTTCAAATAAAGTATTTCACCTGTTGTTACCAAATAAGGTGATTTTTATACATTTTCATTCTCTTGTTTTAGTGTCCAAGCCATTGTTTTCTTTTCTCAATTTTCCTAAAGTAAGGACATAGGACACAATTTAAATATGAAAGAAAGTAGCCAAGCGTTACGAATTTCCCTACTGCGTGTCGTGAGCAACACTAACATGCTTGGCAGCTTCATCTGGCAGCTGTGTGCCTGAGTTTATTGTGATGGGTGCACCTGGCGAATGGATGTGTGTGTTTATGTCGGCCTTATTATGATAGGTGCACCTGGCGAATTGATGTGTGTGCTCATGTGGAGGTTGTTCTTTGGCCAGGTGCTGCTGGACTTTCCATTCAGGTCCATACACCCCCCAAAGCGCAAAGTTCACTATTCACAGTCATGCACAGTGACCCAGCAACACCGGTACCCTGGTGTTATGACAGATGCCTATATCTCCTTGGCTGTTCCCGCAGGTGTGAGCAGTACTAAGAATCAGATGGTGTTCAACATGAGTGCGATCCGGGCCAGCGTGGGCAGCCAGCAGCTGGTGTCATTGGCCGAGCTACGGCTCCTCATCAAAAAGCCCACGATGAGCGCGGACAAGAAGCAGCGGCTGGAGCTGTACGAGGGCCTCACAAATGACACACACTACATCAACCACCACTTCATCTCGAACACCATGAACGACCGATGGATTACCTTCGATGTCACGAAGACCCTGACATCATGGCTGCTCAGGCCAGGTTAGTCACGGACAACCTCCAGTCACAACTTCTAATATATAATATTGTAAAAACTACAAATCATATAAAAGAAATAACTATTATATATACTGGATCCCTGAGTAATTCTGAAACCCATGACATGGAATTAAGCTGTGTGCACAACCCCACATATTACCTTCTTAATTGCTTGCATTTTCAATATAACAAAGATCCCAATTTGTGCAACGTACACTTAATATAGGTTAAACCTATTGCACTCACTGCATTCTTTACACCTTCCGGAGATGTTTGGCTTCTGTGGTAGGGATGTCATGATGAACTACTTACTACTCATTACTCACTACTCACTTTGTTTATTCATTCCAATCAGTCCTTTGAGGTTTTCAACAGTTTTCTCTGATTACTGACTACATCAAAACTTGTTTTTTTTTCTGATTACTGACCACCAAATTGCCATCTCTGCCCTTAGTCACACCTGGGTAGCCCTCGGCGTCTCTGATGTATCCTACTCAGGATATCCGCCTTCAGCAAAGCTGAAAAAACAATCCTTTCTTGATACAGCGACGGCTCTTCATGCTTGAAACAAACATGTCTCAATATAAAGGGAACTGGCTGTGCTTCAGTCATTCCTGGACAATGTGGTTAGCTACCCATTGAAGGTCTTTAATGTGGTTTTGTAATTCCTATACAGATTCTGCTGTAATATTGAACTGGTAGCCACCACTGTCTATATCCAGTGCCTGCTCATTAGTCTTATTACCCACAAATAAGAAACTACCAGTGCTACATTTGGGAAACGGAGTGGAAAGGAGTGCAAGCTAAAGGCAGTTAGGACACAATATCTTCTAGTGTTGATAGCGTAAGCCATTTGTTTTACTCTTTTGTTGCTTTTTCCTGGAGCAAATCAACACAGAGGATCAAGTTGTGGTTTTTCGCTTTCTGTGGAGGGACCATTAGCGTACGGCAGTAGGTTTGCCCTGTAAAGGCAGGTTTGGCCTATAATAATTTAAATGCTTTTTCATTGTACATCACGCCTCAAATTTCCACTAGCCTGTAGTTTGACGATCCGAAATATGTGCACGATTTTGCAGCTCCGCAGACTAAAAACCGTTGTGCATGCTGACCGAAAGGCTTTAACCGACCATAATGCAGTTATATGTATCTATTCCCCCAGGTTAAAAGAAACAACTTTATATGAAATTGCAACAAGATCTCACAGCATGAGGATTACGTAAACATAGGGTCTTGAGTATGACAGCTGTCACAAAATAACAATGAGTAAGAACAGTGAGTAAGAAAAATAGAATGTTATTTGAGGCTGATTGTAGACTATAATTACAGACTGTAATTCACACTTTGTATCCTCTGGAGATTTGCATAATGTGCCCTTAAGGTTTACCTAACTGACGTGTAATGGAAGCTCGCTGTGTTCCTGTGTTCTCCTCACATTAGTAAGCCCAAGAATTGTTTACCATGGTTATACTTTTATCAACGATAATTTATTCAGAACTCTTATTTTGGATATACCGTTGTAATGTCCAGATTTATGCTTTTATTCAAAATTTTACGGCTATATGCAAGACACATTTGAATTTTTGATTACAATGTTTGAAATTACATTTTGTGTAGTCAATTTATTTTTATTTATTTAATTTAATTTTACTGGATCCAGATTAATGCTCACATGTACATTTTACAGACTTCAGATAAGCAGATTTAGGCAACACTTTATCTGAGGGGTCACAAATAATGTAGTAGTACACTGTTACTTAATGTATTAATTAACCAGTAACTAAGTGTTAGTTACATGCTGCTCCCATGTTCATCAGTAATCAATCATAATAGTTCATGTATTTCATGCAGGAATTATATATGTACTAAAACTAAAGTGAAACTAAGTTATTTGTGCCCCCTCAAGTAAAGTGTGACCCAGATCTCTTTCTGTATTCGCAAAATCTTGCCCTTCATGACCTTAATATTATGCTTTGGTAGGGTGACAGACACCCCCTATTTAAGCTCTATTCCTTCGGACTCACAGTCTTACTAATGAGATTGAAATGGGGGGGGGGGGGAGTTATCACAGGAGGAGGGCGATTGTGAGACAGTTCTGTCCTTGATAAGGCTATGTTTTCCATCTATGTCTTTTTCCTCTTTCATCTGGAGCTTCCAGAGCACAGGGATTCAATGTCTGTGCAACAGCATCTTTCACCTGGTTTTCTTTAAAAGACTGGCTGGCAAATTGGCTGACAAAACCAAATTTATTATGAGATACTACGAGTTTGCGAAAAAAAAAATATATACTGACAGGAAGAACACAATGTTTGTACAAAGGTATTGGTATGCCAGCCTGTCCAGCATCTCACTCTGAATCAAACAGTATTAATATGAAGCCGGCTAACCCTCAGTTGCTATAATAGCCTGTACTCTTCTGGGAAGGTTTTCCATTAGATACTGGAACATTGCTGGTGGGATTTGCTGCCATTCAGGTTGGGTTTTGATGTTGGCCGTTGACCAGAGCAGCTTTAGCAGGACAGAAATGTGGAGATCTGACTTGCTGGAAAGGTGTCCAGTGGTGTCCAATGACGGTCCTTGGCTGACTAACCTCTTCTGTATGACCCCCAATCTGCTGCCATTGTTTGATGCTGGAAATTGCATGGCTGTGTGCTTAATTATACATCTGTATGTCAGCAATGGGTGTGGCTTATGGGGCCAGTTACTGTAATTACTATGGGTGTCCTAATACTTTTACCTAGATAAAATGCATGTGTATGTATCATTTCTGGTTGAGGCAAATCTGATCATTTTAAGAGAGGTTCAGTACTTCTTCAAGGCACTGTGTCAGTCTAACCTCTTATCCGAATCTTGATCATTTGGAGTTCATACAGCATACAGCACAAGGCTGGGGTACACCCAGAACAGGATGCCATCACAGGCCACAAGGCTGGGGTACACCAGGGACCCACACACACGCACACACATTTTCAAATAATATTCAGCCACTTTCTTGCATGCTACTCAAGACAAATGGCATTCTCAGTTCCTGCAGTGGATTTTCTGATTTGTCCATGGAAGAGTTTTCACTTTTTTAAGCTTTGTGCTTGGATTCATTGTTCCATTGAAAGTGGAATCATTCTTCCATTGTGTGGCGTATTCCTGGTCTTGCGTAAGGTTTTTCTAATGAAATTTATCCCGTATCTATTTGCTGTCAGTGAAAGTGCTGGTGTTTTGAGTGACAGTCGTCTTTTGTCAGACAAAGTGAAAAACCAAATAACTCAACCAAATGTCCCCACAATGTGGTTAAATCTGTTTCTTTTTAGCTTGTGGGGACATTTTTCAGGTCCCCACAATATAAACCTCAGTTTTATAAAAATCTGTGAATGCAATCAAAAAACTAAAAATGCCAAAAGTCTTGTATTTGGGTTGGTTACTTATGGTTAAGGTTAGGGCTGGGTAGGGGTTAAGGGTGTCGTGATTGGGATTTGGGTTTTTCCCATAGAAATGAATGGACGGTCCCCATTTAGATAGGTACACCAACTTCTTTGTATGTGTGTCTGTGTGTGTGTGTGTGTGTGTGTGTGTGTCTGCATGTAGGGGCATCTCATCCAAACTGTAAACTACCACATGCGTAAGGAAAATACATGTACGGTCATAAATCTTAAACTTTTTTTTAATGACTGTTTATGTGTAACTACACTAGGCAGCTAGATTGCAGTCTGCATTATCTCACAGTCATATAGCAGACAGCTCCTCTCCAGCTATTAACTATGAGAACGCTGCTCAGTCTCATGACTGCTCTGACAATGAGCATCACGCTTGCTGGACATCGTCCGTATGCTGTCCTGCTATCACTGGGTGAGATCAGTGGCGGTTCCCGCATACTTGGTGCCCAGGGCAAAGTCTGAGCCAACAGCAGTCGGTAAAAGTTGTTGGCCAGTGGGGGGGGGGGGTCACTGATAGTAACAACATTTTATTCATCCCTGTGGGGAAGTTTTCTTTTCACCTACTCCATCTTGCTCTCCATGACACACAGACACACGTGTATTTGAGAGCAAGCGTGACAGTAAAGGGCAGCTACTCTAGACAAAGCTTATTTGTCAAGGGTTAATGCCAAGAAAGTGAAAAATATTTAGTGTACAGTTTTCAATAAGGTAGACTGAGTGAGGGAATAAACTTTCAGGTTTTGTAAACAATAAAACTCAGTACTCCATGGGATGACAATATTGTCTGTGAAGACCGAGACCTGGAAATAGGTACTCACAGATGGGGGACACTGTGACCCCACACCTCATACAAATCACTGAACACAAAAACACAAATATGCACAGTGAAATCCGGAAAGCTTTTTGTGTTGTTCGCTGAGAGTTTTGAGAAAATGAGCCATCATCTCAGAAAATGTGCCTAAACAATTTTGAAAAATAATGGCCGGATTTTCTGTACAGAGGTTTGATCAAATTACGTATTTCGTCATTTTAAAAAAGAGACATGTGCATGGAACAAACATGACCCATTTTGTCACATGTAAGCAATGTGGCATGTAAGGCATATAAGGCAAACAGTAGCACCAAGTTCAACTGCACTCCCTGTTGATGACCTTTAACCTTTGACATTTTACCTATGTGAGCAACCTGACGTTCATACATTATTACTTTATCCATTTATCTTCATCCAGCTTCTTCTGGTGATGGTAATGGTGTTTTTACTGTTACTGTCCTTTGCAATATTGATATTTCCTTATTAATCTATGCATTCTATTTTTCATAACCTTGTTTGCACTATGGATACTGTTCTTGCACTTTGTATTGAGTTTTGTACCATGAGTTTGTATTATTGCATTTTATGTTCCTTTGCAGTTGAGTCTAGATAACATTTATTCCCCTGGAAATTGAATCACACAGTTTAGTATTGTTACCCTTTTGTACAGCTCAGAGTTTTATGATGCATCTCAAAATCTGTATCCTAACCAAATGCATGGCTATAACCTCCACATTGCATAGCTTCCCAGCAAGAATTGACTTTGGAGGGATAATCTGGCAGTAACCATGAAAATCCTCAGTTCCAGAGGGGTGTCATAATTTGTATCTGAATAGTAGGTTCACTCCATATTTTGATGATAACTGTAGTGAAATCTTTTGTTTTCCTCTGTTGTGCAGAAGAGGAACAGGAATTCCAGTTGCAGCTGTACCGTGCCTGCGAGGATAACACGGAGTTTCATTTCAAAATCTCAGGTACTACATCTCCAACTATTCAGTCAAACACTAAGCAAAGACAAGTTGATGAGGAGCTGTCTCTGGCCCAGCGGCACTGCAGAGATTTTGGGCCCCATGAAAGCATATCCTATTGGGCCTCCAACCCAGACTAATCCAGTTATGGTCCAAATTGTCTCAACACCCCCCTTTATGGTGCCCCTACTCCAGACCTCAGCTTTGAGAAAATTGGGGAACCTCTTTTATGGTGACACTGATGTAGCCAGACAAGTCTTATGGTTTTGTGATCGTCTTCTAATGAATGTCCATTTGTTTGTGAGCAGGGATGGGAATGGAAGACTACAGAGGAGACAGCGGGGATCTTGCTAAATTTATGCAGAAGCCCCACCTCCTTGTCATGTCACTTCCTGCTGACCGACAAAGCCACATAAACACTCGGAAGAAGCGGGAAATTGACACAGATGAATTTTGCACAGAGTGAGTTTCTTGTGTTTCTCATCCCCAGGCTCACAATAGATTCTTTTCCTCTCTTCCAGTGTTAGATTTTTGCTTTATCATTCAGACTGCATTCCCCCTGTTAATTAAAACATTGTCCATCTTCTTCAGCTCTTATATTACGAGTGATGAATTTAGCATATGTATGACATTTAGCATTAGTATGACAAAGATTTTGTGCATCTGTTAAACACGTTTTACTTTCCATTTTAGTCTGTCCTCATAAATGGGTGTGTATAGGTATTTTAGAGCCTTTGTCACATTGTAACTATGTGCATGTTGTGTGACAGGAAAAAAGAGAACTGCTGTGTGCGGAGACTGTACATTGACTTCCGGAAAGATCTCGGATGGAAGTGGATCCACGAGCCTAGTGGTTACTATGCTAATTACTGCATGGGTTCATGCACATACTTTTGGAATACAGAAAACAAGTATTCTCAGGTAACAATACTACACACTTCTGCATATCCAGTACACATTAGCTGCATATACTTAATTTTAATTCCTAGCAAAAAATATCCAGATTAAGGCCTGAATGTATTTTAGTGAAGTGTTTGAATCTGATGGGCTTGCAAGACTTTAGTGAAAAGCTCTAGTGGTGCATTGTGGGAATTTCAGACGCAGTCACAATGCTGGGTTATTACCATGTGTTAATCATTCCAGTAATAACCCAGTGATCTTCCCAGCTGCACTACACAAAACTAGGAACAATGAACATTAAACGCACTGCTTTTATACATACCTTTTCCGTCAGGTGTTTCGGTTCCAAAACCATAGAAGATAGAAATCGAAAGAGCACTCTCCAAAATTTTGTGGAGGGATAAAAAAGATAGAGAGCTCTGCCTGTAGATCTGAGAAAGCAGTGATGATTGTAATTAAGGACTGAGGTAGGAAGGAAACTGTCCAATTATAGTTTTGTATATTGACATGAGGCTGGGGTGTGAGTTGGAGGGGGCACCAGTCCATCAAAGGCCGCATGCACAATCAGCCCTTTTCCGGGGGAGAACCAAGGCCTCAGACTTGGAGGTGCTGATCCTCATCCCAGCCTCCTCACACTCAGCTGCAAACCGTCCCAGTGCATGCTGCAGGTCACAGCCCAATGAAGCCAACAGGACCGTAGCATCAGCAAATAGCAAAGACATAATCTTGACGTCAGCGAACCAGACCCTCTCCACCCCTTGGCTATGCCTGGAAATTCTGTCCGTGAAAGTTATGAACAGAATCAGTGACACAGGGCAGCCCTGACACCCACTGGGAACCAGTCTGATTTACTGCTGGTGGTGGGAACCAAACTCTCGCTCTGGATGTACAGGGACTTGATGGCCTGTAACAATGGACCCCATACCCCATACTCCTGATACACCTCCTACAGGATCCCCCAAGGGACAAGATTGTATGCCGTTTCCAAATCCACAAAACACATGTAGACTGGTTTAGCAAACTCCCCTGAACCTTGCAGCATCCTTGGAAGGGTAAAGAGCTGGTCCAGTGTTCCATGTTACATCGAGAAATGTATATAAATAACTGTTTGCACATTTTATAATGCAACTAGATGTTGAGGTTTTTAAAAGAGGGCACACTCAACTCAAGGCCCAGCTTAGGTTAGAACGTGCCATCTCTAAAATGACTGGTATTGCAATATCAGGGGGAAACAAGTTTCACAAGTTTAAGATGGAGTATTTTACGGTGTCATTCAGCATTGCTTGGTACCTCTTTAGTAATGTCCAATAACAAATTTCATGGAATCAGCAGCCACAGAAGTTCTGGAAGTAAGAACACTGCAGAATTAGCTACTAACATTGATTTTAATTAGCAGAGAGCAACATGATCAATATAGTAATGAATGGCCGTCAGTATTGAACTCCTTGGGTAGGATTAGAAAGACGGCAGTGCAGTGCTGCTTAAAATGCATCTTCTGCAGTTTTGGTTTTAAAAAGGTCCTTGCATTGCTTGTCTCAGCATCTGCATGGTGGGAGCACACTAGCAATCTTCTAGGCATTAGGGATTAGTAATACTCATACCATCTCATGCTGATGTTTCTTGTTACAAAAATTTGAGTGGTGGCGCCAAAAAAAAAAGAACAAAAATGTTCCGCTTCCCAGACTTTAATGCATTTTCTAATTGCTAACATCATATCTCTCTGATCATATACCATACAAAATCCAATTACAATCCACTGACAGAAAACGGCTTTGAGAATTTGTTCATTTCCTTTCTGCAACAACACCAGCGTTTAACATAATGTCACAGTGCAAGCAGAAGCAAGAGGCTTTTTTTAAACGTATCTGTTTCCAGGATTTTGGATTTCTACCATTCCTGTACAAACATTAACCAGATTTTCTGTTTCTAACAATATTTCTGCAGGTATTCCTGACATCTAAAGATTTCCCTATTAGCAGGGCTTTTGTTGCACTCCTACTTTGAATTACCTCAAATGAGTTGCATGTAAACCAAAAGTCCGCCCTACTTTTAGCTTGTTAATCAATATTATCATAGTTAACGTGCTCACCCAGCCATCAGCTCCTTCTCAACTTTGCTGTACAGCTTGGTAGATTCTTCATTTGTGCCCATATCTGGAAGGCAGTGGGTTCAAATCCCATGACTCGCCGAATAATTTTATCACTGTTGAGTCCTCCAGTGAGGCCTTTAACCTCACATGCTCCAAAGATGCCTGCTGACCCATGATTTCTGTCCATCATTTGTACAGTATGTCCCTTTGGACAAAAGTCTCTGCTAAAAAAGTGAATGTAACGTTAGCCAGTACTGCATCAGCATGAGCCTGGGAGCTATAACACAGAATTACAAAAAAATTGACATTTTGGAGGTGCCAGTTCAACTTACAATAAGCTTTTGGACTGCGAGAGGAAACTTGCAGTACTCAGCGAAGAGCCATGCGAACAGGGAGAGAACATGCCACGCCTACACACAGTCAGGGTGGGATTTGAACCTCGGCCCTGGAGTTATCAAGCAACAGTGCTACCCAGATGTAAAATATTCCAGAACAAATTAAGCCTCTAGTATGATGGAACCCCCTGCCAAATGACACATGCAAATTGTGCAATGAAATGCTTATTCATTTTGTAAGTTTTTCTTAGTAATAGTTATAGTTTACTTTGTGATCCCAAAGGCTGATGAACAATTACTGCTAACACTATGACCAACTCAACACTAACACCATAATTATGACTGAATATTTATTTCTTTTCATCAAAACTGGCTCACGGTGAGTTTATTAATCAGACATTTGTTTTTCCAGCTGTCACCCTTAATTACAAACTTTGATATGATATAACAGTTAAACTAATCAAGAAACAAAACAAACATTTTAAAAATAAAGCATTTAAAGTAATGTTAAATACATCCATTGTCATCAAAGTCTAAGACTTTCCTGCAGGACACAGCATAAGATGCAGTAAGAATGTCCGCATTTGTGTCATTAATCCAAGAGAAGATCATTTCCATCTTGGAAATTACGCTGCATGCATTTTTATGTAGCAATTTAAATTGCTGGAGAACATCGAGGGCATATGATGAAACTCTCTGCTTCCATCTGACTCCAAAGGACCTGACTTGATTTTAATAATAAGATTGCTGTGTATAATGTACTGTGATATTTTAAAAAGCTGGTCCTTTAGGTTTGGTGGTTAACAACTATTTGTTTAAGGATTGAAAGTTAAGATGGGAAACACAGAACCTCCTCTATACATCTCAGAAATCATAAAACACAATTTATGCTGCTACTTAAAGGTGGTACTACCCAGAGGAGTATTTTTGAGCGTTATCACAAAGCGGCTGCCTGCCGCTCCTTTGTTTTGCTGAATCTCACAGCTGTACATTTCTGGGAGTTCCAGTCTTTTGTTTACATGATATTTTGTAAGATTCCCCTGTTTCAGCTCCAGCCCATTGCATCGCCCACAGTCTGTGGACACTGTTTTCTGTTTATACACACAGCAATAAAGAGGAAAGAGTAAACGGTCAATGGAAGTAAACTATTCTCAGTCATGCTCTCCCCGTCTCATACTTCCTGTTGTTTGCTCTCTCTCAGTCTCTTTGCAGATATGGATTTTGTCTTAAATATTATATTAACCACGATAACAGTTGAAGACTGAGCTGATAAGTAACATACTGATGTTGACACTATTTATGCTTTATGATGAGGGAACTATTTATCTTTTAGTGGGATACAATTCACCTTTTAACAAACACATTAATGAAGACATTCAGCTTTCAAGAAAACTATATAATGGAATAATTGATGGTAACAATTAAAATTGCCCAAATATGTTAAATATGATCACTGACTTTGTCTGTCTTTCTTACAGATACAAAGTTTATACAGACACCATAACCCAGGTGCCTCCGCCCAGCCCTGCTGTGTGCCGAATGTTCTAGAACCTTTACCCATCATTTATTACGTCGGAAGACAGCACAGGGTCTGTATCCAGTACTATCACTATCATAGTGTATCATTTTGCCTGCAAAATAACAATCAGTGTGTTAGTAATTAACTAAGAGTGCAGAGGCCTTTAAAACCATCTATTTTTTGCTTGACTCTGAACACCAGATAAGCTCATAAAATGCATGTAATGAGTGCCACATGAATAGGAATTTTTAAATGTTACATGAGACATTAGGCAAACACCTATGTGTAATTACACAACCTGCAAACATTACATTCATGAGCTACAGTTTTTGGTGGAAAGACTCGCTGTCTCATATTCCTCTTTTGATCTCAGGGAACTTAACTTACAATTTTCGTAATTGAAGAGTTACATATTTTTCTGGCTATCCGTTTTGTAATTTCAACAGTGGTTTATCTAGTGAAGGCAGTAAAACTCTGCTAATAAAATAGCAATATTGTGTACCAGCAAAAAATTACATTATACCTAAAGGGATTTCTCTTCCTAAATTTGCTAGAAACTGGACTCAATTATATATATTTGGAAGTTGATATAAACTCAGGATGGGTTTTAAAACATGTAATGCTATAAATTTGATCTAAGTGTGTTACACTGTTACATTTTCCCATCCTGAACTAAAACACTAACTCCTATTTCCTGATACAAATACTTTCTATTTTTCCCTAATTATCATATCAGCATTACTGGAAATGTATCATGAAATATACAGATATACACTGTTCACAATTGACACATTATTTTTTCCCCATCCCAGGTGGAGCAGTTATCCAATATGATAGTGAAGACATGCAAATGTAGCTAAAAATGTCCTCCAGCTCTCACTACATCAGCTACTGCACTATTTGGGCAAAAGTACTGCGACACCCATAGTAATTACAGGAACTGGCCCCATAAGCCACACCCATTGCTGACATACAGGTGTATAATTAAGCATACAGCTATACAATCTGCAACATCAAACAATGGCAGCAGATTGGCGGTCATACAGAAGAGGTTAGTCAGCTGAGGACCGTCATTGGACACCACTGGACACCTTTCCAGCAAGTCGAATCTCCACATTTCTGTCCTGCTAGAGCTGCCCTAGTCAATGGCGACTGAAGTGATTGTGAAATGGAAACATCTGGGAGCAAGTTCAGCTGCAAAGTGGGGGCCACACAAGCTCACAGAGAGGGACCTGATCACCCAACATCAATACCCAACCTGAATAGCAGCAAATCCCACCAACAATGTTCCAGCATCTAATGGAAAACCTTCCCAGAAGAGTACAGGCTATTATAGCAACTTCATATTAATATCCTTTGATTCAGAGTGAGATGTTGGACAGGCTGGTGTCCATATACTTTTGGCCATATAGTGCATCTTCCCCACAAATGGATGTTGACATTTGGGGAAAAGGATCATCAAAGAGAAAATGCTAGATCATAAAAGACAAAAAACAGTGAGAGACTGAGCGAACAGAAGGAGCCTTAAAGGTAGACTGGAAACTATGATTTTCCTCAAACACAAACAAACAACATTTTCAGGATTTCATAGTGACCCTTAATTTTTAAATATTACACACTTTCATAATGTTTGTGGTTTTTGTTGATTTTTATTAATTTATTTTTAGTAGATTTGACTGTGTTGTATGTTGTGTTGTGTTTTGGGGCAATTATTTCACAACAAATCCTTTTTGGAGGGAATGTCTACTAGGAAAAGTAGTAAATGAGGTCAAGGAAACTACATTGCTGGAATTCTATGCATTTTCCAATGCTGAATTTGTTAATGCATCAGGTCAAAGATACACTGGGCAAGGCCAATCAGGACACTGCTTGACTGAATAACACTGGACGGGATTGGGCAAAAATTCAGTGACGATTCCACCTGTGCCTTATTTGCAGTTGTACCTTAAAGACTGGCTTCTTCACACAGCAATCTCAGTGTTTGTGTAAGTTGTGTCTTGACACAAAAGGTGAAGCTTAGGAGAAATATTGAGTGTATTCTGCCAAAGCAGAGGCTAATCTCTCATTATCAAAGATCTTGATGAAATCCAACCCATATAGTCACTAGGACAGTCTAAACACAGCCAGTATGTTTTGGATGCTGTTTCCAGGTCCAGCACCAAACCCTTGTACTGATTTGGGTGTATTTTAGTACAGAGTGAATGATTGTTGTGTATTAATATGGCTGCTTAGATGTTTTTTTCTCCTGCAGTATTACTAACTGCTCTTCATTTTACTTACTATTTTACCTACATATACTGAAGCATTGAAACACCGTTGACAGGAACACAAGAGCAGGGATCCTTCTGAAACATGAGCCGGCAGTCTTTTCATTGCAGATCCACGTGTTTTAGCGCTACATTACCTGCATAATAGGGGTCTATTCAAGACACTGCCGTGTGATATTAAAACTACAGAATGTAAACCACTCAACATCAATCCCTTGGTACCTTGTTGTCTAGGATACGCATTTTTGAAAAGCACTGCTGGGCCACAGAGATCATGATACCCCCATACTGGTTATAGGCGGGGGGGGGGGGGGGCTGGTCTTCCTCAACCAAACAACAACATTGTCTCTTCCTACTGGAGGGTAGCTCCTCCGGATTAGACCATGGATGGTCAGCCTTAGTGCTAACCCTAACCCTCCCCTCCTCCTGATCTCTGCTCACTCTTTCGCTTCTCTGTTCACCTCTTTTCTTAAATTAGTGTTCATATTTTCGGTAGTAGGTTCATATGACAGTAGAACAGCTGATTGATTGCATTTTATTGATTTTTTTGGTATCTGTATTACTTTATCTTTTTTTTAAGAAGTGTTGCATCGATATCCATTTTATATCACACTCCTGTCATGAGTTGCATACAGTGTCGCTCCACGGAAGTAAATTTTTTTGATCTTCTGGTTTAATGTAAACATAAACTCTGTGTTTAATGTGCATAAGGGAACACTGTGTGCTCTTATATAGGGGCATTTTAGAACCAACAAACGGAGCTACCATTGCATTGGCTACCCAAATCTCATTCCTTTCCTGCTAAATGAGAAGGGCTAACTGGTACACAAATCTCAGCTAGCTGACAATATTTCAATAAAGCTTTTATTTCAAATTTGGTGTTGCAATTTCTTCTCTTTTTCAGAGTGCCAAACCGTCCAATTTCTGTACCTGCTTTTCCCATTCATGATGACGTGGGGTCTGGACCCTATCACAAAAGTTATGGGTGTAAGGGGGGGGGGATAACCCAGGATGGGGGTACCAACCCATCACAGGGCACACTCACTCACCAGTCTCACACACACACACCAGTCACTCACACACCAGTCTCACACACACACACGAGTCACTCACACAGGCACACCTATGGATAACTTAGCAACTCCAGTTCAGCTTAGCATGTTTTTGAACTTTATGGGGGGGGGGGGGGTGCTGGAGTACCAAGAGGAAACCTCACAGTGACACAGAGAACACAAGCAATTACACGTACAGAGCCGTGAGCCCTGGTGGCACAATGGTAATGCGGACCATTGCACCACCCAGTGTATCAAACATTTTCCTTATTTAGTACTTCTGTCCAAAGCAGCACACATTTTTTGAGAAAGCGGGGTCAACCAGTCCCTGGATGCTAAGGATCTTGCAAAAGGGCCAAGCAGAGAAATCACTCTGCTGACAATGGGATTTAAACAGATGACCTTCTGATCAACACAAGACAACATATATTTTACCCAGTGAGCCACACATCTGGTTTTATGACCGTTATTCCTATATGTAGAACTGCATGGCAATTCTGCCCCTAGTGTTTGGCTTCTGAAGAAAGGCACTATCAGGGGCCCCATTGGTCGAGGGGCCTCCCATTATTCTGCTTGGGCACTATGGACAGGTGTAGCCATATTCTTTGCCTGGACTTTGTATTGCAATAGGTTCTTTATTTCACAAACACATCTATTCAACCTTCTTACCTTCTGCTTAATTGTATAATTCACCAAAGTATATAGCTGAATTCATACACAAGGGAACTCCTCTGTATGTTTCTGCAGCACAAGGGGTGGAATCTGACAGGAACAGGCTGTTCGCTTGTGCCACTACATGTTTCGTTCTTCGCAGGGTTCAGCGGCAAACGAACAGGGAGATTAAAGGCAGTCTTCCCCGGCTCCGTGGCGGACACAAGCAGGGCACGCCTCGACTCGTCTCGCACGTCTTATTAGCAATGGCACTCGTGTGGAAAATTAAACATGTTGTCACCTATGTGCACACAAGTATTCACGACCCGCTGGACGTACGGTCGAGTAAACTCATCTCAAAGACGCACACACACATGCAAAAACAAAGAACACACACAAACGAAGACATGCGAGCTGCCAAAAAGTAACAGGTTTGGTGCCATTGCTATCGGGATAAGGCATTAAGTATAAGCAGCTATCACTAAAAATTGCTAACCGTCATAGATGTCACGGCATAGCACGTACGGCACCACACGCAGGCTTTAAAAATTACACTGTGGTATAAGGTGGTCTGGTAATTATACCAATTATATCAGTTGCCTCTTGATCATGAAAAACCTCGCAGATAACAAATCCTCTCCTGGTTTCTGGCATTGCCCTGTGGTTCATTATGAGCAATCACTCCCTTAGCCCTTCATAGGAATTTGGAGAAGAAACAATCATTGCATTCGCATGAAAACCAAATACCTCACAAAGCACTTAAGGTGTAAATTAGGCACTAACTGGAATTTATTCAAAAACGTGTCGGACTTTGTCCCTGAAAGAATGGAATTTTCTACTGCTGCTTTTGAACTGTTACGCACAATATTTCCTTAACACAAAGACCGCAGTGTGCACTTTATTTTGTTGTCTGTTTTTTAGGAATCTTTTTTTTTTGCCACAGTAAGTCACCTCACTTGGCTCTCAAACATGTTTTCATTGTGATTGGTCACCACTGAGGATGATAACAATCTAGCTGGTGTTTGGAAACCTGGACTTTATGTTTATGCTGCTGTACTTTGCTGAGTGGGGAACTTTTTTAATAATAATAAACGTTTTGCTTTTAGTCTGCTTATTTTTAAGTATAAAATGAGCAGTGCGATGACAGGCTGAATTATTTTATACTTCCGCCATTCCCATTTTAGTGGGCGTCTTAGTTCAGCTGCTCTGTTTCATATACGTACACAATGTGCTGCTTGTTGTCTCTTGGCAAACGTACTGGAACCTTGTGAAACATGACTTGAAAAACAGTATTACAACAATAAGATGCCGAAATGACTAATCATTAAGCAGCCTCTCTTGTAGGACACTTTCCACATGTTTTATGTGATCTCTAATGAGAAAACAAAATGTGCCTCCGCTAAACGCCAAATAAATCTTTAGGGGTGCTAAAATAGGAGCCTTGGTCTTACAATAAAACATTTAGTGCTCAGTCTTTGTATTTCACTCACCACATGGTTTTCCTGGGGGCCATGTTTTTATACTGAAGCAAAACAGTGCCGAATCTGTTTGGGACACATAGCTGCATTTTTAAAACATTGCATTACTCAAAGACGTGTAAGGGGACACCGAGCATTTTCGTATGCGTTTGATCTGAAACATCCTTGGCAAGTAGCAAATGTAGCCCTCAAAAGTAACAAGAATGCTTCTTTTAAGTTCAGGGTACTGCTTAACACTAGTGCATTGGGTCTGTTAGCAGCAGATTTTCATAGCATGGATTTTAAAATCCTCCTCAATTAAAAAATATTCCTACAAAGAACAGTGATTATATATTATGCATTTTGATGCATACTCCCTAGGGTAGAAGTGCATTTTGGTGCATACTCCCTAGGGTACAAGTGCATATTGACGCATACTCCCTAAGGTAGAAGTGCATTTTGATGCATACTCTCTAGGGTAGAAGTGCATTTTGATGCATACTCCCTAGGGTAGAAGTGCATTTTGATGCATACTCCCTAAGGTAGAAGTGCATTTTGATGCATACTCCCTAGGGTAGAAGTGCATTTTGATGCATACTCCCTAGGGTAGAAGTGCATTTTAGCGCATACTCCCTAGGGTAGAAGTGCATTTTGATGCACACTCCCTAGGGTGCAAGTGCATTTAGGCGCACACTCCCTAGGGTGGTGGCTAGCTTAGTGGCTTATGACGTTGTACCCATAAGTGGAAGGCTGCTGGTTCAAATCCCAGGGTCAATTTCACCATTTCATGATTTCACCAGTGGGAGAGACTATTAACCCAGGATTGCCTGATCTCACTTAAAAAAAAAAA
This sequence comes from Paramormyrops kingsleyae, assembly GCF_048594095.1. Taxonomy (NCBI): domain Eukaryota; kingdom Metazoa; phylum Chordata; class Actinopteri; order Osteoglossiformes; family Mormyridae; genus Paramormyrops; species Paramormyrops kingsleyae. The sequence continues at coordinate 8,683,390 of NC_132814.1, read as the reverse complement.
ATGAAATTTTGGATCAGAGTGTTTGCTAAGTAAATAAAGCGCGTGAAACGATCAATTAAAGTTACTGCACTTGTCTTCAATTTCAGGGATTTGGACTGAGCCTTGCAGTGTTGTGACAAGTAGCACCTCATAATATAAACTAAGGCCAAAGGTCAGTAATGCATTGATTTACTACCGTAATTTGCTAGGCTGGTACTATATGAGCGGTTATGGAAAATTAACCGACACCCTTCTGATCAATCAGATTCAAGAATTCTGTAGTGCCGCGGTATCAATACAATTAAAGAATTTGACTTATCGGCAGTGCTACTGTTCAGGGCTATTGGTCTATACTCACACACTAGATCCCGGCTCCACACTCTTTAATTCATGTAATTAATTAAATAATGAATGAGAGACACTTTTTTATGGCTACTGTAGAAGAAATCATGAGACAGTACAGCTCAGTAAGAATGACGTATTTAAAAGATCACTTTAGATGCTGTTGACAGATATAGCTCCATTGTCCCTTTTATCTCTGTTTTTTTTAATCTATTTCAGTTCTTTTCATCTGTCCACCTGTCCCACACTACCCCCCATGTCTTCTCCTCCTCTTCTGTTGCACCTCTAAATGAAAAGATGACTATCACAGCTCTCAGCAGACCCCCACCACCTCCTGTTCTTTCTTCAGCGTACATCTTCGTCTCTTTGAAAAGGCTCCTTCACCCGATGCTTCGCTCCTCCGCGGCTAGGGGAGGGGCAGAGGGAGTAACATGTGGAAGGTGAGCCATGGGAACCCCCACTGGTGGGTCTGAAGGCTGTGTGTGGGTCAGTACAGGCCTGGAAAAGAAAGCAGGCCGAAAATGTACAGCAGGACTTACCTCAAAACATGGTAATTCCCAGATTAATGGAACAAAGATCCATTTATCAAACACAGCATGTCTTCCCATGAAAATACTTAGGAACTACATTTACATTTATTACAGTTGGCGGATGCTTTTATGCAAAGCGATGTACAGGCACATTACATTACAACAGCACATTAACACATACAGCTGTCAGCTGAGCAGCAAGGCTGAGCTTCCAGTGAAAGCGCAGTTACAAGTGTAAGCAGGACTGGAGCAGGACCGACACAACACCTTTCAAACACAGCAAGAACTTCATAAGACGACAATTCAAGTCAACAAACCTAAATACATATGTGTGGCTGTAAAAATGTGTGACAGTAACTAGGGCGACCAGATAATCCATGTCAGGGAGGACACTCTGAGCCAGGACAGGATTTGTAAATTACCATTTCAATTAAAAGGACCTAGATTTCACTTGAGCACTGAGTTCTTGCTGTGTGCTGATTGGTCAGTCTCCTATAATCATGCATGTGTCACTAATGCTAATGTGAAACAGCTGGATGAGTCTTTCAGTCAAAGAAACAAACCAGTCAAAGCACAAGAAGAGCTGAACTATTTAGCCGAGCACAGGAGCTTTTCAGTTTGAAAGTAGTGTGTAAAACCCAAAGTAGCTCAAAGTGTCCTTCCTAACATGGATTATCTGGTCACCCAACACATAATACCCCACTACATTATCTCCAGCTCAATATATATATTTATATATTGAAGAACCAAGACATACAGATTAAATGTCCATTAACAACCCAGGTATTTCCCTGCCAGTTATACATGTCTGTTGTGTTATAATTTAATCAGTACATTTCTGAGCTCCATTTCATCTTTTAAATCTAACCTGTCAATGAACATTCACCTGCCATCTCCTTATCTGACATACTCCTGTGTTAAATTATCATTAAATCATGTTGTTCCAGGTTCATGTGTGATCCACTGTAGTAACAACCCAGCCTAGCAGCCTCTACTGCATTAAGCTCGTGCCGTAACTCAATACTTTAAATTTCATCATAAATAATAGCAGTAATCCCTTTAAATTTGCCAACACCTGAGTAAATGCTTATCAGATGCTGTGATGCTTTGCTAGATTTTTTTCTTGTGCAATGATATTCTTCAGATGTTCTATAGATGCTTGTAATCCCCAAATCTTCCTTCAGAACCGCCTAGATTTACTTCATCACCCCCCTAGCACGCCTCCTCTCAGCCTTTGGCGCTGAAATCTTATGCTGTAGATTAAATTCTTACCTTCCCTTGTGTGACTTCTAGAAGGTTCCTGTTTCAGGACATTTGGAGTTTGTTGGTGTATAATAGTGACATGACAGAAAAGGATCTGTGTGTGTATTTGGGACATTTAGGACGTGTAGCCAGGACATGTTCCTGTAAATGTTTCTTTTCATTACTCCTATCACGAGCGCGGAGCGGGGGGTTGGGTGCAGTGAGGTCACTGTGGCCCCCATCACCCTTTCTCGTCGCTTTTTTTTTATGAATTCTCTGAAGAAAAGCACATTCCTGCTTTTTTCTTGCCATACTCTCTGCTTATGACACACGCCGCTTTGAACTTTGCGGGTCTGTGTCCGTGTGTGGCTCCCTTTTTTTAATTTATTTTTTCAGTTTATCCCTGGAAAATAGACATCGTGGGCCCCCATACCAGCAGCCCTGTGTCTCTGAGCTTTGAAAGTGCGAAAATCTCATTGTTGTCAACTTTTATATGATCTTGTTTGGGTAGAGTTATTTACATTTTACCCTGACCTGGAGTCATGCTGTCAGGTAAACAGGCATGTGCTTCTTGTGTGTGGTCTGCCAATGCTCCAATACTGCTTACATTTGTACCTGGGCGTTCATTGGACACCTAGCTGCCCGTAGGTTTAGCTGAGTCCTTGACAGCGGGATGCTTATAACATCCTATTTGTTTCACATGGATGTTGTGTTGGAGAGAATAAATAAATGTAAAAATGTAAATGTATGCATAGGGGTTTGCTACATACGGCAGGGTGGAGTACCTACTACATTTCCACAGTGGTATGGTGTGCATATAGGCATGAAACTGCTCTGTGTGCGTCCAAGATTGGTACTTGGAGATAGAGTCAAGAATGCAGTGGATTCTGGGATTTAGCAACGAATGACTACCGTGGAGTGGAAGGCTGTGAGTCAGCACTAAACCAGAGGTAGTTCTGCAGAACAAGGGAGTGGGATTTAACTGAAAGCAAAGCAAATTAAGCAGCGGTGAACAGAGGATGTCAGTGATCGAAACAGGCTGAATCACTGCAAAGGTGATTCAAAGACACTTACTTCCATGGTGGGGTTGGGGGGGGGGAGAAGCAGGCAGATTTGCAAGGTAGGGTGTCATCTTTCTGCGCCCCCTCCCCCCGACCACACACATACACGGTAAAACAAACGGGGGAAGAAATCCCAGACCTCAATGCATGGGGCTAATGCAGACCAGCCATTTGGAGCAAAGATGACTTAACCCAAGATGTAGCCCTATTAGACCTGACAGCCATGAACAGGACTCTTTAGATAGTCTCTAGTTAAGAACATCTGCTACAAAGTGTCAAGTTCAGCAGAGATGGGCACAATATCATGGACAGAAAGTGTTTTTTTATCCCTTACAAGCCAAAGAATTGGTTTATAAACCAACTTTTTAAACAACAGAGTGTTCTAATATCATATCTGTTAAGAGCTGCTTGCATTTACTAAATGCTAACAGGGAACAGAACAGGCAACGCCGACAAGCTGAGACATTCTGACCACCCCCACGTGAAGAGAATAATGTTAACTATCTCATAAAAATGGTGTGTGTGAAGGTCTGGGATGTATTAGACGGTAAGCTGACTTTCGGTACTTGTAGTTGACATGTAGAATGCAGAAGAAAATGGCAGGGGTGAAGATCTGAGTGACTTCAACAAGGGCTAAATCTCTATAGCCAGACAACTGGGTCAGAGCATCTCCGAAATGGTAAGGCTGTGGGTGGTCCGAGGAGGGAAAAACCAGGACCGCCGACAGCCGACAGCGTGTGGGGCAGCCAAGACTCATCGATGTGAAATGTGAACAAAGGCTGTCCCTGGTACAAAACAAGAGATGGGTTACTTTGGCAAAAATGGTGGATAATTCTAATGGTGATCATTGGAGTAACGTGTCAAGATACACAGGACATCGAGCCCTGCTGTGTATGGGGCTGCATAGCCACTGGCCAATCAGAGTGCTAATTCCTATTTATCGTTGAAAGTGCCTACAATGGGCACATGAGTGTCAGAACTGGACCTTAGAATCTGGCCTGATGAAACCTGTTTTCAGTTGCATTGTGTGGTCTTAGAGGAATGTCTTATGAGGAGAGGTTAGCTGAGCAGAATCTGTTTAGCCTCGAGCAAGAGACTAAAGGGGGACATGATCCAGGTCTATAAGATTCTAACAGGTCTGGATGCCGTTCAGCAAATGGCTATTTCAATATTAGTTTAAATGCTAGAACTCGTGGCCATAAGTGGAAATTAGCGGGAGAACATTTTAAAATGAATTTGAGGAAGCACTTCTTTACACAGCATGTAGTTAGAGTATGGAATAGTCTTCCTGCTAGTGTAGCGCAAGCTAAAACCCTGGGTTCCTTTAATCAGAGCTAGATAAGATTTTAACAACTCTGAGCTATTAGTTAAGTTCTCCCCAAACGAGCTTGATGTGCCGATTGGCCTCCTCTCGTTTGTAAATTTCTTATGTTCTTATGTTCTTATGTTAAGTACATGTTAAGCATCTGTGGGATGTGAAGGACCAACAAGTCCGATCCGTGGCTATGTAACACAGTACCCCCATAACACCAGTTAATAACCTAATCATTTATCATTTTAATACTTCTTGGTTGGCTTTGAACATTTAAAGTAGGGGAGGTTAATTTTTGTAGGGTATCTAAGATTTCTAAAATAGAAAAAAATCAAGAAAGAAGAAAAACCAAGAAAAAGCTGAAACACGTATACGTATGTAAGACCCTGATCTGGGATAAATGTGATTCAGGCTTAGGGAACTGGGTGATAAAATAAATAAAACTAGTGTTTAATATAAGCCGGCAGGAAGGCCATTCAGCAGAGTACACAGGAAGAGGAAAAGCTTCACAGCAACATCCTGTCCATGTCTGTGTTGTTTTGCATTCTTTTAAATCCTCCCAGTGTGTGTTTCATTTTTGTGTCCTTTGCTTAGCAAAATGTGCTGTCCATCCGTTTTCTTGTGTGAATTTAAAGTAACATGCTTAGCATGCTTTCAAATGCATAAACAACATTGCATTTTGCCTTTGGATGATGACGTCAAGAAAATGTTACATCAGAAGGTTACATTGTAGCAGAGGGAATGTCATCTTTCTTGTCACTTGGCATGCTTTCTTTCATTTCTTTCTTCTGTGTCTGTATTATTCTGTCTAAATGATGCTGCAATGTACCACACCACGCGCACACCCATGTAAAGCACCTTGGGGTGGCACTGTTGTGAAAGGCGCTATATAAAATTTACTTGAATTGAATTTAGGAGGATAGTAAGTGGCAGGTGGCACACGCAGTGTTGTGGATAAGGAATGACTAATTTGGGAATGTGGTATTTGTTGAGGCTGGGGTGCATGCGACGGAATGCCAGTCCACACCACGGGGGACTTACTCTCATACTGATACACTGTGGGAAAGAAAAAGATGTCAATTAACCTAAAAGCCTGCTGTCTTACTGTTGGTGGAAATAAGAATACTCGGAAGGAATCAAGTGTACTGGAGAGAACATGCATATTCCACACCCACGGAGCAAAGATGGGATTCAGTTTCTCAGCCTTGAACTATCTATGTAATTTATTTATATAATTATAGTTATCAGGGTTGGGGCCATTCTGGAATGCATTCAGCAATTCCAATCCAAATCAGGAAATAGAACTGCAGTTGGAATTTAAATCTTCCTGAAATTCAAATTCAATTCCAATTCTGTTCCCTGTTGTTTTTTCCAATCACAACTCCAGTTCCATTTCCTGATTTGGATTGGAATTAATGAATGCGTTCCAGAATGGCCCCAACCCTGATAGTTAAGTAGTTACGTGTATAATTTGAACTGAAGAAGTAGGACAGTACATGCTTTTTCTTTAGTCGATCAAGGAATCACTGAACAACCTTGAAAAGCAGATCATAAGTAATCACTGACATAATGGTGTCAACATTTATGTGGCTGATGGAAGATGACAGAATGCTATTTTATACCTTTACTACAAGTTTTTCCTGATGCCATTCAGGGCATATAATACATCACTGATCAATGCCAAGGTTTCTATAAGGTCAAGCTAATGGTCTATTGTTGATCTTGGTCATATTATTGAATATTTCCCTTATTTTGAGGTTCACCTGTTATGTCCAAGCTAGCTACAAAGCCACAAGTTAGAGCCTTATAAGTGCAAGATATTCCAGTGGCAATTGAATTTTCTGAAAGGGCATAACTAGTGTCCCAGAGAAAGCCACAGTGGCTTGGCCTTAGTTAGCATCCTTCACATACGCTCAAAGACTGAGCGGCAAAGCCAAATTAAGTGCTTAACAGCATGACCTCACTGCAACTTTGGGGCCCAGTGGTATGTAGGATTTCCACTATTTTCCTCTCTTTAAACTTTACCATCCACTTATTTTTATTTAATTGAGTTTCATCTTTTTAAAGTCCTTCTTTGTGGCCCCCTTCAACCAGATCCTACTCCCGTAGTCTTGAAGAGAAGTTTGCGAGGTTTACACTGTCTGATGCGGTCACAGTGCATGCTGTAATCGTTGTGTGCTATGTGCAAGCCCAGACTTGTGAGAGCGAATGTTTTTTTCCCTGTTTGGATATTTAGGAATGCGTGAAGTCCTAACCTCACCTTTATTATTGCTAGACGATCAGTCCAGTAATTACAGTGAAGACAGAGGCTGGTAGGAACAGAGTAGTTGGTGTTAATTAACCTGTAGTACTGTATGAAGAGAAAATGAGCCGGATCCCTTACAGTTATATATACAGTATTCATATACATATATATATATATATATATATATATATATATATACACACACACACATTCATACATACATATACATTGTGCACATATATAGTGTCTGTACATACTTTATTCTCAGATTCTATTTTATGTCTTAGAATCTATTTAATTGTAAATATACTGTGCAGCTGCTGGCACATTCCAAACTAAATCTGATGTTCTTACAATGACAATAAAACATCTATCGATCTAATTATACATACAATTCAATTCTTATAAGGTACAAGAACAGAGCAATTGAACTATACAAAGCAGAATTTATTTTTTAAGGACAAAAAAATCCATGCTGACTAATTATTACTAGTGAATATTATAGACAGCTGCACATACACTGTATGAATAATATGTTAGCAGACCAAAACATTCTGAAAGGGTTACATGTATTGGAACAAACTTTTCAAACACTGCATTACCTTCAAAGCTTTTTTACTCTTTTTTACTCTTTATTCATTCATTTATTCGGGTTTCCATGCAGCTAATAATTTATTTCTCCATAATATATATTAAGAATTTTTGGAAAAGTCTGTATTTTTTTTACTCAACGCCTACCTGTAGACCATCAATTTTATGCATTTTATAGATATTCCACTTGTTACAGCATTTTACTAACACATCGGAGTGAACGGACATAAATATTGGTAAAATTTTCCTTGCTCACAGGATTTCCAGCTAATTTGCCAGAGGTTTTGCCAAACAGAAAGATGGGACTCTACATTCCCTGATGGGACTCTACATTCACTGTTTGATACAGTCTCACTGTACAGGCAGTTTCTTCAAAATGTTATTTGTGATACAACAAACAAAATAAAACCAAACTAAACAAAATAGCAGGAAACAGGAAAAATTTCCCGCCACTGTATGTTTGTCTCAATCCTTTCAAGTATACGTAAATTTACTTCTACGCTATGAAGTAATCCGTAACTGCATTTTCGCATGCTGAATCCTTTTAAGAACTTGACGAGAGTTCGCTCTGAGCTGAAGCAGGCCAGATGTAGATGTGTAACTGTGAGGCCTGCGAAGGGGCTAGGCCTTGGGTAATGTATACCACAATTCACAGCTCATAAAGAACAATGTGTGGAGCTCGCTGTGTAAACAGGCTGCACACCACAATGAGATGTCGCTACCATTTTATTAGCGCTAAAACAACAGCCACACACAGTGATGAAAGGCCATGTACTGGGTGAATAATTATTTTTTTTCTCTGCCCTAGAATGACTTCTGAAGAGGGGGTGTTTTTTTTATTGCCTCTGTTTAAACCACTGTGGGCTGACTGCAAACATCATGCCACTGGGCTGAGAGAGCTATGGGGCTGTGGAGGCAGTGATTTCTGAGGCGTGCGTGAACATCTGCAAAGGGTATGAGTGGTGATTGGGAGGGGTCCCGGGACGGGGATATTGGGTATTCGTGTGTGTGGGAGTCCGGAATGTGCTGCGGCAATGCAGCCGTAACCTCAATTTGCGAGGCTGACATCACGGAGAGGGGCGGAGCCAGGCGTGAGGCGCCAAGGCGCACCCCACCTTCCATTTTTATCTAAACATAAGTCAGCATCTTGATATCAAGTCGACGCTTTCCACTCTTCCCCGGCTATGCCTTCTTCCAGGCCCTTCTTCATCGTGACCCACCCCTATCTCATCTCCCACAAAGACATGGCTCATTTTCTTTAATTTCATTAATTTCCTGTTTTGCCTTTGTATTTGATCCCTTCCTCCTTTGCCCTACATGCAGAGAAACATTCGTCCGCTACAGGAAGGAATGTTAGTAGGGGACTGGGTGTCGTTCTTTTTTTTTACAAAAAAATCACTTTATTGTTTTTTCCAGTTTAGCTCATCCAAAGCTCATCTAAGACAAAGAGAAAATGCGTGACATCACTCACAGGTAACACGTCAGGAGCACTTTGTGCTTGTTTCTGGGATTTTAGTTTTTCTTTGAAGTTACTTAGCCTACTTCGCTTGTTAGAAGTGTTTCATTTTGGCATTATCTCCAGTGGTGAAGTGGTAAAGATATTTTTAATAAGGTTTCAAGGGGGCAGTAGGTGTCAAATACCATGATAAAACTTGTGGAGTAGATTGACGATGATAAAATTAGCCTAGTAGGGGGTGGGGGAGAACAATCACATGGTCCAGATTAAATTGTATTTTGAACTGGAGTTTGGTAGTTGAGTGCCATTGATATAGATTTGATGTGAAATTATGCAAATCAAGGGAACGGTAAGGGAGGTCTGCAGTATTTTGGGTTTTATATACATATACATACATACACAATTCTGCATCATTCTTGTTATGGCCCGGTACCCCTAGATCTGAAAGGGTATCATTTGAAGGTTCATTGCATCTCTGAACTCCTCAGTCTCTGGTAGCTCTGTGGAAAATCCTCGTTTCAGATGCTTAAGTAGCTGATGCCAAAGGCAAAGAGGGGGGCGTAGACTGGCCCATAACCTCCGTGACTCCTGACTTAGCCTCCATTTCCACAGTACGGTTATGCTGAAGCCACAAAACTGCAGCCAGCAAACCAACCCACCCATCTATCTGACATTCATTTTTTCAGTTACTTATGAAGAAGATCCCTATCGGGTCTCACCGGAAGGAAGCAATTCACTGTTCTGGGAGATGTCAGTTCTCACCCATATACTTTGCGCACTCAACATTAAACTGCATGTTAGAGGTCCTAGTTGAATGAGGCCAAAAGACAAAATAACATGGATGTCACCTCCCCCCAGTCATAATGGAGAATAGTGATGGCAAAAACGACACCTCATGAACCATTTGCAGTTCTCTCTGAGTCCACCAGATGGTGCTGTCTGTTCAAAAAAGGGCTCAAAGCATGCCCCAAAGCAAACCAAAAAATATCGTAAATGGTTCATGAGGTGTCGTTTTGGCCTTCGCTACTTCTGAACTGTTCTGCCAAGGCTCATACCTTCATATCCAGTCCATGAAAATCACCAGCAAGAGCAGAAAAAATGCATCCTTGCTGTACCCACGCCTTAACCTGAACGTCGTGCCAAGGATGCGGACATAAATCTTAGTTCATTGACGTAAGGACCAAATAGTGGGAAGTACTGGCCTTGGTATCCCATATTCCTGTGGCACCTCCCACAGTATGTGACAGGACATTTGTAGCCGAGTTCAATAATACTTTATTGAACTTCTGTAAAACTTTCTCATTTATTCTTATTATTTATTATTATTATTGTTATTTTAGTGAACAATTCAGTTTTGTGCATATGAATTACGTTTATATTATTATAAGTAGTATTAGTTATCGGAGGGCATTTGTTTCATTGGCAAATTTATAAAAGGTTCCTTTTGTATATTGTTGCAGGTGGGGCACTTTAGTGAGCAGCGCACCTTAAGCCACCTCGCTCATTCCCGGGCAGAAGCTGCTTGGGAATTGAGTTGGTAAGGGGTGTTTTTTTTTCTCTCTCTTGGCTTTAAAATTAATTTGTGATTGTACAACTGTGTTTTCACTTTATTTTTTAAGGATGTAATTTTTGTAACATTTAACTCATGATTCATATGTTTTATTGTAAAAGTACTTGCTTGGAAAGTCGGTAAATGTGTATTTTCTTTTTTTTTGTTTGGCTGTTGCGGCCTAAGCTGAAAGAGAGAGCACGCGTTGCTTTGGAGTGCGCTCACCGTGCTGTATGTTGCAGTAAACCATCGTTGCTGAGACGAACCTGGTGTGGCTGTGATCCTTTCACAACCGGCTACAACATGCAATCAAAGAGCACATGCAGGCTGCTACAGCATATTCCCAGAAACCCTCCCACAGAAATGCATGGCAGAATGGTCAGTTGCTTCATTGTTTTATGGCCTGCCAAGGATACACATTGTTCCCCCTGACACCTTTCTATCTCGCTCACAAAGTCAAATCTGATTCTCACCAGAAAGCTAATGTTCCACATTTCCAAGTCTGATTCTCGTGGGTCCTTCCCATTGATACGAGATATCCAAATGCTAGTGATGGCCAAATGAAGCTTCGTGAACTATTTTCTGAATATTTTGGACAATGTTGTGTTTCCAACTTTGTGGGAACAGTTTGGAGAAGTCTCTTTTGTGTTCCAACATGACTGTGCCCCAGTGCACAAAGCAAGGTTAATAGCGACATGGTTGGGTGAGTTTGACGTGGAGGAACTTGACTGGCCCACACAGAGCCCTGACCTCAACCCCATCAAACACCTTTGCCATGATCTAGAACAGAGATTGCGAGCCTGCCCTTCATGTCCAACATCAGTGTCTGACCTCAGAACTGCTCTTTTGGATGAATGGGTAAAAATTCCCACAGATACACTTTCCACTCTTGTGGAAAGCCGTCCCAGAAGAGTGGCAGCTGTTATAGCTGCAAAGGGGGGACCAGCTACATATTGATGCCTATGGATTTAGAATGGAACGTCATAAAAGTTCCTGTGGGTGTAATGGCCAGGTGTCCCAATACTTTTGTCCATATAGTGTATCTTATATCCAGCTGATCAATCAGCCAGAGCAATACCCCCCTCCCCCTGATCGGCGAATTTTACCAACAGCGCTCCCGCCCCCACCCTGATCGGTAAGTATTACTGCTGGTAGCCTGTACTCTGATTAGCGTATTATTGATGTTACTTCATGTTAAATTGCCTCTTGTTTCTCTTCTGGCTTCAAAAGGGGGCCCCCTACTCGAGTCAGCCTGGGGTCCCCAGAGAAGTGAGTCCGCCCCTAGTTTCAGTAAAAGCAGCTGTAATGCTTTCAGATGGTGGTTAACCATCCAGATGTTGCCATTAAACACAAATCCCACCAAGTCCTTCATAAACACCCAACCCCAAAGAAGGTTTCAATCACCACACAATGCTGATTCGTCCTCCAGCAGCTGTAACTTAGGGTCCTGCCTCGGATGTAAATGGATAAATGCTTCTAGCCGTAGGGCAAAATAACCACTGAGAAGAGAAAGAAAGGATCAAACCGCCAAGGATGTGGGAATTAAAAAGTACCACCTCTGAATGCATGTCACGTAACATAGGGAGCAAAAATGGAGAGTGAGATTCCATTTATGAACTAAATAAAAAGTGCGGAACGATAATGATGAGTGGACACCGCAAAGCTGGGGAAGGGGAGAAAATGTGGGAAGGAAGAAAGGATAAAACAAAGTGGGTGGAGACGTTACGAGGGAGGAAAAAGCCAGACCCATGGTCTTGGGAAAAGAAACAGCTACATGACTTTATCTTTCATGTTGTTTGAAGTGGTCATTACCGCAAAATAAACACAGGTTTCTAATAACCAGCCACATCAGAACCCAGTACCTCCAGGCCAGAGGGAGAAGGAGGTAGCTTCACAGTGGATATGTTTATGAGATGACTTTATGCCTGTGCTATTTCAGTTATTAAAAACAATGACCAATTACCAAACAGTTCAACATGGGGGGGCAGGGCTTATACAGGCGTTGGTGGCCAAATTCCACATCTGTTTATACCACACATGGACAAACATCTCACTTTCTTCCCCTCGGGGCAGGAAACAAATCTTGTCCGGTGCTGATTCATGATACGTGACACGCACATTTATATATACACACACATTACAAGAAAGTACAAATAAGCGTAATGGTGATTCCGTGAAGACAGCTCATTCTGTGGCACCCGCTTTGCGGTTGGCAAGTGTCTTTGATTATGTTGTGGTCCACAGCAGTCCATAAATGAACGATTTCCTTATACCTTTGGCCTCTTAATGTGTTTCTTCAGTGACACTGTGATGCATATTTCCTACGTATCTGACTTTTTTTTTTGCCTCAGCTGTGACTCGCATGGGCGTCTCTTGAACTCCTCTTGTTTTAAGTTTCCCAGGACCTCTAGCTGAAGTGTTTGAGGAGAGCAATCTGTCCGCCTCCCACAATGCGCCTTATATTTTGTCTGTATTCTCTGCCTTCATACACCCACATGTCTTGATTCTTTTTTCCACCCTAGGTTTCCCATCTTCCTCCACATTTCCATTTTTATGACTCTTGAGCCATGACTCTCCGTCATTCCGCTGCAAACCGACACCACACGGGATGAATTATGTGTCTGACGGAGGGAAATTCACTGAGTGAAAGTTAGCGCACACGGTGAACCTCTGTGGTTCTACGTGAATGGAGCGAGTCACAGTTCTCCGGATTGTTGTACTGCGGAGATACACGTTAGTCAGGAGACTCCAGACAGGATGCATAATCTCTGTGTCAAGGGATGTCTCTCCGTCTGCATCATCATGTCTGACCTCCACCTACTTCTCCCATCCTCTGTGTCCATCTATGGCCATCTGAGGCAGACTGGCAAGACGGTCCCGGTAATTTAGTTGGGAGAGTTTGCATTTGTTTCCCATGAGAACCCAGTCAATTCATTTAATGTGAGTTGGCAAAATAATAACATGATTCCTAAATGCCCCATGGATGGCAGGTTTTTAAATGGATTTAGCCAGACACATTACAAGTACTCACAGATATTACAGTCCAAGTCCAATGAATTGAAATAATTAGAATGTTGTTGATGGAAATACAGAGGAATAAGGGATGTGAATATCTCCCACTGATAAGGGAATAAGGGATGTGAATACTTCCCATCCATAAGGGGATAAGAGATGTGAATATCTCCTATTGGTAAGGGGATAAGGGATATGAATATTTACTATCGATCGATGAGATGTGAATATCTCCCATTGATAAGGGGATAAGGGATATGAATATCTCCCATTGGTAAGGGGATAAGAGATGTGAACATCTCCCACTGGGCATCAATTTATGAAGACCCCTGAGACCTGCTCTGCTCTCATACATGTACTACCCAGAAGTTAACACGAGTCCAGCTGGCAGGAACCACACCACCACATCAAACAGAAGAGTAAAATAAAGGAGATGATGGTCTTAGGAGGGGGGGGGGGACCTAAATGACTGTTTCACACGAATAGTCCATCTTGCCCTAACCACAATCAACAATCAACCACTTCTAAAACTCTTTTACATCCTTTAAAGGTGCTTTATATAATACCCACTACCAATATCCACTATTTCAGCATCAAAAGCTATAAACAAAAATTGTATTTGAATATTAGAGTAAAGTTCTTAGCATTTTCATAAAGTTATTAGTGGGTGGCTGTGTGGGCAACACTATTGCTTCATTTCTCTGGGTTTGAGGATTTGAATCCCCACCTAATTGTCCCCGCCTAATTCTCTTTGCTATTATATTACAAGTCTGACATCCAAGGTGGGCTGGCCTCCTCTGCCGTGTAGCCTTCATGCTCGCAAACCTCCACAGGAAGTAATTACAGAGAATAATCAGCATCTCACTCAGGAATCCTCTGTGCCTGGGATCGGAAGGTTGCTGGTCTGAACCCAGCCTCAGCAGAATAGTCACATGTCTGTGGGCCCTTGAGCGGGGCCCTTAACCCCCAGCTCCACTGGCGCTGCTGCAGACGGTTGTCCTTTACCGCCAAGCTTGTTCTCACCTACATGTGTGTCATGGAGAGCAAGGTGGGGTAGGCATAAAGAGAATTTCTCAACAGGGATCAATTAAGTGTCATTATTATATGTAGCTTTCCCCCACCCTCACCCCCACCCACTGACCAACAACTTTTACCGACTGCTGTTGGCTCAGACTTTGCCCTGGGCACCAAGTATGCTGAGCAGCGTTCTCATAGTTAATAGCTGGAGAGGAGCTGTCTGCTATATGACTGTGAGATAATGCAGACTGCAATCTAGCTGCCTAGTGTAGTTACACATAAACAGTCATTAAAAAAAAGTTTAAGATTTATGACCATACATGTATTTTCCTTACGCACGTGGTAGTTTATAGTTTGGATGAGATACCCCTGAATACACACACACATGCGCGCACGCATACAAACACACACACACACATGCGCGCACACATACACACACACACACACACATGCACACACTGCAGATTTGATTGCAGTCACAGATTTTTATAAAATTGAGATTTCCCTCGCGGGACCGAAAAAATGGCCACCACAATGTCAAAATAACAGATTTTTATCACAAACTTCAATTTGACTTGGCAAACGTGATCAGAGTTGCTCTTCATTCTGAAGGAGTTAAATAATCCCAACTCCTCATTAAACTCTTGGATCTTGGGCGCCCCCTGGAGGCGGATATATAGTGCAACGAATGTTTACTATAAATCTATGTTAAGGCTATGGGAAACGATATTGTCTAATTATGTTAAAGTGATGATCTGACTGAAAATAGAATCTGTTGACATTTTATTTTGAGCTAGACTTAATACAGGGAGAGTTTTATTAGAGAATATTTTAGTAGACATTTCTACCAAAAGCAATACAGCTAGTTGACATCACAACGTTAACAGTTGCCTCAATGAATCCAATGAATATATGTCTGCTGGTGTATCATTCCAGCAAGTTTAATTTGTATTTGAACTGCCTTCCAATACCCAGTATTGTGTTTACACTGTATCACAGTATTTTGCTATATAACAAATAATGAATAATAACAATAAAAAATAAAAAACACTTTGGTCAGAGACTGCAAGTGGACTCCCCAGATTATTTTAAAAAGGTCAACATTATGGAGGTTGAATAAGGCACAACATTTGAGATTAAACTTAAGTAAATGTGTATATTAACAAACAAAGTATTCACATAGAATCTGTGCTTTGAAGAATGAGAGCGGGATGGAAACCACAGACCTGGGGTGTGCAGTAACAGTGTTACTCACAGTGCTACTCACAGTGTTACAGTGCTACTCAGAGTGTTACTCACTCACAGTGTTATTCACAGTGCTACTCACAGTGTTACTCATTCACAGTGTTACTCACAGTGTTCCGTTGCATAGTGCCCAGCATTACATTTTTACCCTATCTGTACTATTTACATAGCACTATTGATAAAAAAAAAACCCAATGAGATTCGAGTGAGAACAAACTTCAGATACAAAACTGCTACCGTGCAATGTGATATAACACTATAAAGTTGAACTGACTATTATTATGGAAAACAGATTTATACAATAAAGAACTAAAATGTGGATATATTATAAATACATTATCTATTATGCAATACTGGCCCTTTTGAAATAAATGGTACAAATGCAAAAATAAAACACATAGGCAGTAATTTGCATGAATACAATGCAAGGTTACCGAAAGCCTGTCCTAGGATATACCTTGGATTCCAGCCCATCATCACAGACACGAATATAAAGCATAATTTCAAGACACCAAGCCATCTACACTGCTTTTCTTTAAATTTGTTAGAGGAAATGAAAAGAAACAGGGATAACATGCAAACTCAGACACACAGAGCTGAGGCTGAAAGTGTTAGATATGAGGCCACAATTCTACCCAATGGACCAAGGAGGACAGTACATTTCAATTCAATTCAATTTATTTTTATATAGCGCCTTTCACAACAGAGTTGTCCCAAAGCGCTTTACCGGGTTGTGTTGTGATACAAACAACATAAGTAGAGGGAGATACAGAACGGGAAAGAAGGAAGAAAAGGAATTGAATAAAGAAAGAAGAAAGCCATTGAGGATGCAATGTCAGTACAACAAATATTTCTCTCACTCACACTATTTTGAGACACCAATCCAACTGAACAATACATCTATGTACTGGTGGAGGACACCAGAATACCTGGATGAAACCCACATGAATGTGCAAGCATCACAATCAAAGTGTGGAAAAAAACCCCACGATAACTGAGGTATGAGGCCACAACTAGTCAAGAAGGATTTGAAAAGACAGATTATGCATCCATGCTTCCAGCAGGTAGTTCCTATCAGAACATAGTCATGTCGCTTCACTCAGACCCCAGAGTTTGTGTTGAGTTCCTCTGCCAATCAGGAGGCAGCGAGAGTCTAACCGATAGCCTGTAGCAGAACTAGTCAAATACTCATTGCCACAGGCATAGAACACTGAGCTCCTCTGAAAATGATGTTGTCCATGTAACCAGTTTTTCTCCATTACATCATGACAAATGGAGTAACACACCCATACCAGGCTTTTGGTGTTTTTTGATTGGCTGGAAGAAAAATTGTGGACTGTCTGGGGATCCCCGAGGACCGGGTTGGGAAACACTGGTCTAAGGGAAAAGTTGCTTGACAATAAAGCTCCACAGCAGCCCCTCCAGAAACAGTATATTAATCTTATCTAAAGCTTCTTATTCTTCTGCCTCAATTTCTTGCACCTCAAATGTAGATAGGTTATTTAAAAGCCAGGTAATCGGCAATAGGAATCACGGAATATAGCCTCCTGTATGCTTGAAGCTACAATTCACTGAAAGGAGGTCAGCCAATCACAGTGATTGTGCATGCACAGACACACATAAATAACACAAAAGGAAAAAGTAACAAACATCGCCAATCATGATACCTAGGAAACCATAACAGAAGGAAATAACATACTTCCCCTGTAAACAGCCATATTGATCTATAGAATTTCCTCCTTTGAGAGATCACAAATTTCTTCACTGGGTTGAGATCCCATCCTGAATCAGTCTTGCTCTATTTTTAATTACCTCAGCACATTCACCTTCAAGGTGACAGTCAAGAAAAAGACCAAGAGAACCCATCATGAAACTTGGAGTACATTAACAGACATATTTTGGAACTTCCCAGATGACCAGCTCTTCAGATGTTCTCACTAAGCTGTTCTATGGGACATGTGGAAGAACACTTTGGGCCCCAGAGATTGCATAAGAGCTTTGTTATGTTGACATTGTCTTACCGAACATTCAGCCCTTATATTATAGATGGTTGATTTGAAGGCCACTTTGGAATTGTTGGCTCCGCCTTTGTATTTGAGGTGATTCTGCAATTTTAACAATCTCCAACATTATATGGAAATTATGCTTTTCATTGGAGTAGTAAAACAGCCAGACCACAGAATATAATCGCTAAAATATTTAATTTAATTTCATCTATAACCACTTTGGTTTGATAAACCATTTAGAGAGACTTGTGTAGCCAAATAAAGCCCCCATTCATGTCTCCTGTCCCTTGGGTTGCCAGGGGTCGTCCTCACCATTCCCCTATAGGCCGACACACGTGTCTGTAGAATGCTTTAGTTAAGGGGTTGTCAACCTTTCTTAAACCATAGATCCCCAAATGAAAATGACCCAGAGCTATGAACCGCCTTATGAACACACCAATGCATGATAATACCAGCAACTAAGAACAAAATCATAGGAGAAAAAAAAATCATAGGAGGAGGGGGGCGACATCACAGGAGTCGCAGACCCCTGGTTGCAAAACCCTGCTACAGATTACACAGGTTACAGATTACACACACGAAAAACACATTTGTAAAGAGAAGGATTTATTTCTTCGGTAGGATTACATGACAATCACAACCCTTAAACATTGATCTGGCAAGTGATTTAAAAATAGTCTATGACCAGTAAAACATTAATGACAGGTGGTCTACTGGCCCAGAACAATCAGTTAGATTACTGTAGGTTGGTCTCTGCCAATAATAATTAATGAGCATATCACCGCCCAATCACAGCCTCTTGCCTCTACCATTCCTGAACCACCTTGTCACTGACTAGCTGTCCATGCGGCTCGGTGGCTCCCAGAGGCAACAGGGCCAAGTAAGTGGGCGTCTGAGCTCCTTCCTCCGGGCTCTTGGGGGCCTTGGGGCCAGCCATGTCCGTCCTCACCCAGCCGGGGCAGCAGGCATTCAGCAGAATGCCATCAGATGTCCGAGTGCGGGTCAGAACTCGGGCCTGAATCCTGGACAGCACGGTTACCCCAATCTGCGTAGACATCAATTAACCAAGTGAGAAACAGTCTAACCAATTAGAGAATCTCTCTTTATCAAACACTGGCAATGTAACAGCTGGCTAAATGGCGGGGACACAGTCTAAGGCCACAAACCATGTAATTAACCATTTCAAAGTTTATTTAGGAATTCCTTTCTCAATCTACTACAATTTTTACTTCATGCACATAGGTTGTGATGTACAAAATACTATAAAGTGTGATTTACAGATGTTAGATTTTCAACCTTATTATCGATAGCATCATATTTAATTAGCCCAACTAGAAATATTGACGTTAGTTGATATTGAGGGTAATGTTAATTATAATAGATACAAAATGGAAGAATATGACAGCAATTAATACAACATGCTAGGTATCTGTATGGAGCCCTTGAAATGTCATTGTTTCCTGGCAATCAAATTGTGTCAGAAACTTTCACTCTTTAGCAAAACATTTTGTTATGATGTCAGCTTGCCGTTTTTACAATTGATCTTGCGTGGCGGGCATGCCCGCTTACGTCTCCTTGTAACCCCACAGCTAGGGCTGTTTCAGTCAGGACAGCATGGGTGATACCTTGGTGGTGCCATATGCGGTGTTAGGCCAGCCCTGGGCCAGGTGGTCCCCTTTCTGGGCAGCTCTCACAAAATCCTGCATTAGAGAACACAGGTCTTCTTCCGACAGCTCGGGGTCCCGGAACCTTCATAGTAAAGCAGAAGGAACAGGGGTGTTAAGATCCACAGAACCTTCTGATTAAAATAGACAGAACAATGGTCTTTAGAACTTCCATCCAATCCTTCCAAATTATCATCTTTTTTCTGGCAGACAAAAATCCCTTTACATAATATCTTGCAAAAACAGCAATCGTTTAATACACCAGAAGCAGTGTTACAGAAACAGAGGGGGAAAAGCAAAAAAAATAGTTGTGTTTACCACTTTCTGAGTAATTGCTGGATCAAATACGTTTCCCACAAATCCAAAAGATAAACAATTAAAAGAAACGGATTACAAAACCACACCACCCCCCCTAGCTTAACTGAATAACTGGATAAAACGAAAACATACAAACACAGAACCATCAGGAAGTTGAGCTTTAGACCCATGCTCTAAACTTCATAGTTAGCCATTACGGTGCTTATTGTGGAGGATCTCACTTGGCCTGCAGTTCTGGGCAGCACTGCCCCAGGGCCCTCTGGCTGACAAAACTGGAGATGTTCACCACCCTGGCATGAGGCCGCAGCAGCGGCAGCAGAGCACGGCTCACCCACAGGGTGCCCCAGAAGTTTGTGCGCATGGTCACCTCTGCTTGTTCCCCGAAGGGTTCTGCTGCATCATCTGCAACAAAACCAATCTATTACTGTCACACTGTAACACGCTGGAGGAATACTGTAACATTACTTCCACACGTGATACACACCGTTAAAAGCACATAGTATTCATTTTCATCGACAGAGAAGTCAATCGAACTCATTTTTTTTCTTAAAAACGTGCAGCTATCAGTTATAATTGCGTAATATTAGAAAACATTATGCTGTTATGGTTTGGACAATTGGGACATTCTAAAACGCTTAATGTGAAAAAGCTTAATGTGGTTTAATGTACCAAAATAGCGACCAATAATCACCAAATTTCTCACACACATATCTGGTCATAAAGACTTTCACCTTTTCTTTGCAGCCACTTCAGATTAATAATTTATTAGTACCATTTGTAATAGTTATTATATATACACACACAATAGTAATTATATATACATTACACATAAATACAAGAATATTACAACAATTGTCATAGTTATGTTCTTAACATTCATCCAACAGCCTTTTAAGCAGTTACTTTAGGGTAATATTTTATCAGAGTGCTTTTTATAACAGACATATCGTTATACAATTGTAATACTCTTAAATTCTTAGAATATTGTCATCCAACAACCACATTCAAGGTTCACCTCTCAACAGTCAATTTAAGGGCTACGTTACATTTCTATTTTATTAGCTGACCACCGTCATAGCCTATGTAACATGAAATGCAAATAAATAATTTTGCAATTTTTTTTTTTTTACTTATCAACTGATTACAATACTACATATACAAGTAAGAACCCTTCACAAAACCTAACTTACATACAGTACAACTATATACAATAAAGCAGCAAAGTAACTGGCCATTATTTTCCATTAATAAAATTCTACAGTTTTATCTGACTCCATGGGGAAGCTATTGAGTGGCCCATCACAGGCTACACAGGTCAAGCTAAGGTGTTGGACTCTGTTCTGTGCATGCCCATGTTTATTTATCAGATGGCTGCACTTTCAAGCTTTGGCCCAGTTTTACGGTTTTGTGCAGCTCAGAGAGCTTTAAATTTTGATGCAGTCCTGATGCCCTTTAACACTGATGTGCGAGGTCCTGGTTCACACTGGCTTCTTGCTGCAGCAGATTTCACAGAATGGGAAATTTGCATATTCAATTCAATCCACAGTTCTGAAACGCCAAGAACCACAAGCTCAACTCTCCTGAAAGTTGTGGCGTGCATTTACAGAGCAGCAGAAGAAAAATTTCGGGCATCTGACTGGACAATCACGGATGTCCTAAATGTCCCACAATAAGCAAATGGTTATTACTGTGGTGTTTTTTCCATTGTGTATGCCTGCTCAATCATCAGCAACTCACCAATAGGGTCAGTTGACAGCCATAAAGCTAGGTTGTGGATTCACTCCCTAGTTGAAGATGGCAAGCCAGTAAAAACCAGACAGTCAGGCCTCTCACAAAAAAGTTTTTATGCTACAGGAGAAAGGTGCAGTGATATGCTGCAGAGATGAAGGCTGTACCTATGAGAGAAAGAGAGTTCAACTGCACCTTGAAAGGGCAAAAGCTAAGTCACACAAACACTAAGAACTGGACCCTGTGCTGCTCATCTAAATGTAAGGGTGATCCAGAGTATAGGGATCAGTACATTTTGTGTGTCATTTGTAGGTGGTGGTTTCACCTTAAGTGCACAAAGTCAACTGATTGTTTAGTCGTTGCTTGTACCAACTACCACAAATGTCTAATGTGTTCTAGCTGAATCAGTGAATGTTGTGAATGAATTTTGACTGGTAATCTTTCATATCTATTAAAAAAAATCAGATTTTTAGTTTTACATACTAAGAATTACAAACAAAAGTTGTGCCAACTTATTCTCTTTTGTTCAGATGATTTATCTTTCATGTGTAAAAACTTTACAATTTGAGTTAAACATGCTAAGAAATCAAAATCGCAAAATATGTGCCGTCTAATTATTATAAATGAAGATGATAAAAGTCAATTAGCAGGTTTATTTAAAACATGATAGTAATAAATAATAGCAGACAGATTTTGAGGATCCCTGTTGGGAATGACAGCAAACTTGACTGTGAAGGGCAGCTACCAGTTGTGGCACCTATAGGGAGCTGGGGGTCACAGGTCTTCCTCAAGGGCCCCCACATGCGCTGACACTGGGCTTGAACGGGTGACCTTTGAACCATGAGTAGAGAGGCTTTGCTCACACAACCACATGCTCAGGTATATGGAACATAAGCTGAATAAGGTGCTAACACAAAAACACTGTTTACAGAATTTTGGCAGCGTCATAGTCCATATTCCTAGCACTTCGGTTTAGATTTTTGGTCAGGTGAAAGTCTTTATGACCAGATATGTTTGTGAGAAATATGGTGAATATTGGTCGCTGTTTTGATACATTAAGTCACGTTAAGCCTTTTCCTTATAATATATGGCCGTCAATGGAGGGGAAAACGCTTAACGTAGTATTAAGTCCATATTCCTAGCATTTCGGTTTAGATTTTTTGTCAGGTGAAAGTCTTTATGACCAGATATGTGTGTGTGAGAAATTTGGTGATTATTGGTATTTTGATACATTAAACCACATTAAGCTTTTTCACATTAAGCGTTTTAGAATGTCCCGGACAATTTATTTTTACGATAAGCGATTCTTATTTTGAAATGCGGTGGCATTTTTATCTAACGCTGTATAACTTGGTCATTCTAACTTGCACTGAAAAAGAAAATAGTACCAATGCCAAATATTATACAGCCGTTGTGCTTAGAATTCTTCCCGAAAGCGATGGATCGTACTTAACTTTTATAAGCGATTCCTGCGTTATTAACGAGGACATCAATGCCGCCGTAATTCGTCCGTAAGAAGTCAGCCAGTCGCTTGGCACTCTCTTGATCGCAAATATCAAGCTGATGAAAGATCGCATCGAAGCCCTCTTCTTTCAGTTTCCCTACCGCTTCTCGTCCACGCTCCTCGTTTCTTGCAGTAAGGAGGACGTCCCCTGCAAAGCCAGCCTTGCAAAGTTCCTTCACGATCGCAAATCCAATGCCTTTGTTGGCGCCAGTTACCACCGCCAGTTTCTTCGTCATCGTTTAGGCTCAAAATGTCCTTACGAGCGTATTCTAATTAGAAGAAAGAACTAAGGTGCCTGCAGCAGGATGAGACCAACTAAATCACTTTTCCTTAACTTACACAGAGTATAAAATTTGTGAAGTCACGGTGACCCGCGCTAGACACAATTCTCTCCCCACTTGTTTGTAGGCGTGGTCATTGACGCGGCAGTGGAAACGCGCATTGTCATGCCGAAACGTGAAACTATATATGAATGAATGTGATGAATAAAGGCTGACGACTAGATCTTTAATAGACAATGTCCACAAATGTATTTGTACCAGAACAATGGCAAATCATCTTTCGTTCGACTAAAACTTACTGATATTTTGCTGGACGGCTCGATGAACTGTTTCACTTCCCAAAATTCTCCTCAGGGGCACCTCAGCCATTCCATGTATTTGTTACATTTCACCACCAGCTCAATTAAAAGTATTTTTTTTTATTGATTAGCTATACAAAGTGAACGAGTGGTCAAGTAAAAACAATACAGTGATATATTGTATGGTTGCTGTAAACACTGGGGTAATTTTAGCAGAGGTTTTGAAATGGCTAAGCTAACATACTTCGACAGACATAACAACACAGTTTTACACCAACATGAAGATCATTTAAACATAATTTTCTTTTGTTGCCTAAGACTTTTGTACAGTACTGTATATTGTTGTTTCAACACGGCAATGTGATGTTGATCCTTTCGCAAAACTCTACACACATCTTACTACATCGATCAGCACTGCTATCACCGTGAGTTCAACTCAAATGTTCCTTTTGGAGAAACACCTCAGTCAGCCATCAAAGCACAATCAGCTAATGCAAAAAACATGTATCACCTGTGCAAACACAATCAACTAAAATGATTCACTCAATTCCCTATATATTCTTTAGTGAATAGACGTGAGACAAAAAGCCAACTAAACGGAACAGGAAAGAGTGCAGAGTGGAAGAGGTAGTGAAAGATGCAGAGGATGAGAAAGCAACAGAAACATCTAGTGATTTTAGTGGCTAGTGTCATCAACTATGCCAATGTCCATGCGAGAAACTGGGTGGCCAGTTTGGGCCAATTTGAGTCTGCATACTGTAATTAGGATTATGAGAACGTTTCAAAATGAAAATAGGTGAATCTCACAGTAAAGTTGCGCAGTAATGACTTTTCTATGTCTAGGAAACACAGTAACTATTTTCACCATGCAGACAGACTTCATCAAATGATGAGAGAAACCGTCTCTTCAATCAAAAACAAGAAATGTAATAAATCCATAGGCTTCAATATGGAGTTGGTCCCCCCTTTGCAGCTATAACAGCTGCCACTCTTCTGGGAAGGCTTTCCACAGGATTTTGGAGTGTCTGGGAATTTTTGCCAATTCTCCCAGAAAAACATTTATGAGGTCAGGCACTGAAGCTGGATGTGAAGACCTGGCTCGTAATCTTCATTCTAGTTCATCCCAAAGGTGTTTTATGGGGTTGAGGTCAGAGCTCTGTGTGGGCCAGTCAAATTCTTCCACACCAAACTCACCCAATCATGTCTTTATGGAACTATCTTTGTGCACTGGGGCACAGTCATGCTGGAATAGAAAAGGGCCTTCCCCAAACTTTTCCCACGAAGTTGGAAGCATTCAATTGTCCAAAATGGCTCCCCAGTCCCTTTAGTGAATATTAAACACCATACAGAATTTAAAAACGGTATAGGCTACAAGATATATGATTCAGACTGCATAATATACACAATGTACACAACACACAATATATAGCATGATACAATAAAGAAACAATGTAACAGATTACACATTATATAAAAGAATACCATGGAACAATTATTTCATTGTGATTTATTACTGCATATAACATTTCTGATTAGTAAGAGATATTGTTTTAGGAAAAAGCAGTTTAAGTGATGAGCAGAGGTAACATTTTTTGGTCCTGTAATGTTTTCCAGAAAGGAGTGTTTGGAACAGCTAGTGGCCAACATGAAAGGGATTCAACAATGATCTTCTCAGCTTGCTTCCTCATCCTGGATGCATACACTTCCTGGATTGAGGGGACGTTGCAGCCAATGATCTTCTCTGCAGATTTGATGATGGTCTGTGTCTTATCTTTAGATTGGGTCATTGCATCATAAAACCAGATAATGAGAGAGACTGTGAGGATGGACTCAACTACTGCAATGTAGAACAGAACCAGTATAGGTTTGGGAAGACTGAATTTCTTAAGATGCTGCTGCAAGAACATTCTGCTCTTTTATTAAATGCTTGAAAGATGTCCATCCCATTTTAAACTTGTGGTGAGAACAGTGCCAAGAAACTTGAACGAGTTAACAAAGTGAACTGTTGAGCCGTCTAACAACATTCTGCTCCTTGCGCTGTTTTAGTCCCACCCCCGAAGAGGCAGCATAGTCCTCCAAACCATGCTGCCTATGCTGCCATATGGGGTAACGTTTTCACCATCGTGGATCATCCAGGAATGATTAGATTCCCACCATTTAATGATCTTCCTTCCGCCATACACATACCCTATTCCTCATTGTGATTTGCTGTAATACACAGGCATAACAGTATTTCCCATGACATTTTTAGTTAAACGATTTGTAGAATTTTACTACCCAAAATGGATGGATATTTTTCTATTTTATTTTCCTTTTTGGCAGCACAGTGTGTAATTAATGGCTACTGTTTTTGCTGTGTGCGCGAGATTCTTACCGTTGTATGTAGGTTTTTTTTCAGGGTTGAGTAAAAACACTGTTCAGTGTTTTTAAAACTGTGGTTTTTGGGCTTTGTGTGTATAGTTTCAGTAAATTGTGTCGTATTATGTGAAGTGTGTGTTTCAGCAAATGAGAAAAACTATTTTAAAAAAGCGTTTTCTAACCACTGTTTAATTCGTGAGAGCAAGTACAGCCAACACCCAATCCTTGTATTGTCAATAGACATTCAGGAGATCCGCCCCACCGCGTTGCAGTAAAATCCATAAAAAGCAATGAACACATAAAAACCATCAATAAAAGCGTGCGTATTAGGAACCAATGAAAAGGACTCAATAAGTGAGTAGATGTTTCATAAGCTATGCCCAAAACCTCTCAGGCGCCCTAATCACAGCGTGTCAACGTTTTGCTAAGGCGTCGATTTACGGCAGTATTTGAGAGTAAAGTGACGCGACAAGGCACACTTTGCGACCGCACCTCATTGGCAATGGCGGACACAACGAAAAGCGGCAGTGCGAAGATGGCGGCGAACGAGCGAAGTGCCGAGGAGCTCAAGGAGAAAGCGAATAAATACTTCAAAGGTATAGCAAACTAGGAACTAGTTCTTTATTGAGTTTTTATTTGTTGTGAGAATATATGGCTAAAATTTAAGCCTATGGTAATTCAGTGTCATTGGTGATACCTGATATGTTGGCAAGTGACTCAACCACGAAGCCGGCAACGTTAGCTACACACTACAGGGAGAAGGCATGTATGATAAAAGCCCTGGGGGTGAATTGCTTTTAGCTAGGCATTGAAATTAAAGCACTTGAAAACAATTATTACAGATACATAACTTAGTGAAAATAGTCTGTATATGTAGTTAGGGGGCTTTTGGAGAATTTTAAAACGGGAAAGTGCATATAGGTTAAAAACAACAGCTATAGATATTCTGATTGTTGCGGTTAGCTTTATGGCTAGGTTACCACCTGTCAACTGAGTTCGCCAAATACACGCACATGTGGTAACTGGCTGTCTTCACTTGTGATTGTGAAATGACTTAACACTTAAAGTGTGATTTATATTTTGGCAGAGTAGCTACCTGTCTGGACAATTAGGTTATAAAAGGTTTCGTTAGCTAAATGGTTTAGGTATTATTTACTTAAGTCAGTCTTTGTGCCCTCGCCAATAGTTAAGGGCGTTTTCAAGTTTGCGGCATAACCATTATACCGATTCAAAGTAAGGTGAAATGTAGATAATAGTTAAATACAAACTGTGTCGTGGTTCCCACACACAGTGACAATGGTTATATGCGGCGAAGTGTCTCATAGTTTAGATATTGAACGAAACACGCATTCGTCACCGCTGGGTGCCTAGTCGTGCTTGAATTTAGCTTCAGTTTACACGGTGTCGGTTGCCATTTATCACTGTTTTTTGAATAAGGGGGGAGCACGTGGAATGATTTTTAAGTTGAATTTAATAATTGAAAGTTTTGGAGAGCATCCGTATGAGAAATGAGTCTGCACGATACACTCCACTCCTAAGTGCAGCTGCGCGTGGATCAGTCGTCCTCGCGGAGAACTCTGGCACCTTGCTGCACGCCTTCCGCTGACGTCACGGCCCCATCGCCGGGTTTGCGCGGCACAGTGACATCTGCGCTCATTTATTTATTCCCATTCATTTGTTTCCACTCTCCGTGCTTCCCCTTAAAGGGCGCTGAGCGGCGGGCCACCTGCTGGGCACCGCAGTGCTCCGTTACTATTGCCGGTTCGATTTTATGAATATCCCAATCTAATGTTTCTGCCATAATCTTAAAGCCTTTTCTTTTGAGAATTCGGTGTTTATCATGCTTGATTCTCGGCGGTCAACTTTTCCTCCTTTCGAATGAAGAAGTTGGTCGCTTCATTTTACTCATTATTCAGTGTTATATTTATTATGTTGAGGTTCAGCTGCATAGGAGAGAGTTTGAAATTGGGTGGATCGATGGGGGCAACTTGATTATTTAAATACAAAGGTCTTTTTATTGAGGGCAATCCAAATTAATATTGAGGGGCACACGCCCCTGTTGAAGTTAATTGCTTTTCTCAAGGCTATGACAGCAAAATTGTCTGCTGTGCTAGTTATTTCCCTCAGCATTTTGACTTTGCACAACTTTCAAGATATGTAAAATACACACACACAATCGGTTATAACCAGTGTATTTCTAAAAAAAGCTGGTGTAAGATGGATCTTTGTGTGTGAGCTGCCTGTATGAGTGATGTCAGTTACCCATTCGTTTTGCCCATAGCATTACCAGAAGGAATTGAAAGCAGTCGTCCTCTCCATGAAATTAAGCTGTCTGACCGATTAGATCTGGGGAAAATAGCTCAACTCATGTGATACTGCCCAGAGCTATTTGTTTTTTAATTAAGGTTTCATGCACAGTGTTTGTAAAGTCTTTGGGTTTAGTAGTATTTTACTTTATCACAGTAATAATGAAACATACTTTTTATGGTCTGAACTGATATATCCATCCTCATTGAATTTAATTTGATCGGGAACTTTCATATACAGATGTACTGAATGGATGAATGGCTTTCTGTACATAATCATTCCAGTTATTTCATGGACCTGCTGGCTAGGACTACAGGCAGCCCCCGGGTAACATCTGACTAACGGACAACTCGTACTTACAAATGGACTGCTGTAAAGCATATAATAAACATTTGCGTTAAATACAATGGTTCCTAATGACGAGTGCACACACTACTTTTTGATGCTCGTGAAAACATTGCCCGGCTTTAGGAGATCTTTGGTTCAAAGTACAATACCGTATGTAGCTTTAAAAATGGTACTTTTACTGTATAACCATTAATATTATGTACTGTATTATTTTTCCAACTTACCTACAAATTAGACTTAAAGACAGACTTGGGGACTGGATCTTGTTCGTAACCTGGGGACCGCCTGTATTCCATAACGGTCATTATTAGCCATGTTTAGCTGCCACTAAACAAGCAAAGTTGCTTCTTCATGTAGATTAAGTATATAAGTAAGCACGTCACAATATTTATTCCATCATAAAAATAGTTGTGATTCTATTTGAGCTTTTTCAGTCTTGCTAATATCAGCAACTTAGTTAGAAAAGGGAAAAGCTGCATATACAGCTGATTTTAATACCTCATACCTGGCCAGATTTGTTCTTTGTATTGCTAATGATTCCTGTGTCTTTAATGTATCTCTCCTTGCCTACATGGGATTAAGTCAGCCTCCCGAGGGACACGGGATGTTCAGTCCTGTCTCTTCTCTTAATCACTAAAAAGCATAATCAATTTGACATTTGAGGTTGCGTTGTCAAATGATACTGTAGTTGCAGTTTGTTTCGTCGTCATCCCCTGGCCTGCCTTTGAGATCGACGTCTTGGTGCACATCTATAATGTCTGGATCTTTTGCTGAGTGTTTAAGACCTGGTGGTTGAAGACCTTTTGGACTTACAACGTTATCTTCTAACTGCCAATTATGTTTCTGTGTTTCAGAAAAGGACTATGATAACGCTATCAAGTATTACACAGAGGCTCTAGAACTGAATCCGGACAATGCGATCTACTACAGTAACCGCAGCTTGGCGTACCTGCGCACGGAGTGCTATGGGTACGCATTGGCAGATGCTACGCGTGCCCTGGAAATCGATAAAAATTACATCAAAGGCTACTACCGACGTGCCACCTCTAACATGGCACTGGGCAAATTCAAGGCTGCGCTCAAGGACTACGAGACGGTCAGTGTACTGATCCTTCCCCTTCACCAGGAACTGAACAAAGGGTGTGATTGATTTTGCTGACAGTTGTGAGGAAATACTTAGTAAACAATAAATGTTACTCTAATTATGTAATTCCTGTGCTTCTTCAGTTATTTTTAATTACGTTATATCCTGTTAAATGATCCTACTTAATGACTTTGCACTTTTTACATTTTTAGCATTTTTCACCTTGAGTTGCCTAGCGGATGTGTGTTTTCTTTTTTAACCACTTGGCAAGGCACACAATTAGCAGTGTGATAATACTGCAGGCCAATATTCACTCCCTCTACATCACCCAATCAGTCACTTTGTAACATGTTATGTTGTGTTCTATAAAAGGATTCATATGTAAATAATGTCTTTTAAATCCCCTCATGGGACGTTCACGATGGGACCATACAAATTAATACTGTCCTCCCCATTGCCAGAATTATCCTCAGTGTCTCTAGTTTTAATGAGTTTGACAGCCTCTGATAAAAATTCAGCTGTGAAAGGAGTCGCCTTTGTCGTGTGTGTGTGTGTGTGTGTGTGTGTGTTGCTTTGGCTCCAGTGTAGTAGTACGTGTTGTCTTAAGGAAACTGTATGCATGCGCATGTAAACCTGTGTGTGTAAACATGCTTGTATAAATCAGTCTTAGCGTACCATTGATTTGTCTTTATCAAGCTGAGGGACAACTAGATCGACTGCAATCATTGGTGTTTTTTTTTTCTAACAGCTGGGGATAGAATTGCCTACTAAATGTACGGTACTTTCCAGAAATCTTAAGGGGACCTACAGTGCAGGATCCCTGTGAGAGATTTAACACTGAATTGACTGTTATTCTGAACCCATGTTGATTTGTGTCTCATGTAACGAATTCAGGTAGTACGGGTGCGGCCCAATGACAAGGACGCCAAGATGAAATACCAGGAATGTAACAAGATAGTGAAGCAGAAAGCCTTTGAGAGAGCCATCGCTAGCGACGAACTCAAGAAATCAGTGGTTGACTCCTTGGACATTGAGAATATGAGTGAGTATTGCCTGCAGAGTTTAAACAGCAACAGCCCATAGGATGCATTTTTAATCTCTATAATTAGAAAAGATCTATTACTTTAAGATATTTGACGGTTTTATAGGTCTTTCAAAAATGATTTTGGATTGTTTTCCCTATTGATCGGTATTTTGCCGCTTGAGATCATTCATGTTTTCTCCCTGCAGTGATTGAAGATGATTACACAGGTCCAAAACTTGAAGACGGAAAGGTGACTGTAAAGTTCATGAATGATTTAATGGAGTGGTTTAAGGATCAGAAGAAACTCCACAGGAAGTGTGCCTATCAGGTATGGTTTAAAATAAAATAGTGTTTGGTGTTTGACAAATTGCCATTTCAGTGGCTTGTTGTGATGTTTGTTTGTATGACTTTTATTGGGTATTTGTTTCCTATTTCAGATTTTGGTTCAGGTCAAAGACATTTTATCCAAACTCCCAAGTCTTGTAGAAATAACGTTAAAAGAGGTAAACTTCAAATTTGTTCTACATGTGTGCAGTAATTGTCACTGTATCTGTAAATTACCTCCATTTGCTACCTTATTTTGGTCATTTTTACTTGTCAGACTTAATCTTTTAAATCTTTGCCTTTCTCGAACCAACAGTCAGAGAAGATCACTATATGTGGTGACACGCATGGCCAGTACTATGACCTCCTTAACATATTTGAGCTGAATGGATTACCCTCCCCGACAAACCCCTATGTATCCTTTGGCTTTTGTTATATGATCTCTTAAGGTCAGGTTGTAAAATCTGCTATTATTCAAGGAAAGGGATGGATTATGCAAATACAGGAAATTTCTGGTTTCTGTGCAGTCCTCTTTCTTAGTTATACAATACTTACAATAATTATGACCATAAGGAGTGAATGTATTCTATTGGCGTGAGGCTTTTCTTTGACTGATGGCTTGCAGCTGTTCAATGGCGATTTTGTCGACCGTGGCTCCTTTTCTGTGGAGGTGATTCTCACGCTTTTTGGCTTCAAGCTGCTCTATCCAGACTACTTCCACCTGCTGAGAGGTGAGTCTAGCTCTTCCTGCCGTCATCTTGGGTTATAAAACGGACAGTAGGAAATATTAATATGTGAGTCGTGTTACCGAAATCAGTCACAATACTGATGGTCTTTGCCAAATGCAGGTAACCATGAGACGGACAACATGAACCAAATGTACGGCTTTGAGGGTGAAGTCAAAGCCAAGTACACAGCGCAAATGTTCCAGCTGTTTAGTGAGGTCTTCCAGTGGCTGCCCCTAGCACAGTGTATCAACAGTAGAGTTTTGGTAAGAACTAATCTGCCGTGGCTATAGGACAAAGGCAGCCCTCTTTGGGTACGTTGAGCGAATGAGAGACGCCTGCTTTGCCCGTCGTCAGGTAATGCACGGAGGTCTCTTCAGCGAGGATGGCGTGACGCTAGATGACATCCGCAAAATTGACAGGAACAGACAGCCACCAGATTCTGGTAGGTTCTTCAGTCCATCCTCACAACACATTACTGACTGACTGCATATACGTAGCAGTGATCTTTTCACTGATATATCAAACAAACAGGAATTTCATGCTATGGTGTGACATTTACTATCAGTTTTGCCAAATTCATGTTATCAAGTTTTAACTGGCTGGCAGCCTTAAAGGGGCAGTCTCATGACATCAATACAGGGTGATATATACCCCTTACAGGCCTATCACCATACTATCCTCATCTCTTCCTTTATATAGCAAATAATTCAGTCAACCATTATACCTAAATGCCTCCCAGTCTTCTGAACAACACAAAATAAACTGTGGAAATGTGGTCTCATTTGTAGTTAGAATCGATAGCGTACATGTTCATGTAGTGTAACTTTTCTAATGCATTTATTTATATATGCAGTAATAATATTGATAATTATACTCCAGGGCTCTTCAAATATATCTGGCCCTCGATTCCAAATCCAGGCCTTGTTTTCAGTTCTCCTAGGTAGTTAGTTTAATAATTACTGATTCTGATTGGCCAGAGGCTTCACACCTGGCTCGCAGGTAAAGGGAGGCTGGAAAACCAGCGGGGCTCTGTCGTTGAGGATCGTGATTTGAATAGCCCTGATATACGCGGTCCTCTTTATCATGCCCGCCAACCTGCTCTGTTCTGTTGTTCCCCCTTCAGGCCCCATGTGCGATCTGCTCTGGTCAGACCCCCAGCCACAAGTAAGTTCCTGTATTGTTCCTGCCAGCAGTAGAAATTCCCCGTCCAAGGGTGATTCCCAGATGGAACATGTACGGCTTATCACATTATTGCTGTATTTATTTAATGCACATTACTACCTTCATTTGTACCTCACAAAACTGTCAGACTCCACCGACCCCCCCCCCCCCATCACTCCAGAATGACACTATAAGGACTACTTTACCTCGCGCTAAAGCGGGGGTACCGCAGCGCACAACACGCCGCTGGACTCTTCGCAATCCTCCATGATCTTAATTCTAGCACCATCGTGCCAGGCAGCCATGCAGTTTGATGCCAGGCTTGCGGTGGCGCTGTAGAGCAAAGCTGTTAAGTCGCATTCATGGTGTGTGGAATGAATGTTATAAGTAAGAATTTTATTAAGTCTAACCATGCATGATGTACTTACAGTATGCAAGGCAGGATTATTATTACAATAACATTTTCATAAACTGAAATAAAATCCAAAAATAAAAACTACAACTAAGAGCTATAAATATTTCTTCCAAAACCAATTGAAATAAAATAAAAACAAATGTGAAATACTTGCTAATCATCTGTTCATTTTTGGCCCTCTCGTGCAATACACTTGAACCATAGAAATGGCCGACGGCATTACGTCGCGACACTCTGTTGAAGCCATTTTAGGTCCTACAACTTTTCCGACTTACCATCTGACTACTCTCTGCCTTTTTGACATTTTGCTATGCTACTTTACCCCTGGCCAATGAATGGTCAAGGTTTGTTTGCGTCACCGAGTGGAGTCTCCGCGCCGTCCAAGGCTGGCCCCTATGATAAAAAAATTGCATTGCAGTCCTTGCACACACTGTCTCGCCGCCGCATCCGCATGAAGTAAAAGCCACCCTTAAGCCAGTTTCCTGGTCTTTCCTCCCCCAGAACGGGCGGTCGATCAGCAAGAGGGGAGTGAGCTGCCAGTTTGGGCCAGACGTGACGGAGCGCTTCCTCACCGAGAACAAACTGCAGTACATCGTTCGCAGTCACGAGGTCAAGGCCGAGGGCTATGAGGTCACCCACTCAGGGAAGTGCATCACTGTCTTCTCGGCACCCAACTACTGGTACGTCATGCACGTTCGGTGCCTGTCTCTTTAAACCAGACGGCCTTAACGCGTTTACAGCATTATAATTACAGTGTTACGTCTCTCCTCCAGTGACCAGATGGGTAACAAAGGAGCCTATATCCACCTCAGGGGGTCCGACCTTAAGCCAGAATTTCACCAATTCACTGCTGTGGTCAGTATCTTTCTAGTCACCATTATGAACTTTAGGATATGCTTTCTTATCGTACTTGTCTGCTTTCAAACTGTTGACGTTCTATTTCTTATTTCGAGGTGGCACAGTGGGTGGGCTCACACTGCCCAAAAAAAAAAATCTCACCTCCATTCTGAATGTGTGAAATATGCATGCTTTCCCTGTGTTGTACAGGTCTCCTGTAGGTATTCGTTTCCTCTAGCAGTCCAAAGGCTAATTGGCATCACAGAATTGTCTGTAGTGTGTGATTGTGGGTGTCTCCCCTGGCCTCGTGTCCTGTGTTGCCTGGGATGAGGTCTAGGCAGTGCCGATTGCTGGCTGTTCCTTATTCCCAATGTCAACATCCCTTCCAGTCTCATATCACTCAAAATACGATTTACCTTTCACATGCATTCTATAACACTAATCAAATAGGGCTGTTTTGACTTTCTATCCTTGGTAATGGGCTATCATGCCCATTAAATATCCATAAAGCACCCTTTATGTTGGAATTTCTCTGTATATCTACTACAGCTTAGGATAACCCACAATGAAGAATCTCAAAGTGAAACTGAATCCTGCTCTAATAAAAGTATTTTGATTCTGATTCTCTCATACTACACACCTAGTCTGTGGCTGTATTTTTGTAACAGGGTGTCTGTCTAAGGTTTGGATGAAAGCTCTCATTAATCTAAGTTTTAATGAAAGCTGGGCCCTGGGATGTTTTTCCCCAAAAAAAATTTGTTTCTTTCTTTGATAAGCACTTTTAAATTTGCAGAAAATTCTATTTTGTTGCAAAATTTTGCAACATCTCAGACTCTCACTCATTTGACCTTGGACACTAGGTTGTTAATGTACTTGTTAATGTCAGAGAATGTAAAGTAAATTGCAAGAATAATGTATTTATGCAGTGTTACGTTAAACACCATGTGTATGCTCTGTCTTCCCTCACAGCCTCATCCGAATGTCAAGCCTATGGCGTACGCAAACTCCTTGATGCAGTTGGGAATGATGTAAAGAGCCTGTCTGTGTGTGTGTGTGCGCGCAGGTGTGGCGTCCTTACCATTTAGTTTTTTTTTTGTTTTGTTTATCTGTTTTTTTTTTTTTTTTCCCATATACAGCTCTTATTGCCACTAACCTTACCTCCTCTCAAAAAACTCTTTTCAAACTCCAAGTACGCACACGAGGGAGGTTAGGGTATTTCTTTACTGGTCCAGTCAAAAACATGTGCTTCGATGTTAACGGTTTAGCGCAACTACGCAACCCATATTGATCCATTCATCTCTGGCCAATTCATGCTATGACACAAATTTGTAATTACTAGATTTTTTTTTTAATCACATAACTAGTACATGATTACTTCAGTGTTGGGATTCAAGCACTAGTTGGCGCCAAAGACCAGTACTGGAACAGCTTTCAAGTATTTGACATAACGTGATTGTCCACCTTAGAGGAAATCTGTTGGGAGATGCCGAGATTGTCTGTGTCAGAATGTGATAATATCATGGTCCTGTCACTTTGCCAAGCGCTGTCTTTTTAAAGTTGATGCACCCCCCCCCCCCCACAATTACTTTTAATTTGTGGGATGAATATTTTAAGTACAGTACTGTCACTCAAAACCAAATATAGGTTATTCACTTTCGGGGGTAGTCTAACCAAGAGAATTGTCACAAGTTCTATTTTAATAGTTCTGTGTGTTCTTCCATATTTATTCTGAGGCTTTCTGACAAGCTTGTCTTAGCAGAGTAATGCGCTACTTATCGTTCTCTCCCAGTACCGGTTCCTGGTAACGGGAGAGAACGCTGAAGCCACTTTACTGAAAGAGACACAGGCAATACTTTCAGTCCCATCGTGTGTCGTGAAGCTGCTCGCAAGTTTATGAAAGACGTGTCACAGACATGTACAACCATCTTCCCGTTTCTGAAGCGCACAGCAACATTGTCCTGGGCTTTTTAGATAATGTTATACAAACGTGTATGTGTGTGTATATATATACTGTATATCATTTCAGATTCCAGTGTACATGTTTGAAGCAGCAAGAGGAGAAAATAAAATGGTCTTCAGTGATTTTAAACAATGAAACATCTGTTTGTTAAATGAGTGGCTGTATAACCTGCCCCCCATGAAACAAATTTGTACTACACATGCCCCCCCTCCTCCCCATAAAAAAGCTTACTGTTATTATCTTGTTGTGTCTTAATGCTGCTACTTAGTGCTCTAACTTATACAGCGACTTTATATGTGTGATTTTGGGCAAAGAAAGACAATGATCAGATGAGAGTAATCAACACAGCCTACGTCCATGGAAGTCACAGTAACACTGAAACTGAAGCAGTTAACTTTAATCACATCTATGGAAAACTCTACGGAAGTGAGTTTTAAAACATAAACCCACACCCTAGAAGAATTTATTCCAAAGGGCACAAACAGAAATTAATTTATGGCTAGATTCCCACAGTAAGTTGTTTTCCGTGGTACAGTAACCAGTAACATTCAAGGTAGTTAAATCTGGTTGTTATTCATCATTGATTTGGTTTTCACACCAAAAAGAGCCCAGAATAATACAAAAATAAATGCCACCTATTCTTTTACGATAAATTTTGTATGCACTCTGCACCTCATTTTATGTGGTCTGCCACTTCATGGCTGAGTTTCTGTTCCTAAATGCTTCCACTTTGCAATAATACCACTTACAGTTCACCGTGGAACATCTAGCAACAGGAAGAAATTTCACAAACTGACTTACTGCAAAGGTGGTATCCTATAACAGTACCATGCTTCAATTCAGTGAGCTCTTCAGAATGACCCATTCTTGCACAAATATTAGTAAACCTACATACTGCATGGCTAGGTGCTCGATTTTATTTACCTGTGGGTCTGAATGAAACACTGGAATTCAATGATTCAGAGGGGTCCCCCAATATTTTTGTATGTTGGGTTAATGTATAAAATACATTTACTACTTTGCCTGCTGTAGCATATCCACGATCATACGTCAACATCAAAAGTTACAAGCCTAAATATATTTTAATTTGTCAACTGTAAATAGAATATAAATTTCTCACTTCTAGGACGTCATTCAAAGTAGCTTTCCCCGTATGTAGTGATGTCTACTCGAAGTCACATTCATTTGCGGGCGTCCCACCACCTCCACAAAGTGACAGCAGCTCCCGGACACCGGCGAGTGAAGCGCAACGTCCCGGAAAACTGTCCGTAAGCGAAGTGACCCGGGGGCACTATACGCTCCGTCTGACCACCCAACTAATCGCCAACCGGTCAACAACTGTTACCGCACGCACTTCAACACCAAAACTTACAGTGATGAAAAGCACAAATTAAGGAGCCTAATCTATTTGAAGTAAGGGTTGCCAGCTCTCACGCATCAGTGGCCTGTACTACGAAGCGGGGTTACTGGTTTATCGGGGTAACTTGTCGGATTTAAGGTAGTCTGGGCAAAATGTAAGTGAACGAATATGAAGTCCATTTAAACTGTGGTACCTTAAATCCGACAAGTTACCCCGATAAACCAGTAACCCCGCTTCGTAGTGCAGGCCACTGGTGTGACACTCATGCAAGAAATTTTACGGCAAATGTATATTATTCCATTATAAACCTAAAATTTACTACACCAAAAGCTCTGGGGAAGTTTGCAAGCCCGGCGGACTATTTACAAGGTAATAAAACTGTTGATTATATACAAATTAATGCGTGTACCTGTGTGTGCAGGCTTGTGTAAAACTGATAATCTCACGCCAGCCAGTTGACAAGCTGACAACCCTTTGAAATTAAACTATAAATGAACGAAATAATAAATACAGCGGAGGCATAAAACAAAAACAATTGAATTGGTATATTTTGTCAGCTGATTTTTCCTTTCAGGAGATTTAGGGGCCGTAGAAATAAGATGACGGTACGTGCTGATGAGGATGATGGCGTCAATTAAGGGGGCTACATAAGCAAACTGGCATGTGTTCTGTGTCAAGATTAGGTCCAGTCTGAGTTAAAGAAAGAAAAACAGAGGGTACTTTTAATCAGAGATATTTAAACTCACAATTGAGTTGCTTAGTGAAGCTGATCTAATAAATATGAACGAATATGAGAAGCATTTTAGCCGTCCGACGCCGAAAGCCTTTCTGAGGGAGTTTTGTGCCACTGGAAGGAAAGATTCCTTCGGATCGCGAGTTAAGAAACTGCTGCATGGAAAATTATCCCAATCAGTGAATCTCCGGAGGAAAAGTCGACGAAATAACCCGTGCCGCAATCCCCAAAACGAGGTGAGAAAATTATATTGTCTGATGCCCTAAATTGCGCGAACCAGGTACACGTCAGATGGTGGACAAAAATCACCACAAGAGCTCGTTTAATCTTAATTTACGACAACTTTACTTTGTAACATCCGGTATTGTACCCAGGGGACTAGAATTGCAGGTTTTTACGACTAATTTTGGAAAGTGGTCTTATGTTCCTCCAGCGATCACTTTTCTGTTGGACTTCCCTAGCAGGTATCAAGGTGGTAGGATACCACTTTAATGATCTCCCTCTGTGTGGTTGTAGGTGGTTTTAGAGACTATTCATGGCATCACGGCTTTCAGCGATAGCGGCCTGGCCTGTGACCCCCACGCCGGAGTGGTGGCCTATCCCGCCGGGTAATCCGCCGTCTGTCTGATGCGGATTCTGCCGTCTATTCTGAACGTGACCATGACTATTCCTGCCATGAGCACAGCTACATCTCCCTCTCTGATAGTTGACACCAGGAGAAATTCAGTGTTGGGGAGTAACATGTAACGGCGTTGCGTAATGAAATTCCAAAATGAATGTAACTAAAATCCGTTAGTTGCTGAGAATAAACTAGTGATGGCCAACTGAAGCCTCATGAACCATTTGCTGTATTTGTCTGACACCACGAGATGGTGCTCTTGGCTTGCTTTGGGGCATGCCATGTGCCCTTTTTCTACAGGCAGCATCATCTAATGGGGTAGACCTCACCCCCCCCAATGCCCAACCCAAAGTGATGCCTTTGGTCAGATGTAATCAATTACATTGCTTTACATTGCAAGTAATCTGTAACATATTTCATTTCAAAAGTAACCTGACCCAATCATTACTCCTCAGTGTATCTGCACTTCATGCAGTTCATTGTCGTCACCTTGTATATTTTACACAGGTGTGTAGTTGTCATCCTGCGTCCCAAAGAGAGAACACAGAGTCACATAGTGAACTCTTCCAGGTGAGCTTTTGCTCGATTTATTTTAACTTCCAACATACTGAAATAGACAACACCCTGTCTTACAAGTGCTCTGTACTGTTGTATTATGGTCAGTGTGGTGATCAATGTATGGACGTCAAGCTGAGTTTCACTGGGACGTTTGTACATAACTTCATATTTTAAAGTCATTTTTCAGAATTGCTACACTTGTCCTTCTGTCATTTCTTTGTTTAATTTCAGGAAAGCTTTCACTGCCTTGGCCTTTTCGCAGGATGGGAAATACTTGGTTACTGGTGAAGTAAGTATTGGGAAGTGTTTATGGGGATTTCGGAGGAGTCCCTCTGTGTAAGGTCAAGTCGAGTAATTAGTGCTATGACAGAGACCAGCTGTCTCATCATCCATCTATATGTTCAACCCACTGTCTATTCTGCTTATCCAAAAAACAACCTGTGGTGATGCATGCTTTGATATGAGGAACTGGCATTTAATAGTTGATACAAGGTATGCAGTTGGCCATTATTTTAGATTGAAAATGTCTTAATACAAGGTTTAAGCATAACTATAGATAAAGTAGACCATGTGCAGTAGTCTGTGTCATTAATATTGAAAGTACAATTTATCCACAGACTTGTTGATTTTGTATCCTTGTCATTTGTAGTTATCATTCTGCCAATGTGTTTTCAGAGCTTTTCTTGGGTTTCTTTTCCCCCACCATTGCCCAGCTTTCTCATCCTCATCTTTCATATTCTGGTCCCCCTTCAAACAGCATGGTCACAAGCCTTGCGTGCGAGTGTGGGACACGTCCAAGGGGACGGAATTGGCAGAGGTGCAGTGTCATCAGTACGGAGTTACCTGCGTGGCATTCGATAGCAGCGGGGACTACGTTGTGTCAGTGGGCTGCCAGCAGGACATGGCTGTCAGCGTATGGGAATGGAGGGTGAGAATGAACGAGAGCAAGTCTAGAGTAGCCATCAGTGACATTAACGGTATTTATTATGTGAGCAGTTGCATACGGCATGCAAACAGTTCTCTCTTCCTTTGAAGTTATCAATTTTGTAAACTTGGAACTGAAAATAAGAGTCCAGGAGATTCATATTTATTAAAAAAAGAAAAAGAAGATGATGATGATGATGATTTTTTTATACACTTTGTCTACCCCCTAGTGATGGCCAAATGCAGCTTCATGAACCACTTGCTATGTCTTCTGACCCCACTAGATGGGGCTCAAAACATGCTGCAAAGCAAACCAAGGACACCATCTAGTGTGGTCAAAAAAAATACAGCAAGTGGTTCATGAGATTTCTTTTGGCCATCACTAATACCCCACCCCTTCACGTCAGAAGGAAAGTGTTTGCCTGACAGCTATAAACTCCGGATGATACTTGGATATTTAAATTGCGTTGGGTCTTTGATTTACCTTTCTTCAATACAGAAGGGAGTTGTAATAGCCTCAAACAAGGTGTCCGGCAGAGTGCTGACTATGTCATTCTCAGAGGACAGCAGCTATTTTGTCACAGCAGGAAACAGAATGATTAAGTTCTGGTATCTGGACACCTCCAGAAATAGACAGGTGAGAGACACTGATCTCGATTAAGCAGAAGATCTTCATACTTGTGGTAGTAATTGACAATTTGACAAGGTTTTTAAAATGTACATTTTTTTGGCCCTTCCTTTAGGTGAATGGCACGGTGCCTCTGACTGGCCGGCCAGCACTGCTGGGGGAACAGTGGAATAGTACCTTTTGTGGTTTAGCGTGTGGGCGGGGCCACATGGCCGGCAGCACTTACTGTGTCACCATCCAAGGTCTGCTCTGCCGGTTTAATAGCAGGAGGTTGCTGGAAGCCTGGGTTGATCTGAAGGTTAGACCCGAAGATGTTCACCTAACATTCTTTTAATATTAACTACAGACTGTCCCTGACTGCTTGGTGCTTAAAAGAATGAACTAGCCCCACCCTCATTCATTTCCTCTGCAGACTGCCCCAGTGCACTGTTTATCCGTCAGCGAAGATTATGTCTTCTGTGGCTGTGCCGATGCTACTGTGCGAGTATTTAAGCCCTCAGACCTTTGTTACATTACCACCTTGCCCCGTCCTCAGAACCTCTGCATGGACATTACAAAGAGTGGTGAAGCAAGGTGGGTACAGCTACTGTTGTATAGTTTAGTTACTTTACTTTAAATTACACACACGTGAATGGTGTTTGGATCTGGGGATTAGTAAGCTGTGCCTTTGTGGTGAATGTTATTGGTTTCAGTCGCATAGCTAGCAGAATAATATCATTGATGGGCTCTTGAGCGAGGCCCTTAGCCCAGTTGCTACTCCAGAAGTGCTGGAAAAATGACTTATCAATCAATCTTCACTCCAACCAGCCACAGGACACCTAGGTGTGATATGTGAAAACCTGTACTGGTTCTTGTACAAATTGCAAATAGTTATTTAATAATGTGGTTTTTCAGAAGTGAAATTTTGGAAAATGGTACATTTTAGCTTTGTTTTTTTACCTCACCTTTTAGAGATCTGCTTGCTGATGATCAGGTGGCAGGTTATCCTGATACACTTGCCCTGGCCTTTGATCCTCTGGCAAGATATCTGACGTGTGTCTACAGTAACCACAGCGTGTATGTGTGGGATGTTTGTAACATCAGAAATGTGGAGGTGGTCTACTCCGCCCACTCCCATAGTAACGGTGTCTGGAGTGTAGAGGTGCATGTAATTTTATACTTGCAAAGTTAACATTTGATAATGACTAATCCTCCCCTGACTTATGACAGAACAATTATATGCTGCCTTCTAAAGCTTCTTATATTCAGCTATTAAAGTTTTGTTGAACAATTGGAAGTTTTGATGCTTTTGTTTAAAGTCGTCTTAACTAGCTGCACAAGTTAGAATGGCCCTAGTCCTATACTTTTACCGGGTTGAAGTTGTTTTGGTAAATAAATACAGATCCACCTTTTTTTGGGTTTGAGTTACAAATGACAATGTTTGATGGCATCCTAGATGTACCCTAATATGGAGGAGCAGGCTGAGCCATGTCTGACGGTGGGATCCTTCGTCACCTGCTCCTCTGACTGCACTATCCGGCTCTGGCCTGGAGACCCCAGTACTTACATTCCAGCCAGTGTTTCCACTGCAGTAAGTGTTGCATTGATTTGCTGGTTTGGCTTGCTGACACTGCCTACCTCACTTACACATGGATGCCACTGCAGGACCCTGGGCAGGTAGTGTGGCTCAAGAAGGATATGGAGCAGCAATGGATTGTGGGTGAACCCAGAGAGGCCAGGAGCTCTCATGTGAAACCAGGGATTAGAGTGATGAGTGTCAGTCCTGATGGTCTGCATCTGGCTGCTGGAGACTGGAGTGGCTCCCTGCGGTGAGTAGCACACTTCTATTAACGTGTAAAGTAAGCATTAGAGAGACACTTCTAATGTAGTGACGTCTTCAAATGGTCTGTTTCGCTGGTAGAGTGTGACGTGAAGTCATACTCGGCCTCAGAGATCCGTAAGCATTTAAAAACTCATTTCTGTTGAGTCGTCTCATATTCACTGTGAATAATCTCTCTTTAGAAATGTGAAAGGTTTTTGTGGAGGAATGTTTACATGAGGACTAGACTATGAGGAAGAGAGCAAATGTTTTCTGTTCTGCCCCCAGTGTCTTCTGCTTGCAGTTCTTGCATGAGTTGTTGCACATAAAGGCTCATGACTCTGAAGTTCTGTGTCTGGAGTTTTCTCCGGCTTTCACCGGTCAGTCTGAAGCAGCTTCCCTGTTTATAAACATATCCCTGCTTGCCTAGTACCATCTCCGCTTCACTATGCAATACAACTTTTCATTGTACAAGACTGTTTTGCTGGGAGTTATGTTTTTTAAATACTGCTAGGTCAAGTCGAGTAATTAGTGCTATGACAGAGACCAGCTGTCTCATCATCCATCTTGTCAAATTGTCAAAACTAAAATTCAGTTTTTCTGCATACTTTTGATTTGTGATAATTTCAGGAGATTGAAGCAGATGCCTATTAGATGTTGCGTATGGGCAGGATAGATGTCGTTGAGAAAAGCATAGTAACATCAGGGGGGTGGATAACGACTTCAAGCGGAGTACTTGTGACTGATTAGCTTGTCTGTGGATGGTATGAAAGAACCATTAATATTTCATGTCTCTGATTTTGCAGGCCTGGATTTGTTGGTCTCTGCAGGCCATGATGGCTGTATTCACATTTTCAACAGGGAGAATGGGTATAGCCATGAGCGGACGGTATGTGACCACTCTACCTCCATTATCGCCATCAAGTTCACAGGTCAGTGGGGCTGCCTGCTCTGTGTGTATTAAGTTTACATTACATTGTGGGGACCAATCTTATTGATGGTATGGGGCCCATTTTTCAGGTCAAGATCTGTGAATGCAATCAAAAAAGCCAAAAGTCTCTTGTATTTTCTTTGGTTACTCATGATTAAGGTTAGGGCTGGGTAGGGGTTAAGGTCGCCATGTTGGGATTATGGTTTTCCCTATAGAAATGAATAAAGAGAAATTACCACATGGGAACTCAATTTTTATTAAAAATTATATTTTTCCATTTTCTTTTGAAATCTAGTTTTAATTTTCAATGTTGAGTGCTTTAATG
Source organism: Paramormyrops kingsleyae (assembly GCF_048594095.1). Classification (NCBI taxonomy): domain Eukaryota; kingdom Metazoa; phylum Chordata; class Actinopteri; order Osteoglossiformes; family Mormyridae; genus Paramormyrops; species Paramormyrops kingsleyae. Next base: position 8,639,587 of record NC_132814.1, on the reverse strand, counting down.
ATGCATACAGTACTGTGCATAAGTCTTAGGCCGTCTAAGGAAAGGTGTTAAACTGTTTATCTGGGTACTAAGTATATATTTGCTTGGGACAAAACGCACAATCTAACATTTGAATGTATGTAAATTAAGAGTAGCATAAGAATTTCTTCTCCAAAAAGTTACTGAAATCTTGCTGGACGGCTAGATGAACACCTCTTCAGTTCCCAAACCTCTCCTCAGGGGCACCCCAGCCGTTCCATGCATCTGTTAAATTTCACCCTCAGTTCAATTAATGTAGTTATTTTAATGTATATATTATTTAAAAAAATCTAATGAGGTATTGCTGAGCCATATGAGGTGTGCTTTTGGTTGAATCTTACTGGGTGTAAACATGTTCATATGAAAGAAACGAATCATTACTGTTGCTAAATACTATTGTGTGTTAGTTTCTGAAACAATGTTCGTGGTTTTCATTTCATGTTTCATTTCATCTTTTATTTGAGCTTACTGAAACTTTGTTATTGATACCTTGTCTGCATGTCCCATCTTCCGTATTTTGCAGGTGCTTTTCCCAACGCCGGCTTGGTGAGCTGTGGAGGCGACGGAAGCGTTTATTTATACAGCACTGAAAAGGCAGGTTTCTCTGTCTCCACGTGGGAACAAGGTGACATGTAATGGGCTAACGGCCGGGAATTTCTTTGATAAAACATCTATTTTAAATGTATATATTTTTCTTAGTATTCTATTACATGTAATATGAAAATGGGTTAGGAAATGCTTACTGGTGTATAGAGAGAGAGATTCGTTTAGAAAATGAAGACTTTGATGTCTTTGGGAAAGAACAGACATTCAGTTTGGTACAGTCAGGCATGTTAGTGGACAGTCGGTAATGGTTGTATTCCAAGCTGTGAGGTGTAAGATTGTTCTAAAAAATAGTCGTATGTTTTTTTTTTTTTCTTTCATAATAATCCATATTAAGTTATAGTAATCTGCCTGCTTCCTGTTAACCCTGTGAAGGGCCAGCTCTCTTGCTCGAGTCGCATAGTGACGAAAACCGCCGTGAATGATATGAGCCTGGATGCCGCATCAAGTCACTCTGTCGTTGCCTGTCAGGATCAGCATATCAGGTTGCCTCCCCTGGTCCATTTCCATTACTGTCTTAGACCTCTTATGCTGGCCTTAAGTGCCATAGTTTCTGTTGTTCCTGATACAGGGTTTACAGCCTGAAGAGTGGAAAGATGACGAAGACTATCAAAAGCCCTCTGAGTGATGTCACTTTTCTTAAAGTAAGCGAACGGCAACAACTGCCCGTATTTGGTCAACAGCTAAGCCTCGGAACTCCATGAAACTTGTCAGTGCTGTAAACGGCATGTTGAATGTGCAAGCATTGATGATGATGTCATTTTTATCATTAACACTAATATTTATTAATATAAATAAATGAAAGGGCTTTTTTTTTTCCTACTGTGATGTTCTCTCTGTATTTGACTTGTTTCAGACATCATCTCACTTTAATTTGGCACGTGATTTGGTCCCCTTCGGTATGTGTGTGTGTGCAGATGCAGATGGATGTTTCTGGCACTTTCCTAGCTACCAGCTGCTCAAACGGTACCATCTGCATCTTCGACTACTCATCCGGTGACTGTGTGGTGACTCTCTTTGGACATTCAGGTATGCATTAGCCGGCCCGCATTGCTCCTGTAATGTTGTAGTTGAATCCTTCTGTGCTATTCCTGGTGTGTCCACAGATTCTGTGACAGGAATACAGTTCAGCCATGACTGCCGCCACCTTATTACTGTATCGGGAGACAGGTAAGTTCTCTTGGTGCTACTTTGGGTCTCTAGCTTATTGATTTTGTGTAATGGAGTAGTTGCCTAGAATGTCCTACTGTACAAATTTTGCTTTGCAACCCATTTATCCAGTTCAGGGTTATGAGGGAAATTAAGCTACACAAACCTATAACATAAACCAGTTTTAATCTATAGAGGTAAATCAATTTTATATTGATATACTGCAGCCAAACTTTCTATCTCATGAAAGTAAACTCTGAGCACCAAAAGGCGTGATTTGTTACATATCAAGAACATTCCTCTACAGAATAAGGGATCGTGTTTGTATCCTGGAATCCATGAGTGATTTTCAGTTTCATTTCAATGACCCATTTGTCAGGAAATTGTATTTTAAGACTGTTCTTACGTATGCACATTCCTGTACTCACAGCTGTGTGTTTGTCTGGAGACTTGCTTCCGAAATGACAAAGGCCATGAGGAAGAACCTGGCTGATATCATACAGAGAAATTCTTCATCTTGTAGCTTTTCCGAAACCACCATCAGCCAGCTCCTGGCCAGGTTCAGCTTGACCCCTGTTACTTTGTTCCACTTAAGCCAAATGTGACTTGTAGTTCTAGCCGCATAAGGTAATGTGACAGTTGCACGTTATTCATACAACGGCCCTAGAAAGCAGACATGTGAAGATGTACGTGGACCTCTGACTCCAGCTGAGGTGATTAGGGGGCAGAACCAGGAGGAACGGGGTGAGAACATCCTCACCTACTCCAGTCACGATGAAGGTAAGCGTGAGGACAAATAAAACCACCAGAATTGTAGGAATAATTGTTTTCCCTCCATTTTTCAACCTCTTGTTCATTGTAGAGGTTTAGGATGTACAATTTATTCTTGATAATTGGGTTGGATAACGTTTTTTTTTTTTTTTTTTTAGTTCCTAAGCTGGTAAGAGGCTAATGAGTATTTTACTCCTCTTAATATCTCTAGAATATCTTTCTACAGTTAACCAGCTTTAACATATATTAACATTTTAGCCATTGTCTTGGTGATAGACTTGCATTGCTGTAGTCTGCTTGGTTTGATTTTTGCATTTAAAGTTTTTGCATGTGAATTTAAAATATTTACTACAGTGACAAAATCAAGAGCAGACCCTGGTTATTCTCTACATGTCCCCCCCCTATCAGTTACCCTGACCCCTCTGCAGACAAATGGTGAGCCCATGTTGGCCAGGACACTGGTAGGTCATTCACAAACCTAAACCTCTTTTCTTCTGTTGTTTATGTCTTTACTTTAAAGGTAATGCTATTGATATCTTGCCCCCGCCCTTATTGAAATAGTCTCCCCAGGCCCTGTGTTCTTTCGCCAACCCTGGCAAAGAGCAGAGGGGGGGCTCATACCAGCCCCGGGCCCGGTGGGCTGAACATTCCGATCCGGAGGCTGTTCTCCTGGCCCTGGAGACTCAGAGCTTACGGAGCCCCCTCACTCCCAGCCCAGGCGGGAAGGATGCAGCGAACGAGGGTGACCCCTTTGGACACCATAAGCAGAGCCTTTATGAAGGGGACCTGGAAGATTATCTATGTCTGGCCTGTCCAGATAAGCAGGTAAGGCAGTTTGGGCTGCTGGCTCATTATTGGAAGATCACATACTGGTGAGAATCAGATACCTAGAACTCGCTTTAGTTAAAGCTATTGAAAATTTTGCTAATCACTTTTAGGGAATTGTTCATATTAGTGAAAGCTATTAAAGTACATAGTGTAGTAGAGCAGCATGGCTTACAAAAAAAACATTAATTGCTTCTGGTTGAGCCACTGATTTATCAATAATTACTGTAGAAGAGGAACATCTGCTTTTTTCACTTTTTCCATGGCTCACTTTTCTCACTTTCTCTCTTCTTGTCTCTTTTTTCTGTGTCATAGAGGACAAATGCTGGGTCAGAGCAAAGCCTCCCTGGGACGGACCTCCTTTTGCTGCCATGTGATCCGGAGAACTGGTCATTGCAGACTGTCCCACCTGAGATGACTGACCACAGTTTTCATCCTACTAATGGCTCATCTTTGCAAAGTGAAGAGGAGTAAGCAAAAGAACAGATTTATTCTCTTTGGTTCCTAGGCAGTCATGATCTGGTTTTTATGTTCTCATTGTGCTACTGTGAACTTGGAGGAGCAGAGTTCTGTGTGGATCTGGTGCTTCGGTGTTCCTGCAGTACATCAGCCCGGGACGCCTCAAACCAATGCATGTTAACTGTGAAGAGGTCCATGTGGTTTTACTTTTCTGAAAACAGAGAGCTTGACTTCAGGAGTCTGCATGATGTCCCATTGGTACACTGGAAGGAGACCACAGTTGACCTCAGTCTCAGCAATGTCTGTGGTTCTGGTTCAGCTGAGAACCAGGCCTCCAACCTGGACTGGGCTTTTGTTGGTGAGATGGCACTGCCTCACGTTTGCAAATAAGATACCTTCAAATACTTAAACATTGATGAATATAATTTCTGTAACACTTTACTTGACGGGGTAGAAAATATTTAGTAACTACTGAAGTACAAATTATGAACAAATAGTTGCTACCTGAGAAGATGCATCAAGATTCATTAATGAACAAACACAGCCACTATATCACTTATTCATTACTACTTCCTTCAGTAGTTCACAAAGGTTTACAGAATTAACAGATGTAACTGCTTCAGATAATTCATCATTAATGAATCATAATGCTTGTTTTAACATGAGATCAGTATGTAACCTAAGAATTTGTGATTAATGCCTAAGTAATAGTGCAATACTAATGTGTCCCATCAAGTAGTGTTACCAAAATTTTGAAACTGTTCTATAGTTAGTGGTTCCAAAAGGTTTTCCTTTTCTCTACAGGTTCCTCAAGCCAAACTAGCTTTACATGTTCCTTCAAGGAGGAGCTGAGAAGTATCTCTCAGGCAGTTCCTAGTGTGGTAACATGCAGCCCAGTCAATGGGAAGGCATTATGAAAACTACAATCTCTCTCTCTTCCTCATGTCAGTAGGCCTCTTATAGTCGCCGAATGACCATCTCACAGGTGTTGCCCTTTGCAGGTGCCTTTGACCCAAACCTGCAGGAAAGGCAGTGGCCGTCAAAGAGCCACGTTCCCCATGGCTCTCCCAGTTCCCCTGCAGTTCCCGTGTCAGTCACCCCTAGGTGGTGTAAAGACTCCAGTAGGTCAGTGATTCAAATGTTTTTCACACATCACATCTTGTATTCTTTGTTTGTTTGAAGTCCTTGCATGGTAGACGTCTGGAGCCGCCTCTTATAAGATGTGGTGTTTCCCAGGACCTGTTTATGCAGATGGATTTAGTGGTGATTTGATCGAATGACCCCGTCCAGTTCCTCACCCATCCCCAGACTCGTCATGCACAATTTCTGCTTTTTCAGATGGGAGACGGCCTCTTGTCATGCTGATTCTGACAGCATGTCAGCCAACTGCACCAAAACTAAGGTATAGCACATCACACAAATTAAAATACAAAAGCCACAGGCACTGAAGGTGCCATAAAACTACATAAATTATTGCATTGAACAGCATGTGTGGCTTTGATGGGGGTCAGCTAGTTTTTTTAAAGGGTTTATCCTCTGCTTTTATCTTGGCAGATGTCAGAGAACATCCTCCAACAATCCAGACATGCCAAACCTGGATGCAAATATACTGGTATGTGAATTCAAAATTGGCACGGATCTTTATTTATTTATTTATTTATTTATTTATTTATTTTATTTATTTATTTATTGTATACAATATTAGCTGCAGTATCAAAGGTATCCTGCGTTTTGGTTGACATGTTTATATTGACAGTTCAAGAATTAGACTTTCTATTTCTACGTTAATTTTGTGGTACTGGAAAGTCAGCTTGTGGTGGAGGTCCTGGAGCCTGTTCCAGGCAGCACAGGGCACCGGGCAGGGGTATACCCAGGACGGGATGGCAGTCCATCACAGGGCACCGGGCAGGGGTATACCCAGGACGGGATGCCCGTCAATCACAGGACACGTACACATGCACATACTCATTCTATGCTACATACAGTTTTATAGATGGACCATAATCTACCAGATTGCATGGGCCGTGGGGGGAGAAATCATGCAGACTCGCATTTCTGCTCCGAATATGGATTCAAACCCCCAACCATGGAAGTCTGCGGCAACTCATTATTGCAGTACAGTACTACTCGCTGTGAACTGCCCAGTCTTTTGGCTTTCTCTGATGCCATCTTTGTTTCTAACATCAGTATTTGGTGGTGAACACAAAGGTCTGGTCAACCCCGTTTCCTGTATCCGACATGTAGCAAGCAATCGGCTGCTTGTTAGCTGTAATTTTGTTTAGTAAAACTGTCTTCTGCATCCAGCTGTGCAGTATTGACTGGTTTGCTCTGATTTTTAAGGCATCAAAGATAAACCTATGGATCGCCTGATGTCTCCAGGCCAAAGACGATCTCTACCACGGTCCAGTGATGACATATCCAGATCTGTGCAATGGGATTCCATGGGTACTGGCACTAGCCCCCATTCCAAAGTCCTACACAACGGTTCTGACTATGAGCTTGTCAGGCCCCAAGTGAAAAAACCTGATAAACTGAGCAATCAAAGAGCAAGATCCACCCCTATTCTAAATACACCAAAAGAGCATAAGGAGTGTCTACCTGTTTCAATGATCCAGCAAAGCCAGTCCACGACGACACCACGCAAGCCTTCAGCTTCCACCGACAAACTCCCATCTCTGTGTCGTCACGTGTCAAGGGTAGGATCTCGCCCTTCCAGTCCTGTGTGCAGGGTGCCTTCTCCCCTAGGCAGCCTGACCCGCAAGAGCTTCACTGTGACCCAACGATCAGGCTTCACTCTGCCTGGGGATGAGAGCGACAGTGAGGCGCAGCAGGATGGAGTGAGGCCTGAATGCAGCACAAAGAGGTCCTCCATATCAAACAACCCGAAGGTCCAGCCCGGTGGGACTTGGAGCTGTAGTCCAAATGCCTCGACCCCAGAGACTGGCGTGGTTCTGTCTGATCCCTCTTCCGCACACCTGAAAAGAGAGGGAACAGTAGAGGTGAAGTCAAACCTGCATTCATACTCGCATACCTCTTCCTCTGGAGATGCTATGTCAACTTTGGCTCTACCACAGGAGAGCACTATATCCAACTCAGGTATCATGCTAAATATGACACCTTTTAAATGGACTTTTTTGCTATTTTAGACTCTGAATTCATGATTCTTCTGTGAATGAGACAATGTCTTTGAAATGGGTGTGAGAGATTATGTCCTAAATTCCTTTAGGTCATTCCATCGGTCTTCTGGTTTTGTTTGGATGGCCTGGAGCCCATCCGAGGCAGCACAGCGCACAAGGCTGGGGAACACCCTGGATGGGGTGCCATTGTCATCCAATTCATACTAAAGACAACTCTTTAAAATCCATTTTTCCCTTCCAAAGCTTCAGTGTCATGGCCTTTGTAATTCCTCCATTTCCCAGAATCTATTTGGGATTAATACAGACCAAATCTTTTCTTCCTGCTAACGTGTAAAAAAATAAAATAAAATAAAATAAATACACTAAATACTTTTTTCCCCCATGTAAGATTAATAAATTACATCAGTGTGTTCGCTCAGTCACATGGGAGTCTATTTAATGCACATGACTAATTCCATCCTAGAATCATTTGTATGAAGGAGAAACTTACAACATTGGCTGTATCTCCAGATGTCATGAATGGGCCAAGTGGACTGAACACCTGTAAACGGATAGTGAGAGATCTGAAACACTCTGTGACGGCAGCTGTTGGCTTGTACAGGAAGGTAAGTTCAAAATGCAGGCTCATATGAAATTCATGTCTGCATGCTATGTCATGGGACACTGATCAGATCACCTGAATCTGCATTTCTCTTCTGTCCAGTTGTGCTTGAGCCAAGGCAGCCCAGAGCAGTGCTCACAAATGAGATTACTCCTGGACGATGTCTTCTCAGAAGTCAGGAGTGACTTGAGCTGTGCTTTTAATTCTGAGTTAAACCAAGATCAAGGCAGGGTGACCACTCCCCGGAACGCAGAAGGTGTCACCCTGCAACTGCAAAGCGATGGGATCATGGCCCTGTTGGAGAGGTACTCCGACATCCTGGCCCGGATTACAGCCAGAAAAGCAAATTCTGTTTGAAGGTGCTCTGCTAACTTATTTTTACCATTTTGAGCTTAACCTTCCTTATTGTACATGAGAGCCTTTGCTTTAAATAACGTAAAACTTTCAGACCTATTTAAGTATTTGTGCTATATTTAAGAGAAATGTTTTTAATTTTGTTACAAAAATAAACTATTTAAACACACTTTTAAAAGGCTATTTGAATGCAAAACTAAATGAGTTTTCCAAAGAGAAATGATATGATAATGATTTAAATGAAGCACTTTTATGGTAGCAGGTTTTTAATTTTGGTGCTTATTACAAAAAACATTTGTAGGTATGCAACATTTCCTATTTTCTTTGCCCTTTTTATTGGGAGGGACTACAGTTTCCCCTCTAACCTGTACCGGATAAACAATATGGATTGCTGGTCAGTGTCATTCTGTATACAGTGGAACCTCGGATTACGAGTAACGCGGTTTACGAGTTCCGCAAGATGAGCAAAGATTTTTAATAAATTTTGACTTGGAAACCGAGCAAGTCCTGGTTTACGAGCGCCAAGTATCATCAAAAATCATATGGCACACATGCGCTCCTTGTTTTTCTTGTTTTTACGTGCGCTCCACTTCAAAACAGGAAGCGCATGCGCGCGCTTCTTGTTTTGACGCCGAGCGCACGTCATCACAACTGAACCAATGGTTATTCACTTTCTCATGCTGCGGAATTGTGGGTAATCGTCTCCCATGCTCGGTCTCAGTCGGCATGCCTCACTCGTATAGTCAAAATTTAATAGAAAAGCACCACCTGAATAAGGGCGTAGCAGTGCGTGCGATGGATCTCTTTAACGACAATGCAATGTCCACATTTTTGTGAAATCATTGGATGGTTTCCTTGTTAAAGTCGCACAAACAGAAAAAGATTCCAGTGAGCCAACAGATAGCAGTGATTCCGTTAATTACAGTGAAAGTCATCCTACAAAATAACCCTCCTCTTCTCCTCTGTCATCTCCCTCACACCATCCACGATTCTTTTCAAAGGTAAAGCGCAGGTTAATTTGTTTTATGTATTTTTACTTTTATATTTTGTATTAATATTATATGAATATTTTTGAGTTGTGTAACGGATCATATGAGTTTCCATTATTTCTAATGGGAAAATTCGCTTTGATATAGGAGTGCTTTGGATTACAAGCATGGAACGAATTATGCTCGTAAACCAAGGTACCACTGTACTTTTTTTCACATTTTCAAATTTCACATTTTTGTTTTCCAATCATGGATATCATAGCCACCCAAAGACACTCTCTCTCTCTCTCTCTCTCTCTCTCTCTCTCTCTCTCTCTCTCTCTCTCTCTCTCTCTCTCTCTCTCTCTCTCTCTCTCTCTGATCAGATCCTTTCTGATCCTTTTTCTGGTTTCGTTATAGGTGGATGTGGGACTTGTGATTTTTACACAAGTACATTGGGAATGATTATTGGCTGTAGGAGCCTTTGTGGCCAGTTCACATTCGTAGGTTGTCTTGCTTTTCTGTCAGCCTGATGTTCTTGCCATCGTATTACAAATGCAGTATTTCAATTTTGTCATAGTGCACTAAGCAGTGATGAACTGAATTTCCATACATGGTTTCTTCATAGTTTTGTTTTCTGTGGAAGCAGCAGCACTATATTTACTTTGCATTGTGCCTGTTGGTCATGAAAATATACTTGCACTTGAACCATGGTACAAGTATTTGACCAGGCTTGACATCGGATGTCAGTCTCCTTAATGCCTATTCATTTAAATGAGCTCCGTTTCATAAAACTTCTTAACGTTTATTACACGGTAAAATATCACAAACCATCCAGAACTCTCTGTAATCAGTTTTGAAATTTTATGTGGAACTTGCTATTTCATCCCATATAGCAGTCCATCCATCCATCCATCCATTTCCAGTAACTGCTTATCTTCCAGGTTGGGGGGGTGTCTGGACCCAGAGGCTACAGTCACAAGTCAGGGAAGAACCCAGGATTGGGCACCAACCCATCGCAGGGCACACTCACACACCATTCACTCATACATACACACCTACTGTATGGGCAATTTGGTAACTCCAGTTAACCTCAGCATGTGTTTCGACTTGGGAGGGTAGAACTGCAGTACCCAGAGAGAACCTCACAATGACATGGGGAGAACATGTAAACTCCACATATTTAGAACCCTGCAGGAGTCTTGAACCCTGCTCCCAGAGGTGTGAGGTGACTGCGCTAACTACTGCGCTACCGTGCCACCCCCTTGCAACCGGGGGGGCAACCGGGGCAAAGCTCCATAAATGGGAGAGATCTACCACAGAGCAAGGGACAGGCCTCAAATCTGCAATGCTGCAGCCGCAGGATCACTCCCGCCAAGCTGCTGCAGCCGCAGGATCACTCCCGCCAAGCTGCTGCAGCCGCAGGATCACTCCCGCCAAGCTGCTTTTGGGGAAATTAAGCCTCCTTGCTATAGAAGGCAAATGAGTGGATAATTAATGAAGTATATTGAGACGAATTACAATTCCTATTCGTTAGTTTCAAATTCCCTCAGTTGCGGGGAGTTGCTCAGCTTTGCTTTAACCAGCTGGTGTCAGTGTAACACAGTGCATGACGGCTTTGATTGGATTTTTCTTCCTTTTGGTCTCATCGGGTTTGAAATGTACTTGTCATATCAGATTGGTTAAATACCCTTTTCTGCGTTTCACTTTCTTAAATTTTAAATTGTTGGTTTCATTCAGAATTTTGGTTATGCAGGGTTGGGAGGTTCAAATGTCACTGCAGCTCTGTGTGTGGCATCTGCTGGTGCTCCTGATGTACAGTCTCCTCCTGCAGTCCAAAGACCTGCAGTTAGGCATTTTGTCGTCTCTAAATGCCCTATGGTGCACATGTGTAAATACCATGCAATGGACTGGCATCTAGGGGGAAAAGGGTTAAATATTTCAGTTAAACTTCGCGATTCCTTTAATAGTATGCCTTTGTTATTGTGAAGTAGACAGTAAACATACACTACGTACTAAGCATACAGTAGTTACCCATGTTCTTGCCGTGGCTGCCAGTCAAATATCTACACGTCGTAATGTTATAACTCCCTTGTCATAAACGATATTTGCTGGCAGGGCGATTTGGTTATAAATCAGTTATGGTGGATTAATAGCTTCAGAATATAATGTGCTTAAATGTCTAAGCACAAGTTCAAACTTTTTAAAAGGGGCTTCTCAATAATTAGCGTTTCGGCCTAACAAAGATAGTCTGTTGCACAGATGATGATGATGTCAGGAGAGAGACAGACTTTCAGTGTGGTTTATAGAAAACGTGTGTTGCATACTGATTCAGTGTCATACATGGCAAGCTAAGTGCTCCATTTACAAAGGAAGCCCTGAGCTTGTGCTTCTGAAGCAAAGATGATTCACCCCGGAGCAAGGCCTGTGGCAGTTCCAGGTGATGCTGTTCGGGCTTTGGACTGTCGCCATCTCCTTTAAACGGCTTATGGAGCGAGTGCCTGTCCATGTGCTTCACAGCTGTTGTGTGGTCTGCCTAGACAATTGCTGGTGCACATTCCTGATAGCCATGCCAGTGGTGGTTCTCCATGACCACGGATGAACACGGATACCCGCAATATGGGCTCTAAAGCAGTGCCCCCCCAATTAGGGGGAAGGGGAGGAATGGGTCATTGCCTATGTTGCTGCTTCCTTAGCAGGGCTGAATGTAATTAATGTCACCTTCACTGTCGGGCCCTTGAACATGATCCTTAATCCCAGTTGCTCCAGGAAGTGGCGCACCATGCTGTCTGATCTTCACTTATGTCATATTGGACAAAAGTATCCATTAAATAAATATACAGGTATCTCCCACTTTACAAAAGCAGAGCATTCCTGTCAAATCTTTTTTAAGCCGGAATAGTATAAAGTAAAGAAAATATTATCCTGGTAAAAAAAGATTACCATTCATTTTATATGGCAAACAATTCTGGCACACTGAGACTAACCTACCAATATGAAACGCAACATATTTCCAAAATCCATTATCATTTTGAATATAAATTTTACATCTATGCAATACTTGTCTAATCTTTAGCACCTCTTGTGGACAACTAATGATGAGTTACAGTAGCTGAGGATCAGCATCAACAATCAAAATGGGAATAAATACTTACATTCCAGACAAATAAAACTCAATGGTGCTGTAGAACTCTGTCATTGCAAGGCTTAATACAACTTGTCTTCAATCATTCAATAGGAAAGCAATTGATGAGGTTGTGTTTCTTTTGCATGTGATTTTGGGGTTTGTGTGTATTTCTTTGTATTTCAAAAAATCTCTTCATTTCAAAGCTTATATCTCTTGAGTCTAGTTTTTGGCATAAATTCCATTTTTTCAAAAGTAACACCAAGCTGCTGTCCCGCAAGGTCATGTGCTCCGTCTTCTGTTGCCTAGCAACATTTGGCCCACATAATTGATTTGCCACTTTTCTCACTAATGCTGTTTTTGCCACATTTGTAGCATGTAGGAGCATAACATTTCCCACACTCACACTTTGCTGTGTAATTCAATTTAAATTCATATCTGTGAGCCTGATTTATTTTATTGATCTTGTGCAGCAATCCTACGGTATTCATTTCAGAAGAAAAAGTGTTCTGTTACTGCTAAAAGGGACCCGTTTGACTCACAGAAATATCAGTGTGCACTTATTCTCAATCTGCTAGGGCAGTAAGGTGCACACAGGAAGTTCTACTCTGGGTCAAGGTGACGACATTGACCATCTGTTCTAACTATTAGCAATGTCGCTCCAGAGTCCCTGTACTCGTTCAGGATCATCCACACCAGGTCCTTCACATTTAACTTATGTCTGGGACATTTAGTTGTGGTTTATTTTATAGCATAATTCATAAAAGCATTGTTTTCCTCCTTGTTTAAAAAATGCAATGGAAAACATTTGAGCAGATAACCGACCAGAAACTATTCAGAATTTACCAGGATAGTGTTTTCAGTGAGTCACCTTCCATGAAGATATATTTGGAAAACTTTGAAAAGCTAAAAACAATGTTGCTTAACTAAGTCTTGCATTTATGACTCTGATTGCTTGGGTTTTATATTAAGCTTTTGGTTTAAAAGAAACTATTTTAAAATGTACATACTCATCGTGTATAATACAAAAATTCATATTATGTGGATAAATGTAAGTAGTTTGAAAATAGTTATTTAAATTATATAATTGTGTAATACTATGCTGTTTCATGTTTTGTTCCTAGAAGCATATGCTCTACTCAAAGTTAGTTATCTGATCCAGATGGTCATAAAATATTCTAAATTGTCTACATTTAATCCTTAAGTGTTTTTGCAGTCATGTTGATCATGTCTTCCCACGTAAAATGTTTTGGTGGCTTTGAGTCTGAAAAACATTGAAGGAACTTCTCTCATACGTTACCATGGAGACTGATCCCTGATGACTGATAATCCTTTGCATAATCATGAAAGCATAAAGCATACTTCTGTGGCAAAGGTCAACTGAATAATTACAGTTCTGTTTGAAACGGTAAATTCAACAACCCTCATGCTTTTTATAAACTAATTTCTTGCATCATTCCTCTTGCTCTGGGTGAAAATGTCATGGTCTTTGTGATGCTGGAGTACCTTGCTCAGTATGGTTAATGCCATGTAAGCCTAAGAAAAACATTGGCTAGGCTGTTTCCATGACAACTAGGCAACCATCATGCTTTGGGAATTTGAGTCAACATTAACCAAGAAGAGCCGATATCTCAGGAGTTGATATGGAATTCTTGTTGGCTTTCTGTTTGTATTGATAAGGTTAATTTAATATGACGTATTCTTGTCTTCGTAAAACGTGGTCATCTGGTCACCATGTACCTTCTCATTCATTATGCTTACTGGAGATTCACTAATTTATTTGAAATATATCTTGGCAGGGCTTCATGTTGTTAATGATTATTAAAAAAAAATGTAAAGCTGAGCAATTTTGGTCAGTTATCTGGGTTTAATTCTGCATCTTAAGCTCATTTCATAGATCATAATGACACGGCTATGATATGTTTGCCGAGTGACACTCCTGATTTTACCTAAAGCAGACTCTCTTTTGGAGGGGGGGGTCAGTAGCCTTAAATTCCTGGCTGACCCCGGAGGCCCAGGCTTCATGATGACATGCTTATTTCTAGAGGAAAGAACTCCGTTTTCATGTATTGTACCAGCTATAACTTAGGAAAAATCATTGATAAAAAAGATTATAAAACAAAATTTGAAAACCAAAGATATCAGTGTGGTTTCAGATGTTTCATGTGACACACACACTATATATAAATTGAATTGATCCTGAAGTCTCACATTATATGAATGTATTTTGCTGTATAGTGATTTTGTGATGCATATAATATGAACATTTTACAATATGGCACTATAGCAATGAACAATTGGAAGTGATCGCCACAGATATTAACATCATTCAGTTATAAGCACTGCACCAGTCATCAGCTCAGATATTTTCCTTTGGGAATAATTATCATCTCTCCACGTGGAAAAGACACAAGCGTGCAGATTGTTGTGACTTCTTTAGGGATGGTGTATGTCAGATTGGCCCAATGTTTGCAAGTCTTCTGATAAATTGTGCCGATAGCACCTCAACCTGGAACATCTATTTATATTTTTAGCTTTTAACTGGTATGAACTGACCCAATTTCTGACGTAAGAGAGACAATGTAGCAGGACAACTGAAGGATCCTGTAATGAATGGAGTTTCACACAGTGCTACCCTGAGACATCACCAGCAAGGCTGTTCCCAACAGTAACCAGACCACTATCGAATAAAAACCCCAGAAGGCACTTTGGGTCTGGTGCATGTGGCATTATTTAATATTTCTCAGATCTATGACTTCAGGTCTGCCAAGGAACAGCACGCTACGAACTTGAGGTGTGGCTCTCCCAGTCTGAACAATGTAATAAATCAAAACCCAGTGTCTGGGATTCTTCATGTAACAGCAATTTATACATAATGAGAAAGGGGAAAATATGCACAATTACATTTAATCCTCACGTGTAATGGATATTAACTTTTTTCGAACAATTCTGCAGGATGAATGCAGTTTTAGCTTCTTCCCGCTGTAAACATGCTTAATGCATAGTTTTACCAGACTTACTAGTAGTTAATCCTTGTAGTTTTTGGCCTTTTTATTGAATTCATTAATAAACAAATACTGTATAATGTATTTTTAAATGCCTGTAGAAAAAACTCATACAGTACATGTGCTTGTTTTGTAGATAACTATCATATGTGTACTATCTAAAAATTATAAAGTGTTAAGTGCAAATGTAAAGCACAGATATTGTAATTCTGATTTGTGTTACACTGATGTTAGATTTAATAAAACACAGTTTTGTTTCTTGTATTTAATGTCAGAATTTTATTTCTATATTTAAATAATACTACCTTTGAACTGCATTTTCTGCAAATTAAAATCTAGGCAAGATGTATGTTTCCATTAACTATTTGATTTGGATCTGGAAGCTGGATCCAATAACCCTGCAACCCCTCCGAGCTCCTGAATGCTTTTAACACTTACAATGATGTAAAGACTTCTGGGTAGCAAATACTGTAGACCAGGGGTGTCAAACTGCAGTCCTGGGGGGCTGCAGCCCTGTGTAGCTTAGTTCTTTCCCTGTTCCACCACAAATGATACATCACATAGATTCATCTATGTGGTAATTAGCACAAGAAGTCGAATCAGGTGTGTTAAATGAGGGGAAACCCAAAAATGTGCAGGGCTCTGGCCCCCCAGGACTGGAGTCTGACACCTGTGCTGTAAGTGTGTGGTGCAACTTAACATTTTTACATTTATGTAAGGGACAGACATAAGGTCATCAACTTGTCTATAATTGTGCTTTTCTTTTTTTTAGTAGGATGTATATATATGATGTTCAGTTTGTTCTTACTGTCTCATGTGTCTGGAGTCTTTTTCTCAGTTTCCTGGTTACTGTAGCAGAAGCAAAGCAGTTTTCCCAGAATGAAACGGGCATTCGCTGCTGTGAAAGCCATTGTTTTATAAGTGTGGGTGGAAACAATTGACCTCATTAAGCAGCGTCACATCACAATGAGCACTTAAAGCACTCCCCGAGACAGCGGATGACGGGTCTCATCTAAAGCACGAAGATGCTGATATCAGCTTAGATGTTTAAGATCATCCTGAGGAGAAAGGCCTCTGTGTGGTTCCTGTGTGTATTTTTACCGTCCATGTTATTGATATGCCTGACTGCAACTCAACATACTGACATCTTTTAACGCCATGAAAAGGGCCATTAACATATCTAAGAGGCCGAAGTCCATTTATTCCACAGTGCCCCTCCAGGCAGAAAAAGCTTATAGTTGTATGATTTCCAGTTCTGCACATATTAAACTTGTGTACTATGTCTTTTTTTCTCAACTGAGAGACTGATGGAGAGTGTTTTTGGACGACTTAAGATCACCCTGACCTTCTTTTAAGTGTAGGCGAGGAAGCCAGGAATTGGGAGATCGCATGAAGCCATTACTTATGATAGTGTGGCAATGCCGCAACATCAATCATTGCGGAAATACAACAGTCAATTAAATGTATCATTTCTTGTTGCAATTTTTTATTTTTTACTTTCTCGGAGATTAAACGTTTTTTTTATTGTGGTTCTTCTCGTGGCTAAATAATGTTTGTTGTTATGTTTTCTAACTGCCTGTCCTGGTAAGGGTTGCAGGATAAGGTTGACTGTAAATTTCAAAACATGTTTCAGAAAATTCCCCAAATTCTCAGGTTTTGAAAATGCAAATATTTGAATATTATATTCTCAACTTCTTGTAATCATCCATTTTTGCTATGAGGGAAAATGTGCATTTATTTGTTATAGAAAAAATGTCTGCTTGGCATTCCAGTCTCTGTTGCATATAGACCTTGCTTGGGCTCTTTTGATTTTCTTACTAAATGAAAGTAAAAGAAGGAATTGTCTGAGCATTTCCTTATTGACAATGCTGTTAATTAGTTCTTTTAAAAATTTTGCCTAAGAAATTCAGCCTGGGTACAATCGATCCCAGGCTTAAAGGAATTTTTACAGGACGTGTGGTTTTGTATCTGTTGTCACTTAAGGAAAGTGATGATGACCTAACTAAGCCTAATTCATCTGCTTAATGCCCATGAGAGATTAAAACATCACGCCATGCATCACATGCTCCTATGTAAATGAAGGAATTATACTTGCATTCTGCTGATGCCCAGCATTTCAGACATATTGGATTGTTTCCATAAAACAACTGGCTGCTCCTCCCACAATGAATAATTAATGTACCCTTTGCCATTTTGAAAAATGTGGTCAAATAAAACATTTTATGGGCAAAGCATTTCAGATATTTATTTTGGCATGCCATTTAGTGGAAGACAGAGCAGTTTATACAATTATAAATGTTAATCTCTTTTCAATACGCTACAGAGGTGCAGTTGTTGATTTTGATAGTTTTGTCCGCAGCTTTGTAAGCAGGCTGAATGATTTCCTTGTTCACAAAACCAGCAGATCGATTTTAGATAGTGAAGCATAATTAATAATAACCTATAATGCAATAGGAAAGCGTAGTGGACAAGATGACAGGTAAGTGAAATGTGTAATTTTAATAATATTTTGGACATAATTTAATAACACTTTACTTGAGGCGGCACAAATAATGTAGTATTATGCTATTACTTATGTATTAACCGCAAACTAAGTCTTAGTTACACACTGATCTCATGTTAATTCATCATTAGTTATTATATTTATTACTATATACCTGTTAATTCTTAAAATCCTTTGTGAACTACTTAGGGAACAAGTAATGAATAACACAAACACTGATGTCATGTTAATTCATCATTAATGAATCGTGATGCATTTTTTTTAACCCAAGCACTTTATTTGTTACTACATCTATTAATTCTGTAAATATTTGTGAACTACTGAAGCAACCACTAAGCAACTAATGAAGGAAGAAGTAATGAACAATACAAGAAATACTGATCTAATGTTTGTCTATCATTAATGAACCCTGAAGCATCTTATCTCAAGTAGCCACTATATTTGTTCATGATTTGTACTTCAGCAGTAGCTCAGTTACTAAGTATTTGTGCCCCCTCAGGTAAAGTGTTGGCCATAATTCTAACACATGCTGATGAATAGACAAATGATTTTCCCCCTTGTAATGTAATGTTGTAATGTAATATTAGACAATGCTGAAGAGAGTTCAAAAGCTTCCCTATCTGCCAGAGCAGGTATAAGCGTACTACGGCACGCTCATGCACGTGCGGATCGGGAGAGAGAGAGAGGGAGAGAAGTGAAACTGCAGAGCCATGGTGCAGGATGGATAAAAGATTCTTATTAAGAGTGATCGCTAAGATTTCTCATCCTCACCGAGGGTTTTAAATCTCCTGGTCTGGATTTACAATACAATTCATCAGTCCTACAACAGGCACATTGAAAACGGAGGTGGGGGAGGGGGGCGGTCTGAGAATGAGTGTGAGAATCACCTGTCCCATTGAGTGTGTGTTTCTGTCCGGGCGTGGGTGCCCACAGCGCGCGCGTCTGCTCGAAGCGCCATTAGGGATGCCGTTTAATTTGATTCAACAGGAAGGAAGAGGGTCAGAATGCACAAGAGCAGGCAGATGTGCCAGAGCAGCTACTGCGCTCAGTGCACTTCCTCAGCCTGTGCGGCTGCATGACGAAGATCTCCCTCCCACGCATCTCCGTGCATTAGCGCTCCAGTTCCCCGTGGCACGGAAGCCTGGGCTCAGCGGCACGCCGATCCTCACGATGGGTGACAAAGGCACAAGGTAAGCTGGCGGATTTTTCCTTGCTGCGAAACGGACGCGGTCGTTTCCTTCAGGTACTAATGTTACTCTGAAGCCAGTGTTGATTGTGGATGCTGTATTGTAACAGATGGTAATGCATCTCTGCGGTAATATCTTTTTTTTTTTTTTTTTTTGCCAAGGTGTGAAATTTCTGCAAGAGCTTTAGTTTTAGGGAACCTGCTGCGTTTTTGTGCTATTACTTCGGCAGAACAATTCCTGTATGTCAGCCACAGCGATAGCACACTCCCCAGCACCGAGGCACTCTGCCCCCACAAAGGTGCGGCCCATTACGCTGAATTACAGGCATGTCAATATTTATTAGTGTCTAGATTTGCTGCTTAAGGGGAGTTTGGGTCATATAACTGCTAAGTACGGCATCACCACTGGCTTCTTGTTTTTCATGCTTAGCAGCAGGAAAGTTAACAAAAAATTTTAATGGTCTCGCTTCTGCCATTTGTAAAGTACTGATATCAGGTTCCCCTAAATGTAAGTCATGAGCTGTATTGCTGATAAATGACAGGAGGACAGAAATGAACAGTGGGATTGCCTGGGACACTGGTGGTTTCCTATATGCTTCTTCCGGATATTCCGGGTTCCAGCGCCCTGCTCACGGCATTCCTGCCTTGCCTCGTGCCCTGTGTTTCCAAGGATGGGAACTAAGCTCGTCATAATTAGATAAAGATAACACACAAACACTTGGATGGAAGGACACTTTCTATGTTGTGTCCCTATAGTCATACACCTTCAGAGATGAAGTAAGGAGTGTTTCTCAGAATTCCTGTTGGAGGAGCATTTAAAATTTTGCCGAGGAAGTGAGAAGTGAAAAATCCTTGGAAACCTACTGGGACAGCCTCCTCTCTGGGGAGACCATTTTAATTAGTTTGCTTTGACTATCCACAAATACACACAGTCACAAACACAGGGGTGTTCCTGTGAGTAAATTTGTACATTGTCAGCTTCAGTTAAATAGAAATGTACATTATTAATGGTGTGGGGTGCAGCCCTCTCTAAGACAAATTATCCAGTCCGGCTGTGATTTAAAAAAAAATGTCATTGCATGGTCCTCATTTGGGGACATTTCATGCACCACCCAAACTGTCACCATTACGAGTTTGTTTCCTTGGTGCAATCAGATTTCCCCATGGTGGGCTTCTCATATACAATCTGAATTAGCCTCAGTTTTTATAAATGTCACAAAGCATAGAGAAATGTTCTGTGCTGCCTAAATTGATCAATATTTACATTTTACAACAGAAATATAACAAGCTGCATGACATCCCTTCGACTGCAGAAAAATGGGGTTTTGAAAACTTCTGTAAACATTGTATTTTTTGTATTTCAATTTTATTAATTTTAATGTTTTAAAATAGCATTAGGACCATTGCAGTGGTCAGCACAGTTATCTGGGCTCAATCCAATGTAACATCCTTTGGATTATTTAAATAGCCTTTTTTCGGAGTGTGTCAAAAAAATAAATCAGCTTAAAAAATAAAAGTTAAAAAAAAAGATTAGTAGAAGTAGAAGCAATGCAGAATTATCAGGGAAAGGAAAGGAAATATGGTGTAGATTGTACTAATGTACTAATCTTTACTTCCATGTCATAGAATCTACACATTCCTTGATTACTGTCACATATTTAAGTTACACTCATTACTGCCATTCAGAGCTAAACCGTAAAGGATGATAATAATAAATAATAATAAGTAACTACACACAGTACTGTACTGTAGTTGAGCCGACGAACAGCTGAAGCCGCGCAATGTTTTCAGGAGCATCACATCACATGGTAGTGGGTGCGTCCGTTATTACTAACCATTGTATTTAACTAAAATTTTCAATATAATAGGCATTCATAGCTATGAGTTGTCCCTAAGTCAGATGTTCTTAATCCAGGGACTGCCTATGTGTAGCATTGAACAGTAAACATAATGACACACTTTCTGTTCATTTGACATGTGACTGCAGTTTTTAAGAGAACCCCATTCATGAAGTCCCGTGAGCTAGAGGCTAATTAGCCTTCCTCAGTGACTCTGCTCTGGGACTGTGCTCTCTCAGCATACTGTAGCACCGCAGCGCCCTTGTAAGACACATTCAATGAGAGCTGTTATTTAATTTCCCGCTGAGATTAGAGACCAGTGCTGTTTGACTCTTATGAGTGTAACGTAACTCTTATGAGTGTAACATGTAATGGCAGAAAGAAATTAAGATAAACCAGGAAGCGTTTTCAAGCTAAGCCATGGAAACTAAAATGAAAAAATCTGTTATGCAAGTCAAAAGAATTTATCTGATAGTAATGAGTATTTTAGGTGATGTAAATCTTTGAGTAGGTGTTTGCGCTTTTGTGAAATAGTCCCTGCTTCTCTGCTTTTATCTCACTTGTATTTTCTTAGCAGTGTACACAATTCTTTCCACAACACAGTGCCCTTTGTTTAGGGTATAAACATTATTCTACACCCCTATTGGCTAATTCAGATGCTGTTTCATATGACATCTGTGCTATACCCACGACACTTCTTGGTAGCTTTTTGAGGTTATTAAACTGTAATTTTTTGTAAGGGATGCAGATGACAGAAGTCTTCAGAATTAGGTGTCATCTTGCTGTCATATTCTGAGGCATGGCAGTACCTTTTATAGGACTAATTTTTGTATGCCACAAATATTCAGAAGACTTCAAGAGTGTAACGTAGTATATAAAGTAGTAGAGTATTTTACTTTCAAAAGAAAATATATGATTCCCATGTAGAGAGAGAGAGTGTGTCTATTTCCAGAAGCAGACACCAGATATTGACAGACATGATGGGCACTACTAGAGCCAAAATATGTCTAGCAATGATGTTTTCAGAATTTGAGAAGCTGACTCATTTTTCAGCCTCAAATGAGACCATGATCCTTAAGTATTTTCATACTCAACGTGATTAACATCAGTCTGATACTTTGAGGTGAATAGTGAAATTTTATGTGATCTAGTGTGCCTCAACTCTGTTAACATTAGAAGAACCAGGCAAACAGCATCAGCTTGTTGAATTTTTTAAGCCTAATAAAAACTTTTGTTTTCTATTAAAAAAAAATCTAGATCGCATTTTCAAGCTGCTGTATATGTTGTTAGAAGTGGGATTCATGATTAGCGAAGGCTCGTTAGACATGTAGTACCATGAAATGTATGGATAAGGCAGCTTGTGGGGAATGATACGGAGATTTCATCGACACCACAAGATGCTGACGTGGAGCATCATGAGATTTTAATGTCTTCTACTCCAGTAATGTGAGAGAACTGGAGGGAGCTGGACCAACTGAGTGTAATTTTGGAGCTGAGGGAGGTAATGAAAGTTATGATGGAGGGGGGATAAGGAGATAGTGGAGAAGCAAGAGCAGAGATGGAGAGAGATGGAACTGTTACACATATTCAAAATGGCAACAATGGCACCCAGGAGCATTAAGAGTGAGTATTGATTATTATCAGCTACCTCAGCAGAAGCAAGAAGCTTTTCAGCTGTTAGTAAGAGCACCAGTGCTGTGACAATCCAGCAGACATATGATGTGTTTGCTACCAGAAACACAGCAGGAACTGTGTGACTACAAGCAGTTGGTGCCATCACTAACCGATGACTCTGGACCTTCAACTACTACAGCTGGCAATGGTCAGAAGGACTACAGAGAGTTGTTAGTGGCCACCAGAGCAACGAGCAGTGTGTGGGATGGGCCAGCTGAAAGTGATGGAGCTTACACAGCCATGGATACAAATTACATACATGACATGTCAATATCTCAAGCAAGTCAATTTGGAAAACCACTAAATAAATGAAGCTAACTTGGATGGCAAGGAGAAGGTACAGGTCTGCCAAAGGAAACGCCCCAGGAGCTGAATGTCTGAGTGTGCAGGTGAAGATGCAGATCTCATTACAGTGCTGGCAGTCACTGGCACTCGAGTACTAGTGTTGGCAGCCGCTTCTTGCTCAGTGGGCGTTGTGCTGAGTCTGACAGACGTGCCAGAGTGGATTTATGAGTCCAATCTTGCTGAAGTTTTTCCCTTGGGGTGACACACACAGGCTCACAGGTACCAGCAGCCTTACCGTTAAAACCTGGGCAGTCCTCTAGTGCAGTGTCTCTCAACCCAGTCCTTGGGGTCCCCCAGAAGGTCTGCATTTTTGCTTCCTCCCAGCTCCTTGCCAGACAGTCTATATTTTTGCTCCCCGGTAAGGTGGTTGGAGGGAGCAAAAATGTGGACTGTCTGGGGCTCCCTGAGGACCAGATTGGGAAACGCTGCTCTAGTGTAGCTGAGTTGCTATCTTTCATCATGCTGGGGGCAACTCTGTTTCTGACTTAATCCTTCAGATTTGTGACAAGTCCCGTAAGATGGCCAGAATTACTCAGCATGTCTGTACTTCAGTGTTGGTTGACATTAGCAACATGTAAACATTGATTCAGTCTAAACTAATTGAGGGCATTAATATAAGGGGGGCAAGACCTTGCGTTCAGGGTGATGTAAAAATATCACAGACAGGTTAACTGCTGAAGCGACAGTAACCAGTCAAGAGTATGGATTTCTTGTGCATGTTGATGTGATTGCAGACCCCCATAGGATTCTGGGTTAAGCTTTTATTTTGTTACAGTTACTACTTCTGCTAGCTCAGAGATTTTCACTGCTTACAATCGGCAAAAGAAGGATTCAGTGACTGTGTTCATAATGCAGAGCTTCCTACTGCAAACCTTGAGATGGATAAATGTTATAAGGGGAAAGTTAACAAATCATGCAGAGAGCAGAATGTTGTGGAGCCCAGCAAAAATTAGAGGACTATTTATCTGGGCGAAAGTTTACTGCAGGACATGTCAAAGTTAATAAACCGTAATAAATGCAATAATGTTGTTTTACATGACATATCATTAATATAACTAAAGTATAAACATAGAACTCCAGGTACAAATAATATCCGCAAAAATGGCCTAACCCCGCTGATCGTTTTACAAGCCGACACCACACACATTCGGTTTGTGTGAAACACCACACACAATCACTTTGCAAAATTTATGCCATTTTTATTTTTATTGCCTGTTTTATGACATTCTACAATTCACTCAGCATTCATGCAGTATTTTCTGGTCGGAGATCGATCTGTATATACATAATTTGCAAAACGAGAATAAGCAAAAAAAAAACAAAAACTCATAATTAAGTTACACTAACTAATATAGTGACTGGGGAATGGAAACTGGTATTAGAAAAAGACTTTAATCTGTGATGGACGTGGCAAGTTCTTTGAACAGCTCTTAGGTACAAAACATTAAAGGGGTGCACAAGATCGAGTGAGCGAAAAAAATGAGAAGAAATACGATCTGGTTGCATTCTGTGACATTACAGTTATTTACACTAGTAATATTTCACTACTTGTAAAACAGACGTGGGATTGTTTGTTAGCAGCCAGATACTCTGTGCTACTATAATATTTTGGTATCGCTTTACATTAACTGCACCTTCATATTGCATTCATAGAACATTCAGTGCACCTTCATAATGCCTTCATAATGCATTCATAGAACATTCATAAGCAGTATGTAAGTATACCTTAACATCCTAACGTACCTTAGCTTTAATAAACATTGTTAACATACTGTATAATATTTGTTATTAAACATTATAATCATATAATATTTATTATTTATGCATATTAAATCTGTTAAGGTACGTTAGAATGTTTATAGGTATACTTACATGCTGCTCATGAATGTTCTATGAATGCATTATGAAGCTGCAGTAAATGTAAAGCGATACCAATGTTTTTAATATAAATTAACTCTCAGCAGAATCTGGGCGGCAGAACACCCAAAGCTGGCTCTGGGTGAATAAAAAGTGATTAAGTTAAATGTATTCATGTGTCTAATAGCCCAGATGTCCTCATTTGCATTTCTGGTTAAATGAAGTGATAAAGGAAATGATGTATCCCACTCATCAGATCTAGTATAATATCAAAATCACGTCCAACAATAATCACAGATAACAGGCATGTTACCATCCATCCATCCATCCATCATCTGCCGCTTGTCCGGGGTTCGGGTCGCGGGGGCAGCAGCTTCAGGAGAGGCACCCAGACCTCCCTCTCCCCAGCTACCTCTACCAGCTCCTCGGGGGGGACACCGAGGTGTTCCCAGGCCAGCCGAGAGATATAATCCCTCCAGCGAGTCCTGGGCCTGCCCCGGGGCCTCCTCCCTGTAGGACATGCACGGAAAACCTCTTCGGGTAGCCGCCCAGGAGGTCATGAGGCATGTTACCTTAAAAATCCATTCGTTCACTTTCTCTACCGTTTGTCCTATTCAGGGTCGCAGGGTATATACAGTAGAGCCTATAGGCAGGGAATAACCCAGGGTGGGGATCTTAATACACAAACATCATATAAATAAATAAAATTTAGGGTGATCACAATTAAGTTAATCCTGATTTATTATAAAAACTGGCACAGAGGAGTCTTCCTTCTGCCATAACCAATTTTCCTCCCTTATTCATTAGTGAATCAGCTTCAAAGGGGGATTCTGTTGTTTATTAATAAAGCAATACCACGTCATTCCTCAGCCCCCGCTATAATGGACTCGCATATAACGGAATATCGTCTATAACGGACGAGGTCCGCTGGTCCCGGTGATATCCAGTGCAGATACGTGGTCGGGATTTTTAATAGTCACGCATGCATCTGGTCAGGTGAAGTTGGATTACTACATATACAATATAATAATCTATACCACAAGTGTGTCTGCTGGGGTGTGGCATGAGTAAATGGTGTCCTGTAGTTGTGTTCTGAGCAATCAGCAACTCTGGATATAACGGACTGTTTTGCCAGGTCCCTTAAAGTCCGTTATAACGGGATTGTACTGTACATACCCTGCCCTCTCTCCAAATGAGGGACTTAGAACAAACAAATTTTTAAGCATACTGTGTACTTCTGCCTGGTGTATTTCATCTTTCATAAAACACATCATAGGTGTTATAAAAGGCATGAAGGATGACTGAAAATCGACTCATTTCATTATCGTGCGAATGTTAATTATTAATCTGCAGAAACCTTTAAAGAAGCAGAGCACAGTAAGAGCTCAGCAGCCTCTCTTCATTTCCAGACGCCCTGCAGATCACGGTCATTCAAGATCCTTACACAGGCCCCCCAACACAAACTTAATAAAACCTCAGATTCACCTTCCAGGAAGCTTCTCATTGTCGTAATACTTCCAATTTCGCAATTGCATTGGTATGCCTTTTTGTCTAATTACCGGCGGTTTGTTATTGCTTGGAATGCTCAGAATCACAAGATTCCAACTCTGTATTGTGAATTGTTGCTCTTTGAATAAAGTCTGTTGTCTTCCTTTTTCAGTTATTTAGAGTTAGCATTTTTTAGCTTGGAAATGTTTTTACATGATTTCATCTACATGAATTTGGATAATAGGCATTCTAGAAATTATCGAAAGTTTAGCTCAGCAAAGTGGCATTACACCTTGACCAAAGTGAACTCTGTTCAGTCCAGTGAATATTTTTATTGTAACAACAATGATCATCATTTATACACGATGGTTTAAGCCCAATAAGAAAATTATTATATGTAAATGTTGGATCTACCTTTTGTTCATTATAACCCACTAAAATAACTAGCTATACCAAATAAGACATCTAACTTCCACTCTGCTCTTTAAACATTCCATTTCCTCATATTCCATTTCCTTATGCTTGGTGATTTACTTCATGTTTATTTCACGTTCTGGCACTGCTACAATAAAAAAAGCAGATATGCTTTGTAACAAATAATTTGTATAACTGAGAATGAAAGGCAGTTCTGGAAAAATCAAAAGTACTTCAGTGTACCCAAACTTGCTTGTAAAATTTTGATTGTAATGTGTGTATGAATGAAAATGGACTTGAATTAAGTGGTATTTAGTATAGTTTAAGACCATTGCTCAGTACATTTGTTATGCTTATACTCATATTTCTTTGTCTTTCATAAGGTTTATTTTATAACATTTGAATAATTATTTTTAAAACATATACATCTGTTGTTCATTTCCTTTTGGGACAAATCATCAATTGAAAGCTCAAATGGTTATCGATACTATGGTCTAAATCAAGACTTCATGCACAAAGAAAGCAAACAAATCCATATGTCAGTGTGTCACAGGAAGTGTGTAACAACAATTTTATTTAAACTTGTTTTGCATTATCAGAAAAAAAGTAGAACAACACAAAACAGAACAGGAAATGGGAGAACACAATTTTTGTTGGGCGGGGGGGGGGGGGGTGGGGGGGTGTTGCAGTTTCTGTCACGCCTCATTTGAAAAAATGCGTGCAAACATAAATGGAGAAAGGCAGGACAGGTGTGGGTAATTTTGGTTTGGAGTGAGATGTAGGGGCATGTCCAGAACTTTTGGGCCCCCGACCCAGATCAATACAATTATGTTACAAATTATTTAGGGCCCCGCTCACTCAGGGTCCTTGGAATTGCCCAAACCTTCCCCTTCTTTGCAGCCCCCCCTGCCTCCCCCACTAAACAAGCTTAATCACCACACACTCACAGATAGGATATCCAGAACAGTCCTTGACCCAAAATGGGTGAGACCTAAAACCCTGTGGTTCCACATTCAGTCCATAACCACTGTCCTAGTTTGATAGCAGTGTTTCCCATTCCGGTCCTTGGGGACCCCAGACAGTCCACATTTTTTGCATCCTACTTCCCTTGCAGAAATGTGGACTGTCTGGCAGAGAGCTGGAAGAATGCAAAGACGAGGACTGTCTGTGGGTCCCCGAGGACTGGGTTGGGAAACACTGGCCTAGACTTTTGTCATTCACTGATATGCCAGTGTCTCAGTCCTCAGTTCTGGTTGTTCTGGGTGCTGTTGACTGTGACCTATACAGATGAAATGGATGAAGTTGTAGATTCACGCAGGCTAAGGAGAGCAGCTCACAGAATTCAGGATGTTTAGCTAAACTGACAACTGGAGCACATAGCACCAATCCAACATGATATGTTACCAAACCCAGGACTGAGCTTGGTAAGTTTAAATAATTGACAGAAAGACAGCAAGTGTAAATGATTATTGAGTTTAACCATCTGGAGGTAGATATAGCTATGGAGGACAACCATGCATGAGACAGGAAATTTCTGAAGCCAAATTTATACCAGATGGAGCAGAAATATCCAATTTAAGGCATATTAGAACAGTACCTTTTATGTATGCCTGTTTTATTGTGGGTGCGCTGGTTTTGTCTCTGAAGAAAGGAGAGATCTCTGAGTTACAGAAAGGAAGTATTTGTCCTCTCACACGTTCAAGCATGCCGCAGGACAGGTGACTATTTTTACAAAAGAGGACAACTTGACCTACGCTGTTACGTATTCTTAGTATAGATGCAGGTTTAAAAGATTCTTTTCATGCTTTGACAAAATGGGTATGTTTGCATAAGCAAAGAGAAACACTGACTTTAATTGCACACCTGTCACCTACTCCTCATTTTCCGGAAAATATAAAACCTTTATAAAAATCGAGTTTAGTTTAGCTGTTAATTGCTACCTTTTTTTCTCATGTTTTTATGTGAGTACATGTAGCAAGATTCTAAAAAGTGCTTAGTAATATCTAAATTTGTGTGTCAGTTTTTTGTGGCAAACACCATTTACTGTATACGAGGAAAAATCTAGCAATATGTAGGTGAAAATTGCCATTCATTTTGTGCCCGATTATTTTACTGGAACACCCAAGCTTGCCAGTAATGTTCCGAGTTTATTATGGTGCAACAGGAAACACCTGTCATTTATGTTCCACTTTGTCTATATTGCTGTACCTGATTAATTGTCTATTAATATACCAAAAGCATGATATAAGTAAAGCAAGTAAAAGAACAGAGGATGAGTTATTTATATAATAAGAGGATTTTGTTTTTGTTATAATAAAGATCCCTGCAGTGGCTCACAAATAATCAAACATGACAAAGCTGAAAAGGCAACAGCTTATGATAGCTATATATAAAATATTACAATCCACACAACATAATGGGGACCAGGACAGCAGGTCTTTGTGGTGTATCGAGAGCCACAGTATCCAGGGTAATGTCAGCATACCACTACGAAGGATGGACCACATACAACAGGAGTAACTGTGGATGAAAGAGGAAGCTTTCTGAAAGGGACGTCTGGGCACTAACCCGGATTGTATCCAAAAAGCATAAAACCACAGCTGCCCAACTCACTGCAGAATTAAATGCGCACCTTGACTCTCCTGTTTCCACCAAAACTGTCAGGAGCTCCACAGGGTCAATGTTCATGGTCGGGCTGCTAATGCCAAACCTTTGGTCACTTGTGCTAATGCCAGCAGCCACGGGTGCTGTAAATGGTTGGGGGGGGGGGGGGTGGGGGGTTAGGACGGTATTGGATTGGTCTGGGTGGAGGGCTCAAAATCTCTTGCGGCACCCATGCCAACTCATGGGCTGTGGACAAGGTGAAACATGTATTGTTACCTGATTCATCCACCTTCGCCATCTTTCCCGCATCCGGGAGAGTTATGATGTGGAGAAGCCCCAGAGAGGCTCACCACCCAGACTGCTGCCTGCCCAGAGTGCAGCACCGGCGTGAATCAGTGATGGTTTGGGCTGCAATATCATGGCATTCCCTCGGCCCACTACTTTTTCTAGATGGGTGCATCATTGTCAAGGACTGCTGAAACATTCTGGAGGACCGTGTTCACCCAGTGGTTCAAACATTGTACCCTGAAGGTGGTGCTGTGTATCAGGATGATAATGCACAAATACACACAGCAAGACTGGTGACAGAGTGGTTTGATGAACATGAAAGTGAAGTTGAACATCTCCCATGGCCTGTACAGTCACCAGATCTCAATATTATTGAACCACTTTGGGGTGTTTGGGAGGAGCGAGTCAGGAAACGTTTTGTTTTGTCTCACTAATGACAAAACAGCTTGAAATAAAATGCTTCAACATGTAGGAAAAGAGTCAGATCACAGCTGATGTGGTGACATCATACTTACTAATATTTAATGTAATTTAGATGAAGTATATTAAGGAAGTCATGTTCTTTAGTTAATTTTGCAGATGCAAATTTGTCTTGCTAATTTTATTGCCCACAGAGACACACACTCACACATTAGTGCCCCGATTTCATTTTCTGCCAGGAGACTCAGTAATACTTTGAAGTTTGACTGATACCATATCACAGTGCATCTTTCTTTTTGATGCGGAATTAAGCTACATGCTCCACTAGTATTAATGCATGACCACCTGTCTCTCATTAGCTTTATTAATGCACCAAACTGTCTCGCTACCTGCTGGATATGATAGCAGAACTATGATTCACCTTGTTGAGCCATGAATAGTCATGATCAAACTCTTGAAGGAACAAATGATGAGACTACACATGAATGGGTATTTTTAATTAACGTTTAAACTGACTGAACATTGATGGAACAGAAAATGAGAACAGGTCTGCCCGCTCAAACTTGGATGCAAACCTTTTTATTGTATTATAATCGAGTGTGTGTCACGATCGGGTTGAAGGCAAGCAGGGAAGAGGAGCCAGGAAGTAGGGTCAAACGTGGATTTATTACGGGAAGCAGGACCGGGGAAGCACGACAACAAACAGCAACATCATTGACCGGACTGGGGATACAAACGGAAACACGGACTAAATACACTGAACTAATGACAACAATCCGAAACAGCTGTAAAACACTGGGATTCCACATGAGGTTAACGAGGGGGCGTGGCACACATTAGGATCGGACGGAGCGGGGTGTGACAGACCCCCCCCCCCCCCCCCCAAGGGCGCGCCCGAGAGGAGGCGACGGACGAGACCGGGGAACAGAACCTGAAAGACAAAAACATCAACGAGAAGACAGGAAACAAGACAGACACCGAACAGGAACAAGGACAGGAACCAAGACAAAACCCGACAAAGGACAGGGAACGCAGACAGACAGACAAAGAAGGGACACCGAACAGCAACACAAATGGGCCAGGAGCGAACACAGGAACCACAGGAGGAACAAGGAGCAAAAACAGGCGGGACGGAGGGAAAGGGGAGGAGGAGCCAGGGGAGCCCGAGAGAGCCCAGGTGGGCGACGGGCAGGGGCCGGAGGGACCGCAGGCAACAGGGAGGAGGGAGCCACACAGGGGCCGAAGGTACGGGATGAGGGAGAGACGGAGGGGACACGGAGGGAGCAGGAGGGAACACCAGCGGAGGCAGGTAGGAGGGGGGAAGTCGCGGCAGGCGACGGCGCAGCCGGAGCCAGCGAAGGCGCTGTCCGACACCCCGCCAAAGTTTTAAGGGCCAGACCGACATGGAGCCGGAGATGACGCCGAGGACCGGCACCGAGGCACCGGGGGGGGGGACCCGGAGGGGACCGCCGACCCAGAGCCGGAGGACCTGCAGGCAGCCACCGAGCAACAGCTAGGGGCCGAACGGGCGAGCCAGGGGGTGGGGCAGGGGGCGGGGGCAGGACCCGGGCCCGACGCAGGTGTCCCCGCCCTTTCCGGGAGACTGATAGGCGGGGACCTGGCCAGGGTCTGTCACACCGGGGTGACGGTGGAGGAGTTACAGGGGAAGCCACGGGGGCAGCCAAGGCAATCCCCAAGGGGTCCCACTCAAGCTCCCCCTCCGACTCCACTATGGAGGGAGGAGCGTCAGAACAGCAGTCAGGGACCTCCTCGGGGACAGGAGCATTGAGAGTTGTGGGTGGCTGAGCTGAGAGCTCAGGGGCCGCGGGGAGCTCAGGGGCCGCGGGGGAGCCGGGCTGGACAGGCAGAGCGGCGGCCGCGGGGGAGCCGGGCTGGACAGGCAGAGCGGCGGCCGCGGGGGGGCAGGGCCGCGGGCAGAGCGGCGGCAGCAGGCAGGGCCGCGGGCAGAGCGGCGGCAGCAGGCAGGGTCGCGGGCAGAGCGGCGGCAGCAGGCACCTCGGACAGGACAGTAGCAGCAACAGCGGCAGCATTTGGTGCCGTGGGCAGGGCGGCGTCAGCAGCTGCAGGCACCGGGGTCACAGGGGGCGAAGCCGCAGGCACCTCGGGCGTGTGGCCAGCAGGGGGCGCTGCAGGGGCAGGAGATGACACAGGCGCCTCTGGGGGCGCCACAGGGGCAGGAGATGACACAGGCGCCTCTGGGGGCGCACTCACTCCTGGCATGGGGACCATGGGGAGTTCAGGAGTCACGGGGAGCTCAGGGAACTGGGCAGGAGGCGCAGGAACGGCCTCGGGCGGTGCAGCAGCAGGGGGCGCCTCAGCAGGCACCTCATGCGTGCGGCCAGCAGGGGGCACCGCAGGAGCAGGAGACTCAGCACCAGCAGGGGGCGCTACAGGTACCTCTGGGGGCTGAACGAGGAGCATAGGGGCCTCGGGAACCTCAGAGAGCAGTGGTACAGCAGGGGCCACGTCCTCCTCTGGAGGGGCCAGCTCTGACCACAGCCGGAGCAGCTCCCTTAAGGTCTCCTCCGCCTTCTCCAGCTGTTGAGGTGGAGCCGCTGGAGAGATGGCAGCGAACTCCCTCCGGAGCTGCTCCAGGAACACAACTGCCTCCGGGGAGCTCCTTATGGCGGGTTCACCCACCACCCGCCAGTATAGACCCTGGAGGGTGAAGAATCTCCTAGCCGTCTCCAGGCAGGGCCGTGCCTCAGGAACCACGGGGGGCGCTGCAGCCTCTGGAACCACGGGGGGCGCTGCAGCCTCTGGAACCACGGGGGGCGCTGCAGCCTCTGGAACCACGGGGGGCGCTGCAGCCTCTGGAACCACGGGGGGCGCTGCCCGCTTCCGAAACCGCGAAACCCGCTGGATAGCGTCCTTAATGGACCTGGCCCCTTTAAGGGCCAGGCGCGTCCCGGTGAAGGGGCAGGTTGCGGGCTTAGGCGGCGCAGCGGCGGTGACGTCACCCGCGAACACCGCCGGGTGGAGAATCGAGCGGGGATTCTCCCAGCGCACAGCAGGGTAAGCAGCGGAAACAGAGACGGCCCTTAGACAGACCTCAGGCGCGTCCTCCCGTCTTCTGCCTTTCCGTGTCTTCCGCGTTCCTGCTGCTGTGCGGCCAGGCACCTCGGGAGCCGGCTTTGATCGCCGGTCAGCTTCCGGCCAATATAGGCTGGGGTTGCAGAACGCGTAGTTCGCCGGGATCATTCGCGGAACCCCAGGAAGATTCTCCCTCAGCCTTTGTGCTGGTGAAGTACCTGGTCTTGATTTCGGGAGTCCGGTCATTCTGTCACGATCGGGTTGAAGGCAAGCAGGGAAGAGGAGCCAGGAAGTAGGGTCAAACGTGGATTTATTACGGGAAGCAGGACCGGGGAAGCACGACAACAAACAGCAACATCATTGACCGGACTGGGGATACAAACGGAAACACGGACTAAATACACTGAACTAATGACAACAATCCGAAACAGCTGTAAAACACTGGGATTCCACATGAGGTTAACGAGGGGGCGTGGCACACATTAGGATCGGACGGAGCGGGGTGTGACAGTGTGTTTGGAATGATTATACTCAACATCTAACTTTATGACAGATGTGCACCCAAAGTACGTGGCCACCCCTGTTGTCACCCCACGTCGTAATAATAAAAATGAAATATGGGCAATTTTATTTTCTAAGCAGAACCATAGAATAGACTTGGCTCCTCCTTGGATTGCCACCTTATCGTGGTGGAGGGGTTTGCGTGCCTCCGTGAACCTGGGGGCTAGGTTGTCGGGGGCAATAGCCCCTGGTAGGGTCTCCCAAGGCAAAAAGGTCCCAGGGGAGGGGCCAGACAAAGAGCAATCCAAAAGAACCCTATGAAAAAGTTATACAGCAAAGTCCCGTTTCCCTCGCCCGGACTAGGGTCACCGGGGCCCCACCCTGGAGCCAGGCCTGGGGGAGGGGCCCGTTGGCGAGCGCCTGGTGGCCGGGCCTTGGCCCGTGGGGCCCGGCCGGGCACAGCCCGAAAGAGGCACGCGGGACTGTCCCCAGGTGGGCCCACCACCCGCAAGGGGAATGTCAGGGGTTCGGTGCATTGTGGATTGGGTAGCGGCCAAGGGAGGCCCTGGCGGTCCGATCCCCGGCTGACAAAACTGGCTTTCGGGACATGGAATGTCACCTCTCTGGTGGGGAAGGAGCCTGAGCTTGTGCGTGAGGTTGAGAGGTATCGACTAGATATAGTCGGGCTCACCTCAACACATAGCTTGGGTTCTGGAACCAATCTCCTGGAGAGGGGCTGGACGCTCTTTTACTCTGGAGTTGCGGCGGGTGAGCGACGCCGGGCTGGGGTAGGGCTATTGGTGGCCCCACAGCTCGGTGCATTAACATCGGAGTTTACCCCAGTGAACGAGAGGGCTGTTTCCCTGCGCCTTCGGGTCGGGGATAGGTCTCTGACTGTCATCTGCGCTTATGCGCCGAATGTCAGTTCGGAGTACCCGGCCTTCTTGGATTCCCTTAGCGGTATGCTATTTGGTGTACCGCGGGGGGATTCCATCGTTTTGCTGGGGGACTTCAACGCTCACGTGGGCAATGACAGTGTGACCTGGAAGGGGGTGATTGGGAGGAACGGCCTCCCTGATCTGAATCCGAGTGGTGTTCAGTTATTGGACTTCTGTGCAATGCATGGTTTGTCCATAACGAACACCATGTTCGAGCATAAGGGTGTCCATAAGTGGACATGGTACGAACATGCCCGGGGCTACAGGTCGATGATCGATTTTATAATCGTATCAACTGATCTGCGGCCCTCTGTCTTGGACACTCGGGTAAAGAGAGGGGCAGAGCTGTCAACTGATCACCACCTGGTGATGAGTTGGCTCAGGTGGCGGGGGAGGAAGCCGGTCAGACCTGGTAGGCCCAAGCGTATAGTGAGGGTCTGCTGGGAACGTCTGGCAGAGGCTCCTGTTTGCTGGAGCTTTAACTCGTGCCTCCGGCAGAATTCCAGTTGAGGTGGTTTGGACATCTGGTGCGGATGCCTCCTGGGCGGCTACCCGGAGAGGTTTTCCGTGCCTGTCCTACAGGGAGGAGGCCCCGAGGCAGGCCCAGGACTCGCTGGAGGGATTATATCTCTCGGCTGGCCTGGGAACGCCTCGGTGTCCCCCCCGAGGAGCTGGTGGGGTTAGCTGGGGAGAGGGAGGCCTGGGTGCCTCTGCTGAAGCTGCTACCCCCGCGACCCGAACCCCGGACAAGCGGAAGATGATGGATGGATGGATGGATGGAGCGCGGCCAACCCCAAAAAACATAATCGGCTCCTGAAGCCGCCCCGATCAAAATGTTCTGCTGACGCCACTGCCAGGCTGGAACAAAAACAGGGATGATTATTATCATAACGCGGATAAAATAATTGTGTCTGTCATGTGAAAATCAGCAGTGAGGGGGGAAAAAACTGACTGTGAGGCATGTTTTAAACATTTCCCGAAGTTGTCTGTATTTAGCCATTTCTCATTTACAAATAGCATATGTTCATAAAAACGACTTAAAAATGCATTTTATAAATTACTACAATATAACAGTTATAAGTATATGGAGTAAGAAATGCTTGTTGGTGGAAAATCACGGTCGCGAGACCAGCTGTCACGATCCGCTTCGTTCGATCCCGATGTGTGCCACGCCCACCTCGTTACCTCGTGTGATTACCAATTGTGATCATCTGTGTCCTGTTATTTCTGCCTAGTCTTTTGTATTTAGTCCGAGTCTCAGTCTGTCTTCCCCAGATCTGTCATTGTATTGTCACGTTGGATGTCCCTGCTTGTCTGTCGCTTGCTCAAATAAACCCCTGATTACCCGTGAGCACGGCTTGCTCTGCTGCTTCCTTGCTCGCCTCCTTGCCGAGTCCTGACACCAGCCTCCCTAATGTGAAAACTTGGGGGTTTTAATCTTAGCCCTGTCATTTGTGTTTGTGTGATTCACATCTAATTCTTCCATGTCATGCGGATTTCCTGCTTGAGTAACCGTCCGTTATAATAATTGTTTCGGAACCTTTTTTTAACGTGACAGTTACTTAATTTACAAGGAAATTAGCCACCCAAAGCTGAAAGTTATATTTTAACAAATGTCTTAGCGATCGACTTGTTTTTATTAACGTTCGCTGCTTTATGGAGTTTAAAGCTCCCAGAGTTTGTGTCTTGAAAAAAATTAAAACGTCTTATGTGGTAAATTATTTTCTGTTTCACGTAACATAAACATAAATAAAACTAAAGGCAAATGGGCTTCAATTTAGTGAAATATCTGTATT
The DNA here is from genome assembly GCF_048594095.1 of Paramormyrops kingsleyae. Taxonomy (NCBI): domain Eukaryota; kingdom Metazoa; phylum Chordata; class Actinopteri; order Osteoglossiformes; family Mormyridae; genus Paramormyrops; species Paramormyrops kingsleyae. The sequence continues at coordinate 8,603,667 of NC_132814.1, read as the reverse complement.
TACAATACTCTTTTAATAGCACACTTACAATTCAATAGCACAAGAAACCTACTCATTAGAGTCTGGATTTTTTTTCGGTCTAATTGAGTGTTGATAAGGGGAATGTCCAGTAATTATAATGTTTAACTTACTATGTATGCAATAATGCTGCAGTCAGGCAAAGATTCCAGATTAAGCCAACAACTAAGGGTGTCACGATCCTCCAAATCCTCAATTCGATTACATTTTCGATTCTAAAGTCACGGTTCGATTCGATTCTCGATTTAAAAAAGAAAAATTTGAAAGCACAAGCTATGCCATTTTAAGACTTTTATGCAATATAATAATATCTGACCTTTGTTCGCAATGTACCACACATTACATTGTCAAATTTAAAATGTTTATTAACAATATAATGTAACAATAACTTATATCTTCAGTCAATTGGAAACTTATACAAAATAACCTGCCATCTAATTTCTCTTTTGTAACTGCAGTTTTCTTCACAGATGATGACATTCAAGTTCACAAAAAAAAATAGTTTCAAGTTCTTGTTAAAGAGGAATATGAAAAGAGAACTGCTAAAAATATTGCAAAAATACTGTCAAAAATATGAACTGTTTACATTTATATGGGCAGATTTTTTTTTATAGTTTCATGTTCTTCTTTAAGAAAATGAGAATGTCCACATTCTCTGTGGAGAGGGCTGCTCTTTGAGATGTCACAATGTCCCCAGCTGATGAGAACACTCGTTCACTTGTCACACACAAAACACTGTTGTTTAAGGTAATAAACAGGCAGAAATTATATTTAAGTGTGACAACAACAAACAGAAAGGATATTGTGATTAGTCCTATTCATGAAATATTATGAATGTGAAATTATGTAAATACAAAAAACAAACTACTTTAACTTAATCACATTAGCCTATTAGCATCACATACCTGTGTGGAATGCTCTGGCAAGATTTTCTCCTCCAGACAATTGAAGATCTCATTCCGAGATATGTCATCCAGGTGGGGTAAAGTTTTAAACCTAGGATCCAAGGCAGTGCTCTCATTCAGGAACTGTTGAAGTCTTGGGTCTGAATACCTCTCTTAAAAAATTGCCTCTATAGCAGATTTAACATCCTTTACAATTGTTGAATCTGTGTCACTGTGTTTCAAAGATGTCAGGATGGTGTGTTGTAGGGGCATGACCACAGTAGGCTGCTGTTCGGAACTCATCAAGGTTGTAACTGTTTTCAGGGGTTTCAGTACCTGACATACATCTTCCAGAACAGTCACATCTTGATCAGAGAGGGTGATAAGGTCTTTAGCATTTTTTTTTATGTCTTTTTCTGCAAGTGCAGAATAGATAGCAGCTTGTTGATCTAAATAGCGTGTGATCATGTCATAGCTGGAGTTCCACCTTGTATGTACATCTTGAACCAGCGTGTGAGGAGGAAGCTGAAGCATGTCTTGTTTTGACTTTAAGACGGCTGCTGCAGTGGTGCTTCTGTGGAAAAAAGTGACCACCCTCCTGACTCTGGGAAATCTGGTTTACTCCCAAACCCTTCTGGGAGGCCAGATTCACAGTGTGGGCAAAACATCCAATGTGTGGAGACAATCCAGCTGCATGTGAGGCATTGACAATGTTCTTTGCATTATCAGTTGTCACAGGAATTGTTGCATTTTGTCTGTTCAACTTCCATTCCAGTACCACTTCCCTCAGCACTTCTGCTAAATGTTCACTTGTGTGAGCTTCATATATGGGGCGAGTTTGAAGTACTGGATTTTGAATTTCCCAGTCATAATTAATGTAATGCGCTGTGACAGTCATGAAGCTGCTAATACCTTCAATAACTTTCTCCTTCACATTATTGTACATGGAGGGTATCACCGTAGCTGTGAGATGCGTTCTACTTGGGATTTCGTAGCGCGGTTCTAGCACGCTAATTAAATGCCTAAAACCGGAGTTTTCTACCACTGAATAAGGTCACATGTCCGTGGCTATAAATACTCCTACCGCGCTTGTAATTGCCTTTGCACGTGTTGAGTTACTTGGAAGTTTTATTCCAAATGAAGATGGGAGAGTAGTTTGTGTTACACTTGTCGGTTTAACAGATAAATCTATGTTTTTGTGGTGCCTGCGGAGATGCCCTGCCATGTTAGTCGTGCTGCCGGTGGAATAATGTGGTATACGTACATAGCAGAGCTTGCAAACTGTGTTTTTTTTGTCGACAACACGAACGTTGTCAGCATAACTCACTGGAAATCCAAAATACTTCCACACCGGCGACTTCAGTGAAAGAGGAGGGGGTTCAAGTTCTGTCGATGGGTCTCCTGCGTCTGCAGTTGCCATGCTATCTTTTGGCTGTTTGTTGTAGCTGTTAGGTTGACTCGCAGCACTTCAACAAGCGTGGTTTTTTTTTTTTCGCTTGGCAAGCCAAGCTGACGTGACATGGGGGCGTGGCAGCATCGACGATTCCATTTTTTGATTCGATAATCGAGATTGAGCATGAATTTCGATCGATTTCGATTTAAAATCGAAAACGTGACACCCTTACCAACAACTAATTTTATATGATTTGTCTTTATACATCTCTGCAATAAAATCAAATAATAAAATTAGAGCATAATGCTGATGGGAATTCAGTAAATATGGAAAAATGGAAATTTGGGAATTTTTAAAATAGAAATTCCTCTGCAATAAAATATTCCATGTTTTTGCATGTATGCACATTAAAATGAACTATTTTCAATGTTTTGAATCACCTTACAATTTGCAGCAATTTCTTGCAACAGAAATTTCTAAAATTAATTAGAGCCAACAAAGTCAGAAGGAATTGCCTTTTGAAGTGCTGAATACAGCTAGTGAGGCAAGGCATGCTGGACAAGCACCAGCCATGAAAATACAATATAATATAATATAATATATGATCCTTTTGTAGAATACTTGCAATCAATGAACTGAGTCATGAGACATGGGGGCTTTAGTAGTGAGTAATGCTGGTTAATCATCAGGGTGGAGCTTCCATGACACAAATAGGAACAGTATACGGAGGATCTGGATTTACAGATGAGGAGGGATGAAATAAACACAGAGCTGCTAGGGGGATACCCGCTGTGTAAAAATCCAGGTTACTGAAGGTGGAAGAAAACCAAAGCAGCCCAATTTCTGCTGAAATATAATATTATAGTGAATGAGGGACAGGTGGAAGTAATGGAGTAAAATGGGTCACATGACTTCCTCCTGAGATAGTGAAATTTCACGCTCCCCATTTCCTTAGATCAATAATAGATATGTGTCTAAATAAGAAAACTATATATGTACACTATCAGTCAAAAGTCACATCACAGGTTTTTACCACTTTTCCATTTATTCTTGTTAAGCACTGGAAAGTGAACTATAAATGAAAATATAAGTCAAATAAAACAAGTTTCCTTTATAACATGGAAGGAGTATGTAACAGTGCATGTTTGACATCCTGTTCACTGGTTGTGAAGTGATGGTGCAGTCAAATTCTAGGCCGTCCTATGCGCTAGTTAACTGTTTCATCCCATGAAACACAGCAGTATGTAATGTCCCTTCTAGACAGAATGCCACAAATTTTCTCTGTCTGCCTTATAACTGCTAGAGGAGGTTACTACAATGAATCAAAGACATGACATTTTCTTGCTAATAAAGGTACTGAAATGGTGAAACATACTGTAAACTTATTGGTTAGCAAATTTGTGTAATTTTGTGTGTAGTAAATGTTAAGTGAGTAACATGCAAATACAGAAAATCTCAGGTTATGCAAAATCGTCTGACTGGTCTTGTATATATAGTTCTAATGTTAATAGTTGTGCTCTGCTACACGTGACTGTTTATTTCCATTCTTTATTTCCTGTCATACAGCTCTTTAGTTACTCAATTTCTGTATTTTTCATTATCTTCAAGTTTCTTTGCTTTTGTGTAACATAAGGAGTCAGTGATGTGATGATATTATTAACACAAATTCAAAAAAGACAGTCTGGATGTTGCGTTGGCAAGATAATGCCTGGATTCCACTTACAAAATAACACAAATATTTTTAAATGTTGACTGGAGGTGTGATCTTTCACTTTCATTGAATAAGAAAAGTTTTCAAGCATACCTAAAATGCCACCGTCTCTAAACTTTTGTTTGCAGACACATTTATCATTTATCAGAGAACAGCAACATTTTCATAATTTGTTCTTTTTTTCAGAGTATTCAAGAAAGCAAGTCCAAATGGCAAAGTAAGTTCAGCTGAAATATGTCACATTTATGGCCACACTTACAATATCAACAATGTATTCTATAGTCCTTGTTGCATGTAATGTGAGGGATTTGGATATAATGTATTAAATACTTAAAAAGGTTCATTGCCCAACATTGTTTCATTGTAACACACATGTTTCTTTCAGAATATTACAGTTAATTCAAATAACGTCCTGCTGTTTAATCATCCAGATTTTATATGATCTACGTTACTTTAGTATCTCATCTTTGTATTGGATTACAGAAGATGGGTGGATGAATGGATGGCAGTTTAACTCTGAATTTGAAATTTGTTTTCACTGAAGAACTGCAGTGGCTGCGATCTCTCTGTATTTGCATAGCTAACCAATCGTTTTTACTGAAATAACGGTGTTATGTACAATGTCTTTTTTCCAGCTCACTGTGTATCTGGGAAAGAGGGACTTTGTTGACCATGTAGACCTTGTGGACCCTGTCGGTAAGCCACCGTTAGCTAATCTCGGTTCATATGTAAGTTAGAGCAGGCATGCTATTAATTAATTTAGCAACATTTCTTCCATAACGAAATGCTGCTATTTATTTTTAAATTTCTCTGTCTATTTTGTTTATTTGCGTCAATTGAAGTTTATTGATATTTATAAATGTCCACTACCTTGAAGCATATGTGTATGTTTTAAAAATAATTGTAAAATTGCAGTTAAATTGTAATATAATCTGTAATATTTGTACAAATTACATCCATGGCTGTATAATGGTTAATGTTGTGCAAATTTTAAAATACATAAATAAAATTCATAATTTGAATTTTGGAGTACTTTTTGGTAACTCAGAGGGAGATGAGAAAATTCACTATAATGATCTTTTAAGGCGTTTGGGAATCAATCTGTTTTGGGAATTATGTCCATAGTAGAATTTCCTGTGAACTATAAAAAATATTTGATCCATTCCTCATCAATGAACATCAAAAATGTATCTTTTGCAGTGTTTAATATTTATGTAACACAGTAATTCAATTTTCTTACAGATGGTGTGGTTTTGATTGATACTGAATACCTAAAGGAAAGAAAAGGTAATGACCACAGTAAACTGTTAACATCCTAAATACTTACTTCATCTGCTGAATACTCACCAAGCCTCAACTGGAGAGTTTAAGCTTAAATATATAGATGTGGCACTTGACCTCCTAATTTAAACATTAATGCCAAATAAAAATTAATCTAGCAAATCATTAAATATTTAACCTGCAGACAAATGGAATTCAGACAGCACAGAGGATTTAATACTGCATCAGAAAGGTCACATAATTATGGTATAATCAAAGAGATGATTCAATGTATCTAATTTTATTTAATCGATTGTGTGGGCAATTATAGAATGACTGGGAAAGCCACATTTACTCATGCTCATAGAAAATATCCCAGATATACAGTTTTGTAGTGCCTTGATTGCTGTGTTTTATTTCAATGGTGATTTAAAGCTCAACTCATTATAAAACTACTGTTATTCCCTTAGTAAATGCCTCATTGTTTACTTTGCAATTACTTCAATATAAAAACAATTATATTTTGGTATTTTAGCAACAGTCCACATTTGTTCTTTAGGGAGTGAGCAAAAGTATGGACTGTGAGGATCTCTGAGGACTGGGTTGGGAAGCACTGATATAGATTATTCCAAAGATGAAACAACATATTGTGTAATAATGCCACATTCTGTAATAACTGGGCAAAATTTTACAAGTTTTCATCACAAAATGTAGTGTTATTACATAACGTGTTGTGCTATTAATTTGACAAAATGTAACATATTTTCATCACATAATGTGGTGTTATTATACAATGCATTGTCGCACACTCTGTAACAACATATTATGTAATAACACCACATTATGTAATAAGTCACGAAATTTAACAAATTTTCATTAGACATGCAGATTTAGGAAAATTTAGGTACATTTTCAGGCGTGCATTTCCCGAAAGTTTTGTGATGCTAAGTAGTTAGTTATCTCATACTCAAGATCATTCGTTGATTAATGAGTGTTTCTCAAAACCCTTGCTAACTAAAGAAGTCTGTAACCTTGTTCATAAATTAACAAGTGATCCGACCCACTCATTATTTTCTGTGTTGTTCTGTATTTGAACTTTTGCCTGCTATTCAGTCACAGAGTCACTCGCAAAAACACACGGATACTCCTTTTTGGACAATGTAATAATATTATTACAATGTAATAATAATGAGGTTGATGATGATGATAGCAGTAATAATAATAGGTTAATTTTAAAATATAAAATTGTAACGTAGGTTAGAAGTTTGTTACATTTTGTCCAGTTATTACATAATGCAGTATTAATGCATAATGCTTTGTTACACAGTGTGACAATGCATTATATTATAACACCACATTATGTGATGAAAATTTGTTACATTTTGTCAAGTTACTACATAATATTGTGCTATTACATAATGTGTTGTTGCCAAAGGATTCCTAAACTTTATTGCAGCTATATATCTGTCCTGACATACAGTCATTATTCTTGCATCCTTTATCCTCAGTTTTTGTGACTCTGACATGTGCCTTTCGCTACGGCCGAGAAGACTTAGATGTTTTGGGATTTACATTTCGAAAAGACCTGTTTGTTGACAACATCCAAGCCTTTCCACCAGTGCCCGAACAAAAGAACACCTTAACTCGTCTTCAGGAGCGCTTGATTAAAAAGCTTGGAGAGAATGCTTACCCCTTCACCTTCGAGGTAAAATTATACATATGGATGTTACTTTTTTGTTTATTGTAACATTGTCTCTTAACTATAGAAACTGGAATATGTGAAAGGCCCAAGAATCTGAGATGCTAGACCCACCACTTTGGGCACCAACAATCAGACCGAAAAAAAAATCACTTAGCCCAGACATCTTAGCCAAACAGTAAACAAGCTTTTGTCCCACTCTGTGTGCTGCGTTCGTTTCAGCCACATGATTCGCCGTTTGAAGGAGCAGCCTGTTTGCATTAACAAGCAGGTGAACTTAATGAACTGAGTGTAAATCTTTTCATTTACTATACGACTTATTTGGGTGCTGAAGCTGTGGCTAACTTTATTTGGCTCTGTCTAACTGTCTTCCAGATTCCTACAAATCTGCCGTGCTCTGTCACCCTGCAGCCTGGACAGGAGGACACCGGCAAGGTGACCAGAATAACAATACTAAAGATATATATAAAATATATTTAACAGGCTCCAATACAAATTATCGGATGTCTTGCTTGCATCAATAGAATGATTGTTTATTTTTATCGGATGCTACAAATATGGAGTTCATGGATTAATTTTAGTTATTTCTGTCACACATGATTGACAGACTGTTATCTTGGGTGACATATATGCTGTACCTTATTCTGTTTGAAGGCCTGTGGTGTTGACTTTGAAGTGAAAGCTTTTTGTGCTGAGAATTTGGATGAGAGAATACACAAAAGGTCAGCGACAACAACATGCTGTGACTTGTGACTTAAGTCTTGAACATTTCTGTATGAACAAATTTAAAAATCAACTAATGATCACCTATGTCTTAGCAACCTCCAGAATTGAGGTCATTAAACAGAGGTAAATTATATGAGAAAATTATAATAATATTATAAATATTATTAATATCTTCCAACCACTTATGCTGGTGAGTGTCATGGAAGTGTATAAATATACAAACAATGTGTGTGAATAGACGCAAGAAAAGTGTTTTATTAAATTTAAAATCAAATGTTTTCTCAATAGTATTACCCATTTCTCTTGTGCTGAGAACAGCAATTTTTGATCACTGTTCCCCTATATATATTCAGTGCATTTTTTTTTCTTCACAAAATGCACAGACAGAACTGTAATTTGTCATAGACTTAACACACATAAACAGAGAGAGGTAGATTTTAGGCAGGATTATAAAAGATCTGCGACTGTCATTGACTCTCATCTTACTGACTCCCTAATGACTGTATGATGCAGGAATTCTGTACGGCTCGTCATAAGGAAAGTCCAATATGCTCCAGAGAAGCCTGGTCCCCAGCCCATGGCGGAGACGACGCGACAGTTTCTCATGTCAGACAAACCCCTGCACCTTGAGGCCTCGCTGGACAAAGAGGTGAAGCACTTTTCCAGTGCATATTCACATTTGATGACTTTGAACATTTGGGAACAGAATCAGCAGGAGATTCCATTGCCAGTCACTGGTCCTGTCATGGACTCGGATGGATTTAGTGTGTGGGTGTGGCTGTGGCATGGTGCAGGCAGAAATGGTGGACGACCCACTTGCGGCTCAACAATACAAAACAGGTTTTTATTAAATAAACTAAAACACTAGAAAAGACAAAAACAAAGGACCACAAGGGGTCAAAAGTAAACAAAGACTAATTACAAAACAAGGCAGGTAACATCAAGCAATATCCAATAATCACAAACAACGGAACATTCACAATCAACGAACCACTCAGGAACCAGTGGTGGAGGAAGTACTGAAGCTTAGTACTTAAGTAAAAGTACAAATATCCTGCAAAATATGTACTGAAGTAGAAGTGCTACATCAACAATCTTACTTAAGTGAAAGTACTAAGTACTTACTTTTAAATTTACTTTAAAGTATTTTTTTAAGTAAATGTAAACAATGGTTTGTCTCAACGTCTCGGGTGTGCCATTTTGTAAAAGAATAGTAGATATACTGACTTACGCCTCTACCGATGTCATTTCTCGTAATAATTACAAGGAACTATACAGTATATGTGTATTGGAAAGTTTGGTGTGCTTATTGTGCGTGCACTCTGCAATACTGTGTGTACCCTAACTTAGAATTATGTGGATGACAAGTTATCTACTAGATATTACCCAGTAATATACCATTAAGATAAACCATGTTGAATGGGTCCATGTTGAATGTCTCATCTTCTTGAAATCAAGCCAGTCTACCAGCTCGTGCTGCTAATTGACGCGCGCTCTGCCATCATTGGAGCTAATAAATCCACCTGATTGGTAGGAAATGGCAAACAACGCCAGAACGCAATAGGCTAACTATTTTTTCATGCAAGATTTTGAGGAAATTGTGCTCATAAAATGTAACGACTAACGGCATAAATTGTAGAAATGTAGCGGAGTAGAAAGTACAGATAATTGCCGCAAAATGTAATGGAGTAAAATAAAAAGTATGCATTATTATTTTTACTTAAGTAAAGTACAGATACGTAAAAATGTACTTAAGTACAGTAACGAAGTACAAATACTGTGTTATATTCCACCACTGTCAGAAGCAGGGACTAAAATACTAAGGGGTAACGAGACTAACACTGGACAGGTGAGGCTGATTAACAAAGACTGGGAAAACAGGGCACAGATGAAACTAATTAACTCAAAGGAACTAAAACAGGGAAACTAAGAACTAAGCAAGAAACAGGGAAACAGAATCTAACACTGGGGAATTACAGACAGGTAAAGACACAAGCAGGGTTACAAGGAATGAAACCAAAACCAAATACAAAATCACCAGACAGAAGAACTAAAAAAAACTCATAAAAATGAAACACTAGGGACCAAAATACAAAAACAGAGGAGGTGGGATTTGAACATAAGACTGGGGAATTACAAGTAGCCACATGCGCTACACGTTGAGCCATATGGCCATCAGGTAACAGGGGAAAACACAAAGACTGACAACACGAGGGACGGGATGACCAGCAACACCTGCTGGCCAAACGGGGAAGGCACACGGGGTGGAACAACCGGCCTGATCCTGACAGGTCCAGAAAATCTGGTTAGAGATCTTCCAGCTCCTTCCTATGATACCATTTAATTTTCACTTGTACTGGCATCTGTGAAAACTAGCTTAGAATTACAATTAAATTTGCCATAATGTAGCCGGAATTCTACTTTTTATGGGAGTACATTAAGCAAATGCCAAGGAAGCCACATCCCTCTGAATGATCTGATATTATTAATGTTCTTGAATGTAAGGATTCCTCTATGAATTTCATGTGCATATGCATTTATAATTATCATTTACTCCATTTTATTATCACCTATAGAATCAGAATAATCACAGTGAAAAATGCCACATCCACATACTGTTATAATGGACAAATGTTCTTCTTTCTAGATTTACTATCATGGAGAACCAATTAACGTGAATGTCCATGTCACCAACAATACAAACAAGACTGTAAAGAAGATGAAAATCTCAGGTGACAGTAAGATTTATAATCAATGCCTGTGAATGTGTCCTGAGATCACTTTAAACTCACCAGTTCTGCGTGTTTGTTCATGCAGTGCGTCAGTATGCAGATATTTGCTTGTTCAACACTGCGCAGTACAAATGCCCTGTAGCAACAGAGGAATCAGAGTAAGTCTGAAAGCCACTTTCAAGACACTGTAAATGACCAGTGCAAGTTGTCAGGTTTTCATTCCATTTTGAGTATTGCTATCATTTTTATCCCCACAGTGACATAGTTGCCCCCAGTGCAACATTTTGCAAAGTATACACACTTACCCCGTTCCTCGCCAACAATCGGGAAAAGAGGGGTTTGGCCTTGGATGGGAAACTTAAACATGAAGACACAAATTTAGCCTCCAGTACACTGTGAGTACCCTAACCCTACCCCTCCTGAGAGCATCTCTCAATGTCACTTATTATGAAATGTCATCCAGACTTAATGCTTATTTTGAATTTTTTGTCTTTGGTCTCCTACAGACTAAGAGAAGGAGCTAATAAAGAGATTCTGGGCATTATAGTGTCTTACAAAGTGAAAGTGAAATTGGTGGTGTCTCGAGGAGGGTATGCATTTAAAAATGTTATATTATATTATTACAAAATCATTAAAAGACTGTTCTAAGCTGCTAATAGCATAATAGCACCTTATATCACATTGCATGCAAATGAAAACAAGCATTAATGGTAAAATCCACACATCCATACTACATCAATGTGTTAATGGCAAAATGTGTAATTTTGAATGACAGAACTACTTTTTTGATATTTAATAAACTTTAAACTAACCATTTTCAACTATATTTAACACTTTTTAGACTTCTGGGGGATCTTGCTTCGAGGTAATCCTTCCTTATGAATAATGCTCATTGTAATTGTTGTCCAGTAATAATAAATAATAGTAATGTATTAATACTGAATACTTTATGTTAGAGTATATTCTGTTTATTTTCTAAACTATTAACTGTTACTTCCCAGCACTGAAACATAAAAACGTATACATTTCCATTGTCCTTTAGTTTAAATTCTTAAAAATGGCCAAAGCCAATGTTGGGGATTAGCTTGCTACCAAGATCAATAGATATAATAGTTGAAAGGTTAAGATTTTCTCATAAATTTTTCTTTGATTCTTATTTTTCATGGATATAATTTTGCTTTATTTTCAGTGATGTGGCAGTTGAACTTCCTTTCACATTAATGCACCCAAAACCAACTGAGGAATCTTTCTACAAAGATGGTATGCACTTTTTCGATGTTATTACTGGTGAATTCTGTCTACATGGAATATCAATCACATGATATGTTAAATTTCACAACAGACTACTGTAAAGACACCTGTTTGTGTATGTTTTTGATATGTATGGTTTTATCGTGGCACTTATAAACATTTGCAGCCAATAAAATATCTGTCAGGTAGATGAAGTTCTTTTTTTGTCCTGCTTCATGTACTTCAACATGGTGTTGTGTCACAATTATTGCCGTTATTTCTGTCTCAGTTTCAGAAAATGAAGCACCGCTAGACACAAACCTGATAGAATTTGAAACAAAGTAAGCCGATAGCTTAAGCCTTGCTGTTGTGCATTCTGCACTGCATGACCGTTAATACTGTGAAGTTAAAACCCCATTTCATATCCACTTCCTTCTAAAAAGAAGCAAATGTACATATTAGTGATTGATGCAGTTCTTAAAACATCTTGGTTTATTTTTGCATATTGTGTTTTTTTCTCCGCTGCTGAACCATTGTTTTGGTTTGATTTATTTATTTAATTGACATTCTGTTAATCATGCTTTGTAGTGATGTTTCAATAATTTCACATATTCTATGAAATGTGCCTGCAAAAAAAGTTGAAAGCATAATGTACGAATCTTTTCCTAGTGATGACGACATCATCTTTGAAGACTTTGCACGTCAAAGGCTCAAAGAAGCAAAGGATGACAAAGACGATGACGAGGGGGGTGCCAATTCGCCCAGGCCGCAGGACAGATAATCATATGAGTGCTGTGTGCTGCACTGTGATGCTGTTTCACACCGAGCTGTCTGTGTCCTGCAGGAAAGCAGAAGCCATGGAGACCTTTAGCACGTTCACGGTGGTGCCATTGTTTTGTTTGGTTCATGTTTTTATGTTTAATCCACACAGAAATGTGGAAACGTAGGAAAGCAGCCTTTCAGCAAGGTAGAAAAGCTATGCTTTACAACTTAGAAGATGCCCAATAAGCAGAAATTAAAAATGGGGCAGGACATTCCATTTGGTACAGCATGCAGTTGTGGAATTCACAAACGTACAATATACAATAAATTTTTGTTATATCATTTTGTAACTTTTTAAGATGAAGCTGAGAGGCAAAATCCTGCCAAATTAAATTTATTTGTAAAAATGAATGTTATCAAGTAAAAGAAATCAACACACATTTTAGATTCAAGGATTCTGTTATGTTGCCAGTTTATCAGATGTTTACATTTTTAATTTTTAAATGTATAGATTTTTTTCTCTGTTCTGCATTCCTATGGACATCAAAACACTTATTAATTCTGGAAAAAAAAATCAAACAACAAATGCACATGCAATCTCTCTTTTTTATTCCATTTTAATACAGATGAGGTAAACAATCTCAGGAAAAAATATGCAGTGTTTTACTTACAAATAAATAGGACTCCTGAGCCGCAAACATATAAGGGCATGTGTAAGTATATCTGAATATCAGTTTCAGTATCATTGACTATAGGTGTTTCATAAGCAATGAAATATGAATCTTAATAGTATGTGCAATGCCGAAAAGTTACCATTTAAATGCAAGAGTGGCCTTGTTTTTACATGATGGATTATCTATAATCAGATAAAGTCTTTCGGTGAAAATAATTTTTGTTACGGGTGCAGTTTATTTTATTCATTTCATAACAAGTATTGTGTTAATGAAAAGAGTTGAAAATTGCTGGTAAGGAAGGGCATTTTTCAAGGGACTATTCACAGTTCACGATACTGATACTGTTTAGCTGTGAAATGACAAGTTATCCTGTTCTGGTTACGCCTCAATAGTATTTTTAATTTGTTTATTTATTAAAGGTAAAAAAATTAACATGAAAATATATCCCTTCCAAAGCTACTGTTTTAGCAACATAAAATTTTAGCATTAGCATCTTTTTAATTTTAAATGAAGTAAATTAAAATGGCTTGTTATTAGATTCTTATAGTGCTCAGCAGTCAAAGTAAGCTGCTTCCTACAGCCCTAATCTGGGATCAGTTTCTACTGTAGTACATGCTTTTATTTTACAAAGGTTGTTAAATAATATTTATTTGATCTTTTTTTAGAAGAAATGCACGTTAAATTTGTGAACTGACAAAGGTGAAGCAGAAGATGATGAATCAATGAACAGGCTATGTAATAAATAATAAAGTATATAGCTAATTAATGCAAGAAGGTCAATTATAAATAATGCTTAAGGAGTATAAGGTAGAATAATCTAGAGACACACATTTGCACTGCTATAATATAGTCATAATTCTACAGTCCTCTCCCCTCTACAAAATGCTATGAAATGCCAAATAATGGAAATAAATCTCTATGGAAAAATTGGGTCCAAATGTTTTCCTTAGTAAATGAAAGATTATGAGATGCAAGAATTAGGCAAGCTGGTGGTGTCAGATATTATTTTTTTAAAAACTGGTCGTATGATACAATAATGTAAATGTTCTGTATTAAGTTTTGTTTTCTTCAGGAAATTAAACGATAATCTTGAAAACACAAAATGTGTTTCAAAAGGGTAGACAAAGTTTGTAAAAAATTTTGAGGCAGATCACTATCACTGTATACATTACCTACATTTCTACATTCCTCTATAATTATAATATTTGTCCTATATAGCTGCGTCTAACTTTTGAAGTTACAGGGCTCCCTGTTGTTTTTCAAGTAGAATTATTAAAAAATATTTTTGTATTTTTCTTATTTATATATATTGAATCTATGAATAGTTTTGTGCAGCAAGGAAAATGACAGCAGGCAACCTTTTAATAACCTACAATATTGCATATTGCAATCTTTTATATTAATTTGAAGGTTTTTAAAACTTCTCTTACTATTACCTGAGATCTTTTAGATTTATAGATCAAAATGACTTCATTAAAACTCTCATGAAGATCAACTTTCCCGTTATTTATTTACCAGTCAGAAAGTATCAGTAATTATGTACGTACTGTTTTGCAATAGAGTGCAAATCTTCACAATGTTTACAAAACATAGCAGCATTTTTCAAATGAAAACACTTAATATCGGCATTTATTACTGGACATAAGGGATAATTTACATCTTATGGTAAATTAATCATTTCTGGAAAATGCTAGGTAAAAGAATGTAATTTTTAAATACATATATATATATATATATAGATATACATTGTTATGCTTGTGGTCTGCATCCATTTACTCAGCAGAATAAAAATCTATGAAAATGATATATCTCTTCTTTAATTCCACACTCACTGCCTGTACTGTGTTTAAGGTCTTGCTTTATTATTCTTGGGTTCTGTATGCTGTAGTAAGGTTAATAAAATATAATAGTTTATAGTAATTGCTTTCTATTTACAGTTTTGTTCAATAGTCGTCAAATCTTAGCATACCAAATTGAAGCAATGTTCTTTTGTCATGGTGGCTAATGTTTTGAGCATACTCGTATTTTACATATAGACTTTATTCAGGTTCATACAAACGATACAATTAATTAAAACATGTGAGATACTGCTGACATTTCATGCAGGGCTGTCATCTGCCTGCTCTGTGCTTCCTGGAAAAGACTCCAACTCCCCAATACTGGATACATGGATGGATATGAGAATATACTGTTACATTCACACATTAACAGAAGGAAAAACACGTTACGACGTATTTCAAATAAAAAGTAAGCGAAAAGTTTTACTTTAGGAAAGCATCTAGAAAGTCAAAGAATGTGAAGTTATCCCATGAAAGAGTGTCGATCAAATGTCGTGATTGTTCCTGCAAAGCACAATGTGTCTCACTGATTTGCTGACGCAATAGGGGGTAAAAATTGGGGGATCTATGATTTGTTGGGGGCATTGAGGCAAATAAGCTGTTGAGATACAGGTAGCGTTACATTCCAAGCACGACACACCACCTGGGGTCTGAAAAATGACATCTTGTGAAATTATATAATCAATTTTCTCTAGTTTTACCTATGAAAAGTGAGCCCAGTTCCCCTGGTGACATAATCACAGATTTAGATATCAATTGGGATGTGTAATTGCTTCCCTCATTTCCCTTAGCAATAGCTTGTCTAGGACCAGAGGTCTTTTATTGGCCATGTGCACCAATGCACTGGAATGCTTACTCGTTCGGCAATACCTAGTTCAGGCAATTATCTGGAGCCATTTTTACTGTGCAGTTATAATCTCATTAGTGTGGGCAGAGGAAGAGCTTTGTGTTCTCTGTTGAGATTACAGATCGTAATCATGGCTCATTTGTCTCTACTTTCCAGCAGAGCATCTTACCTAGCACAGCCTGTACTGCATATCAGCTTGTTTGGCATTGCCAGCAAGCATTAATGCATGCATGCCAGTTAAGCATGATTCAAATCACTTTGTGTTGCCATCCATTAAAAGTATACACTCTACTACACTCTTTTCACCATCTTTTTTCCCCATTATTGGACAGAATAAGCTATTTTTGTAGTATATACAGGGCCGGCCCAACCCTTTTCAAGGCCCTTAGCAAAATTCGATTAACCAAGTTGCCGTTTGTCCTCTTCTGTCCAATTCTGTCCAATAAATCTGATGGCCGCACCCTCGAAAGCAGCCACTTCGTTCCATTATGCCTTGGGCTGGTCCTGAATATATGTAGAGGTGGGCAGAGTTCCACTAATCCGCTAACTGATAATTAGCAAAGCTAACATTTTTGGGTAAAGTGAATAAAGTTTAACAGTCAACATTTGTGAACCCTAAAGTCATACATATTAGTTCCTGTTTGTTGTGAGCATGTCTCCAACGGTCTATTTGGCACGCTGTTGGCTGATGACATGTAAACTCAAGCCGTGATTAGTCGGTAACTTGGATTTAAGGTAGTCTGGGCTGAATGTAAATGAAAGAAGATAAGCTCAATTTAAACTGGTGTACCCTGAACTAAATGAAAAACATGGATAATTTGTCGGATTTAAGGTACCTGTCACACCGAGCTGGCGAGGGAAACACGGATCCAGAAGTACGGGGAAAGCCGGATTTAATAGAGCACAGATCAAGCAGTTACAGACCAGAGTTCTCTTAATACAGGTGGAAAGCCGGGCACTCAGGTCCAAACGGGGCGAGCGGTAATCGTGGTCGAGGGACGAGAGCGTGGGTCGAAAGCCGTGGAGTCCGTCCGACGAGTACACACACAATACTGGGTGACAGGAGGGTTGGACGACGATGAAAGCCGGGCTCAGCAGGACTGGAGACTCAAGGACGGGAACGGGACTGAGGAGGCAAGGGATAAGAGGTAAGGGTTTCACAAAAGGTAAACAGGCAAGGAACGGGAGTAAAGGAGAACTGGAGACAGACGAATGCTCGGTAAGGCTTGTCATAAGCGCAATACTTCGCAGTTGGCTTGTGTACTGTTCCTTCCTTAAATAAGGGAGATAATTAGTCCCTAATCCCCGACACCTGGTTGACCCGCCTCCGTGGGCGTGACAGTACCCTAGTTTAAATGGACTTTATCTTCGTTCACGTTAATCCAGACTACCTTAAATCTGACAGATTATTCAGGCTAAGCAAGAAATCCTGCTTTGTGATATAGGCCCCCGGTTGTATTTTCCCGGTGCTGACTGCTTGAGCTATAGACCAATAAAAAGCTGAGACCTTCCTTCCTAGTTCCAGGTAAACGATGCCATGTTTGTAGTCCCCAGATGGTTTCACTGAGGGCAAAATGTCAGCATGGGCCCATGCTGAACAGGGTTATGAAAGCCTGGATTAACTGTGGACAGCATAGGGCAAGAATGGGATACACCATAGATGGGATGCCAATCCATCACATACATACACACAGTCTTTAACAGGCAATATAGGGTTACACTTTACATTAACTGCACCTTCATAATACATTCATTATGCGTTAATAGAACATTCATAGTCAGCATGTATCTATACCTTAACATCCTAAAATACCTTAACAGCTTTAATATACATTAATAACAAACATTATCAGATTAAATGATTATAATGTTTGTTATTATCATATAATGTTTGTTTTAAGTGTATATTAAGGCTGTTAAGGTATGTTAGGATATTAAGGCACTACGCAAGTAAATGCTTCTTATGAACGCTCTATAAATGCATTATGTTGGGGCACTGAATGTTCTATGAATGCATTATAAAGGCATCATGAAGGTGCAGTTAATGTACAGTGTTACCCAATATAATGTTATCAATTAATGTAAATGCACCATGGGAGAAAATACATGCAACTCGGAGAAAACACAACAGAACTGACATGAGGAAACAGGGCATCGCAGTGAACCACCCAAAATTACAGATTTCTCTGCTGAAAATTGTCTCTTCTTCTTTCTAATACACTGTTTGCATACTCCTCCATTATGAAGCACTGCGTCATGGGATATCAAAATAATTGCTTTATACTGAAGCAAATGATTCTCCTTTGAGCACTTGCAGGCCATTAAAATAATGTTTTCTGTGGCCAGAGGCTATTTACTGGATTTTGTTCAACTATGCTGACATCAGTAGATGCAATCACTGAGACAGATATCTGTTTCAGCTCTAAACGAAGGCTTTTTGCACAGCTTCTAATAAGTAAGTCCAGTGAAAGCTCTGCCTTTGGCAATGTTTTGCATTTGGTAAAGAAAACGAAAAATATAATAATGTATTGTTGCTTCCCAGTGAAAACCGTGTATGTCCACTTTTTGAAGATTGTGACTTTTTACTATAAGAATAATGGGTAACATTTTAAAGCCATGTTTTTAGTTATTTTTAAAGACATTCATAACAAATAAACATGCATTCAAAAGCATTATAAACATGGCTATATATAGGTATCAAAAAGCACAACACATCACAGTAATGTCTATTATGCATTATGAATGCTTTATGAAGCTTTCATCTATAATACACTACAGATACCTTCATAATACATTATAAATGGTCGGTATAAGCATTAATGATGCTTTGTACTGCATTATAGATAACAGCTTCATAATGCATAATAAACATGACTATAGTGCAGGGGTGGGCATTCTTATCTGCAAAGGGTGTGTATGCAGGTTTTCGCTGCAACTCCCTAATTAGGTCACTAATTAGAGGACTGATTGGCTGAAGAGTCCTCACACCTGGGTTTGAATAGCTGACCTAAAGGTTATCCCAAAAACCTGCATACCCTTTGCGGATAAGATTGCCCACCCCTGCTATGTGTATCTATATCCATATCCATGTTTATAATACTTTATGAATGCATTATAATGCATTATTAATGGGTTTATAAATTACTAAAAACATTACCTTAAGTATGTATAGTATAGTGTGTTCATTTTTATGCAGAGCCTATGGCCGCGTGAACAAGAGGCCGCCCGATAGACTTCTGTTGACTCTCACAGCCTGGAATCCTAAATTCAGCTGAAGCAGAAACAGCCACACAGATTTTACACATAAATTGCAATTTCCATTTTCCATAAGCATCTTTCCTATTCAGGGTCATGTGGGTCCAGGAAACCATCAGCCCAAGGCAGGGAATTACCCTGGATGGGGTGCCAGCCAATCACAGGGCACACACTCCCTGCACACCTATGGGCAATTTGGTAACTCCACTACACATTAGCATATTTTTGTACTGTGGTGAAAACCAATACATTTTTACTGGATTAAGTAAGCATCCCAAAACTTTCTGTGAGCACTGTGTGTGTGTGTGTATATATATATATATATATATATTGTTGCAATGTCAGCATTGTGAGACATGCTTTAGTAAATACACAGAAGCTGAGATAACAGACAACAATGTTATTGTGCGCAAATGCTAGAAAATTGCAGCACAGGCAGGGGACACAATGTATCAGTATGTAGGTTTGGTGGGAGTCCACTGTTTTCTGGTGCTCCGGCTCCAGGGAAATGCGTTGCCCAGGCAATACCAGTTTATATTCTGCTTTTAGCACTGCCCACATGAGAGAGAAGGAAGAGAAGTGTGACGTGAGAAGTAGATTTCATGCCTGATGGGCACCTGCTCTGGGTGCCAAATCACTGAACTGCTATAGAAGATCCTTTTCATTCAGCATATACTACCTGAAATAATAGCATTTGTGTCTGTTGTACTTTACAGTGTGGTATCATTCAGCCATACAAAATGTTTACTATTACTTGTAACAAAAGATATGTAGAATGTGTAGAATTCCTTGCTTCCTCCTCCCCCCCCCCCTCCATTCATTAGTTAAACTGAGTTATTGCTTAGTTTGTTAAATGTTTAACACATGAATGTGCACGAATGTGAAAAACTGGGGAGAGGGGTTTATGATGTGTGTTTATCAGATGTGTAACGGATTCCAGGTCAGGCCACAAAGTTCATATTCACAACGAGCAAACTGGGGGAGGCATGAAGAGAATTTCCCTATGGGGATCAATGAAGTATCAATTAATACAAAAGGGAAGACAAAGAAAGAAAGTCAGATGACAACAGAGGAGAGGAAGCCAATATTCTCAGGGAGTGGGGGGCGGGGGGACTGGTCCACGCCAGCCTGTGTAGGGTGGCATATTGAAGTCTGCATTCATGGTGTTACAGTTCATAAGTGAGGATAAACCTGGCTGGATGTCCCCTCCTGCCATGTAATATGGCGAGTCGCATCACTCCTCTGCTCTGAAAGTTTGTGCCACTCAGCTGTGTTGATGTGCACAGAGGCCATCAAGGCCACCCATGATGAAGATGAAACCACTGGATTTTATGTAGGAAGATGTGCTACAAGAAAGCATAAATTTGCTCATTATAAGCAACGGCTCCGATGCCACTTTGGCGATTTCTCATTGGTGCCATTGCAGCCCACTGGCCAGTCAGTTAATTCTGTTGAAGCCTTCGCAGATGTAATCAATGTACATGTGAAAAGGCTTATGCTGTATATGATTACTGGTGGAGATCAATGATTGCTGATGGGGATTGCTGATGATTGCTAATGATTATCGAATCCTGGGGTGGCACAGTTGTGCAATAGTTAGCACTGTTGCCTTCCTCTGCCGCCCCCTGGAGGACGGGCTCCCCCTTTGGGTCTGGTTAGGGTTAGGGCTTCCTCTGCCGCCTCCTGGAGGACGGGCTCCCCCTTTGGGTCTGGTTAGGGTTAGGGCTTCCTCTGCCGCCCCCTGGAGGACGGGCTCCCCCTTTGGGTCTGGTTAGGGTTAGGGCTCCCTCTGCCGCCCCCTGGAGGACGGGCTCCCCCTTTGGGTCTGGTTAGGGTTAGGGCTTCCTCTGCCGCCCCCTGGAGGACGGGCTCCCCCTTTGGGTCTGGTTAGGGTTAGGGCTTCCTCTGCCGCCCCCTGGAGGACGGGCTCCCCCTTTGGGTCTGGTTAGGGTTAGGGCTTCCTCTGCCGCCCCCTGGAGGACGGGCTCCCCCTTTGGGTCTGGTTAGGGTTAGGGCTTCCTCTGCCGCCCCCTGGAAGACGGGCTCCCCCTTTGGGTCTGGTTAAGGTTAGGGCTTCCTCTGCCGCCCCCTGGAAGACGGGCTCCCCCTTTGGGTCTGGTTAAGGTTAGGGCTTCCTCTGCCGCCCCCTGGAGGACGGGCTCCCCCTTTGGGTCTGGTTAGGGTTAGGGCTTCCTCTGCCGCCCCCTGGAAGACGGGCTCCCCCTTTGGGTCTGGTTAGGGTTAGGGCTTCCTCTGCCGCCTCCTGGAGGACGGGCTCCCCCTTTGGGTCTGGTTAGGGTTAGGGCTTCCTCTGCTGCCCCCTGGAGGACGGGCTCCCCCTTTGGGTCTGGTTAGGGTTAGGGCTTCCTCTGCTGCCCCCTGGAGGACGGGCTCCCCCTTTGGGTCTGGTTAGGGTTAGGGCTTCCTCTGCTGCCCCCTGGAGGATGGGCTCCCCCTTTGAGTCTGGTTCCTCCTAAGGTTTCTTCCTTCTAAGGAGTTTTTCCTTGTCACTGTCACCTCTGGCTTGCTCATTAGGGGCTTTGGGCAGGAATACAGCAAAGCACTTTGTGACAACATAATGTTGTGAAAATGCGCTATACAAGTAAAATTTAATTTAATTGAACTGTTAGGGTGCACATGGTCATCAAATGATGAAGCCATTGGATTTTTGGATGTACCAGAGCAGGAGGATGTGGTGTTTGATGGCACCCATCACTGTAACGAACATGCCCCCGCCAGTCGGAATTCCCCATGACAGCATTTAACATCTGGCGATCCATGAGACTTTACACCTATGGGTACACTGTAAGACGAATGTGCAAATGGGTGTTGTGAAATGCTAGGTCCGTCACCAAGACACGTATTCATCATCACTATTAATTTATTACTTGACACTATTGCTAGGAATCACCTCTACCCTGAACTGAAACATTAATGTTTCTTCAACAAATTCAACAATTTCTTATGTTACTTCAACAAATTCAGCTGGGACATAAAAAAGAAGGAAAATCGTAAATCTACACAGCTGAATATATTGATAACAGAACCACAGTATTCCCTTACGAGTCCTACAAAGGAATATAGTTGAATACAACATAATTTTCACAAATACAAGTAAGCACAATAACAATGGAATGTGTATTTTTTGATGTAACTACTATGCAGATATTTAGACTTTCAACATTGCTATTGCCTCTGCCACACACCTATTTTCAGAGAACTAGATCTGGATTGTGATACTAGACAAATTCTCCACTAATATGTTAATACGGTCTTCAATCTAAGCAGAAAATGCAGATGAGGCTCTGTTGGGTCAATGTACAATGGCTGTAGCTGTAGGACAGTCTTGTCCCACCAGATGGAAGGAGGTGGGTAAACTTGAGCTCACCCTGTTTGGGACAATGTGAGTTTCCACTAGGCTGGTAGCGTCCCTGTCTGGTTTCATCATACCTTCCTATTCTCCACTCTACTCTACTGAAGTGTTCTGCCTAGAGTCATAGTGGGAAGAATATGACAAGCAGACAGAGCATTAGACAGGTGAAAGAGCAGTGTGTGAAGATGTCTCTTCTGAGTCATACCAGGAATGGATTTGCCAAGCAAACAGTGGACCAAAATATTGTCTGTGAACTAGACAGGGTGAGATATGCTCAATCGATTTGTTTATTTTTCAGCTGAAATCATTGAGTATTTTACTGTAGTTTCACATTACATGGTGCACATTAGGAGAGTAGATTATAGAGTAGATTACAGTAATATAGTTTCTGCAAGAGAACTATAAGCTCATTTCTGAATGTACAGATAATGGAGGCAACAGTCAGGAGGCTTAAAAATGGCTGGAATCAATAGCCACCTTCCTGGATGGTTAAATCATGGGGATGATTATGTATGTTCTTGTTCACCTTATTTTTATTTTTACATTGCATGTCCTCCCCGTGTCATTGTGGGGTTTCCTCTGGGTACTCTGGTTTTCCCTCTCAGTCCGAAATGTTTTTACTGATCCCATACTGGATAAGTGGGTATGTTATGGGATATGGATGGATGGATGGATGGACATGCGATATCATTTTTTGCTATGGCTCTACTGTTTAAAAATCCCACTGCCCCCCACCATAATACCAAAATCTGGGTTCCTTGAAAGATTCTTTAATCCAAATTTGAATAATCTGAATCTCATTACAAAACAATTTCGTCAGAAAGTAGGAGACATTTAAAACAAATTTAAGGGAACCTCATTTTATTTTCACTTTCAGACATATTCTTTATTCTTTTGTGTATGCCAGAGAGATTTAAAACAAGTACATTAAACCAGTGTATGACAATGGTTTAATTACTCTCATAAAATCCACAGAATTAAAACACAGTGCAGTTTTAGAATTGTTAATTAAGTTCTATGATAAGACTTAAAAATATATTAAAAGGTTACCAGAGGACACGTTGCTATATTATATGAAACAACACTACCCCCAACTGTCAGGCTGAAGCATTGCAGATCCATGTTCTCGGTTTCATGTGGTTCATACTGTAGGTTCACCTACTGTTTTGCAAGATATCCTAGAATGGAGCAGTCAAAGTCAACTTCAACCTCATCAAAAATCCTTAACATCATTTAAAAACTGCAATCTGTCCATGGGGCTTACATAAGCTTTATTCATTCTGCCATTCTGTATCCACCATGGTGACCAATATGCAATTTACAACAATGAAGTTGATTTTATTGAAATTACTATGAGTGACTATCTCACCTTCTCACATGATATGATACATAAGTGCACTGAAATGTTTTGAAGTGAAAATCCATTTATAATGTGTATGTGTGTGTCTTTTTTTTTTAACAATTCACATATTTTTCTCTGCCACAAACACTGGAGACCCTAAAAAATATCACCATTTAGGTCCAGCCCAAATCACACAGATTACCTGTGTCCACTGTATGGCTTTCTGCAATTGGAAGGTTGCTGATTCAAATACCCTATTCAGCAGAGAGATTTCTTTGGTGGCCAATACCTATCACTGCACTGTAAATTCTGAAAACACATGCAAAACAAAAAGCCCTACAAATCTCCTAACAACACAATGGAAGTGAGACATAACTGAAGTTTCTGGGGGACGATGAAATGAAATGGACCATTAAAACAGTATAGTATATCAATATATTTTCAAAACGAGATATAGGATGACACAATACAATCTATTTCATTATACTTTTATTGTGTGTTAAAATTAGGGCTTTAATAAAGATTTTAAATAGAGAACAATAATATTGCTTCCTTGTTGTAAGCAACACGACAGCTTCGGTCATAACTTTGCACAGAATTGCAGAATTCGCAGTTGAAATCAAACCATTCAGATAGTATCCTGTGGGGAATTTGATGGAAGGGAAAATGGCAAGGAATCATTGTTTTTTCTCATATGTTGTTCTGATTTAAAACTAAACATTTAGCACACTTAACAGAAAATACCATGTATTGCTAATCTGCCTAAAAATACAGAGATACAGTGTTTTTTTGTCGAGATTGCCCAGCCCTATGGACCGTACAGAGGAGATATGGGATATGCAGTTTCCCAAGTCACAAAGTAAGTGGGAGCTATGCATTTCTGTTAGCTAACTATGACTATGTTTATATCTGCAATGGGTTGGCGCTCCATCCAGGGTTGTTCCCTGCCTTCCTATGGGATAGGCTTCAGACCCCCTGCGACCCTAAATAGGACGAATGGGTATAGAAAATGGATGGATGGATGAATTATGTTTACATGCAATAATAACACTGTTTTCAAGAGATGTTTTCAAGCATTCTTAATGACCTGATTAAAGAGCCAGTCAAATAAGTGCAGTAATCTGGTTACTGGAGAGTATGGGAAGAGCCAACTATATCACTACCCTTGACCTAGCAAGGGATATTGGCAGGTCCCATTGGAACAGAGAATACACAATGGCAGATTAATGTGTACTGTCTGTAAGTGCATGCAGTGCTATGCAATACATAGTCAAACAAATTCAACCACACATTGAAGAGGGGTTTGCTTGTTTGTTTTAATTATTTACATGATGTTAAAAAAAAGTCTTACTTGCAATAGCACCCAATAAAACGTTTTGAAGTAAAGCACTGAAAATTTATACATAAAGACTAGGTGAAGCTAAATGTCTACTTTAGTCTGTTAAATGTCTACTTTAGTCGATTAGGTCTGTTTTTCAAGGCAGTTGAGGTCTTCACTCTGTCACCTTGCACTCATTGTGGAAATAATCTTCTGGCACATGCCCTTTTGAATACTGTTCTTATTTTTGGTAGCCTTAAACCATATATCATAGGAGTAAAGATTGGGGAAATCATTAGAAAGTACACTGATAAAATCACCCGAATTAAGGATGGAATGTAAGACAAGTCGAATCTGCTTTGAACGATTTCAAATAAACAAGCAACAGAAAAGTTTAACAATGAGGCTAAATGAGGAGAGCAAGTCTTCAGGGCTTTTACCTGGCTGCCTTTCGATTTTAAACATACTATTAATATTTTAGCATAAGAGTAAAGAATAAGAAAAAAAGGAACAACAATACTAAAAAACAAATTAACCAGACCATAAATATTATTAGTAGATGTACTTATACATGAAAGCTTGACTAACGAATAGTTGTCACAGTAAACTTTATTAATGGCATTTCCACATAAAGGTAGCATCACAGTGAAAATAACCGTAGTAGCTACTTTTAGGATGGGGTATATCCAGATAACGAAAATAAAGGCAATCACTTTTGCCAACGTCATGATCCGGTTGTACTGTAAAGGTTGAATGATTGCCAAATACCTGTCATAAGACATTACAGCTAGATTCAAAAGTTCTGTAGTTCCGTAGGAGTAGAGACAGAAAACTTGCAGAATACAGTGTGTTTTGGAGATCTCATGGGTTTCTGATAACATGTTCAGTAACAGTACTGGGTACAGGCCAGTGCTTCCATATAGTTCATTTATACACAAATTGCACAGGAACATGTACATGGGTTCATGCAAACTTCTCTGTGCACAAATCAGTGATATTAGCAGTGAGTTTGCCAAAATGATTGACGAGTACATAATTAAAATGACGGAGAAGTAAAAATATCTGATCAATCCGATGTCTTCATATGCAGTCAAGAGGAATGACGTGACACTAGATGAGTTCATGGCCCGCTGCTTTGATTCCATTCACCTCTGAACAACCAAAATGATGTATTTGAGATTTACAATTGTTTGAAACATGTTTCTTCAATTTTATATTTAAAAAGTATGCATAAGGTAAAGCGTGAACAGTATTAATACAACAGAATGCTATATAAAAAATAACTCCTCGTCTTCCAGTATTGCTAGAGAAAGTATATGAATTATATTTTAAGTTTTAAAATGATGCATTAATGGATAAATTTCAAGAGCTCACATTTTGCAGTTATTTTAATTTATATAAGCAAAATAGCAGTTTTGAAACTGAAGATTACATATGAGTATCTCAATACTTTTAATTAGTGCCTTAATTAGAATATAATCGAAACAACTTAATATAAACAGAAATGCTAAATATAAGCTTTATTGGATAGCAAAATAGTAATCCAGTCTTAGGCTACTAAACCCTTTACTTCGAAGGTATACAGTATTTCCTTCCTAAAACCCATACAGAGTAATACAATTATTACTATATTGACTTAGTCTGTTAGGTCTTTTCATGTTATCTGACAGTAACATAATTTGTAAAATGGGTTTGTAATTATCAGGCAAGCCATAATGTTTTGGAAATGCTATCCTGATTTCTAAAGTCACCTATGAAATCTGTCAAAAAGTGACATGTAACAAACCTATTCTGTATTGGGGGAAAAAAGACATGTAAAAAAAGTATATCTTATCATGCCTGATGCTTAATATAATACATAATAGCTTTGGACTGAGGCTAAAATCTACAAAATCTAAAACACTACCAAATGAAAAATACTAATGTTGATTAATTAATTATTCAAATATAGTTTGATTCATATTAACTAGGCTTTAAATATCTGGTACTAAAAATTTTAACCGTTTATTAAAATGCTATGTTAATTTTGCAGCCACTGGTGTAAGGTATCGTGCCTTATGAAATATGACCTTACCTTGTTCTTTACTCGTTAAATGGGTGCCTCCCTCTTCCACCGTAACAAAAATAACAAAGTTCGCTGAACTGAAAAAGAAGATACAATCTTTAGCATATTTTAAAGATGAAAAACAAAAAATAAAATATAGATGTTTTATAGATTTATGTAATATTTATTAGATGAAGGTTGTAAAAAGTTCAACAAATCTGGTCAAAATGCTACTGTAGCTCACTGTCATACGTGTGAATTGGTCTCAATAATGGTGATGCGTAGAGCGATCAGTGCCGCATTTTATACTTTCTGAACAAGGTCTAAAACTGCCATTAACAAATTATCTGTTACCAGGGTACTATCCTGGGAGATGAGGGTACTATCATGAGTTTAAACGTCAGCAAATGTGTCTCAGTGGCATAATTTATCCTACGGGGAGGATGGCCCACAAATCAAGAAAGAAATATATGGTGGATAAAATTAAAATAAGGCATTGCTTTGAATAAAATAATAGTACAACACAGAATAATATTAATTTTTTTATATCAAAAGGAAGTTGTGTTACTGATCCCATGAAACTTGAAATCTGCTTTAAGAATCGTAACTATTCTTTTCTACTTAACGGCAAAATTACTGTGGATAATAGTGTGGCATGTGTGGGTCATTTTAATAAAGGTGACAATCGCGCTTTACAATGGAAGTTCTGACTTTAATGACAGTTCACTGCCAACATTGCACAGACTGTGACACCAACAATTTACATTGTGGTGGACGCTAACGGAAACACATGAACTTGACAGTATAACATTACACGGTTACGGCACTTACGATTTTGCTTCGTAAATACACCGAAACACACATGGCTAGCCCTGCTGTGCATAAATGCGGAGGCCTGCAGCGAATGCTCCCCCGACTCCGCAGTGGTCGGCTTCCCCTCTCATGGCCTCTTCCAAAAGCCGCCTGCTGAGGTGCGGACCCAGTGCTGAGTGCAGTGGCATCTTGCAGCTCCTCGGGGGACAGGCTAAGGCGGACCTCCCCTTCCAGTGCCAGTGGTCCCCTACCCCAGCTGTTGTGCCACCCAGCGGGGTACACCCAGAAGAGGTAGGGGCAACTGTAGGGTGGTCTTCTTTGGAGGAGGCTGGATTTGCCCTTGCAAAAGCAAGGTGACAAGGAAGAAACACCACTATGAATGTCCCTGGACAGGGTGGGGGAAACATTGCAATGCATGCAGGCATCAGACAGATAGCCACTTTTGGTTCCTGCAATGCTAGCCAATGTCACTGTATTTAAGGCCACACTGCATAACCTGTGGGCCAATCCGAGTTTACACCAGGCTGTTCAGGTCTCCCGCTGGTTCACTGACTGCCCGTGTATCATGGTTCCCCACCATGTGCTCCATTTTCTTCTCATACCCAAATGTATACCAAAATGCTTCTCAGTTTGCCCATGGACGGTGTCACGAGCGCAAGCTTCTTATAATGGGTCCCAGTCTATGAATTATTTGGATGCCCTCTCATTTCAGCTCACGTGTACATGCACACAAACAAGTCAACAAGACCCCCCACCCCGCAAACAAAACAATAAGCTATGCTCAGTTATGATGTTGATTTTGGGTTTATAAGTGTATGCATTTGGGTATATATATGTATACATTTGGGTATGTAAGTGTAGGCATTTGGGTATATAAGTGTATACATTTGGGTATATATATGTATACATTTGGGTATGTAAGTGTAGGCATTTGGGTATATAAGTGTATACATTTGGGTATATATATGTATACATTTGGGTATGTAAGTGTACGCATTTCGATATATAAGTGTAGGCATTTGGGTATATAAGTATATGCATTTCACTCATTGTTTATGATTCTCTTCGAAACTGTATTTCTCCCACATATGTGATTCAATAGCAGGCAAGCCACAGTGTCATCATTTACACAATAGTGCAATTTTCACTCAAAATACTGACCATACCGGTAATACTACTGGCTGGTCAGTAGATGGCATCATAGGCCACACAATGGCAGTGAAGGACAGAGACAGATTTGCCAGCTAGGTAAAGGGTGTGTGTGTGTGTGTATATATCATTTGGTTTCCAGCAGTTCATAATGCAATGGAACATGCTTCAGTACTTTCAACTAATAGATCAATGTCCTCCTGATCCTGGCCGTGAATGAGCCAGTCGACCCACAGTGTGCCCCCCCCCCCCCCCGCCTTTAGTCCTGCCAGTGGAAAGTGTATGAATGCCAACCCCATGTCACGTCTCCAGCCAGTGAAGCAGCATGTGGTGATACTCTGCCCACTGCTTAGCCAGGGAAGTATAGGATGCTTTATATGTAGCAGGGAGTTTGGTTTTGGCTAAATAACTGAAAAACATTTGGTGGAAGTGAAATGTTAAAACTTACCCCATGTGGGATTAACTGCAGCATTTGCTAGAAAAGTCTGTTAGAACATAATTAATTCAACATTCTATCAATATATTACAGGTGGATGCTGTTTATTGGTCTATCCATCTAAACCAGTATTTCTCAGTCCGGTCCTTGGGGATCCACAGACAGTCCATGTTTTCGCTCCCTCCCACCTTCCAGCAAGAACGGTCTGTAGGTCACCTAGGATTCGGAAACAATGATCTAAGCGCCTGCACCTGAGCCAAAGGAGTCAAAAGTCTAACAGGGAAAAAGACTCAAACCTGAAAAACTGGGCATAAGTGCCTGCTATATAAATGGAATACAGTGAAATGAAATGAGTACAGTACACTTTATTGATCCCTGTGGGGAAATTCTCTTTTTGCTTTCACCATCTGGCTCTGTGTAGCAAAGTAAGTTTGGCAGTGAAGGGCAGCCGCCCACAGTGGTGCTCAGGGAGTTGGGGGTTAGGGGCCTTGCTCAAGGACCCACAGACACGACTTCTGCTGAGGCCAGCCTCAAACCGGCGCCCTTCTGATCACGGGCACAGAAGCTGAGCTAACGCTGCCCCCAAAGTCTAATGCAAATACCTATTTGTCTATATGTGCCTTTTGCAGTGTTACAGTATGCACTGGTTTGTCGCAAAAGTCTTACAATAATAGAGAAATATTTATATATTTCAATTTATTAACCATTTATTCAAATTTTTACTGTTTGTATACCTCATCTTTCTCTCCTGTTAGACATACACAGGAGAGAAGACAGCTTGAGGTCATATTGCAGGGGCAGCCATTTAATTACGTGATTTTTTTTGGGGGGGGGGGATTAAGGGCTTTGCCCAAGGGCCAAACAGTAACATCACTCTGCTAACCATGTGATTTGAAATGGTCTCGGTCAGATAACAGGCACAGAAGTCCTAACCCACATGCCCACACTCTTGCACTGTAAAGCGCTCAAATTCATTAAATTAACTAACCGCGGTATAATATTTTGATTCAGCGTTTCATTCATTTGCCGAAGTGTTTCATTTAGAGCCAGGATAAAAAAAAAATATTAAACCACATTAAAATAGACCAGAGCCAGGTCGTCCCTATCACCTAACCCCTGCGATGGGTTGGAGCCCCATCCTGGGTTGTACCCTCCTTGCGCCTGTAGCCGTCAGGGTAGGCTCTGGACCCTCTGCGACCCTGAATAGGATAAGCGCTTACAGAAAATGGATGGATGGATGGACAGGTGGATGGATGGATGGACAGGTGGAGAGTGGAACAGTTTACAATACAATATTTATTTACTTAGCAGTTTCATTTAATAAATTATCAAAGCAATTATTTTTCTGGAGAGCTATATATATTACATAGATTATTATACAGATTTTGATTTTTGCATTCAAGTATAACATGTTTAGCAAATAAACTGGAACATGACAATTCTACAAGGCCTAGAAACACCATGAAGCAACATCAGCACTTTAACATACGACTTGACTGAGCTCCTGGTAATTGGATTTTAACTGTTCTGTGATACACTGGCAATTATACATTTATACATGGCAACATAATGGAGAACTCTTACTGCACATTCTATCGTTTAACTGTTGGTGACAGCTTACTTTTACCTCTGAACAGGCAGCTGATTTGGATTCTTATGGTGCGGATGCTAACTCCATAAATAACAGGGTTTAACAGTGGAGGGAAAATCAAAAAGTAAAGCGACAGGAAGGTATAAGCTTCATAAGGCATGTGACTCATGTTAAACCTGCTTTGAATCACTTCAAAAAGGCAGCCAATGGAATAATTGATGACTGCCAATAAGTGCGGCCCACAGGTGCGAAGGGCTTTGCCCTGCGACTCCTTACCTGAATGCATACAGATTATGAGTATCCGAGTGTAGGAGAAAAGGATAGTTATAACCTGGGGTAATATTAAGACACCAATTGATAAAAGACCAATAATGTTGTTAACCGTTATATCACTGCAGGAGAGTTTCAGCACAAAAAAATTGGCACAGTATACTTTAAATATGACTCTACTGCAGAATGTGAGTCGTACAGTTAGTAAGAAATGCAAGCCGAATGTAACAAAGGGGTAACACCAGGAAAATGCAAGGAGAGAACGCAGCCTTCTAGCAGACATGATACTGCGATATTGTAATGGGTAACAAATGGCGATGTACCGGTCATAACTCATTACAGCCAAAATAGTAAATTCAGTTACAGAAAAAGTATGTAAACAAAACACTTGTGCTAAGCAACCAGCGATTGATACCTCATAAGATTGTGATGACAAATTTTTGAGAAGAAAAGGGAACAGGCCTGTGCTCCCATACAGTCCGTTACACATCAGGTTGCATATGTGTAAATGCATAGGTTCATGCAGCAATTTTACAGTGTAAATGACTCCAATAAGAACTGAATTACTGACAATAATGCAGACATACAAAATAAAGAAGACAGAGAAATACAAGTGCGCCAACTTTTCCATTTCAGAATAGCCAGTCAGTACGAAAGATGTCACAGCCGATGTGTTTCCCATCTCCGCTGTTACATGAGACTGTAACAGAAAGATCGGTGTAAGCTGGAGCAGAGGCAGCCCTACTGATGACACAATGTATCAGCGGGATTTATGAAGATATTACATCTGTGTTAGTATTTATTATACATTTTCAAATCCTGGTTTAATCCTGGTTCTGTTGGCTGAAGGCCACACTCTGCAGCAGACTGCTTCCAGGCTCAATGTATACAAATGAGTGAAACTGAAAATTTTGCTGTGTCTATTAATTGTTTTCCAGAGCTGTATATATAAAACAAAAATAATAAATATATACTAAAATATTCCATAATACTGAAATCAAAGATAATCTTCAGTACCTTAATCATAATAAACAATGAGTAAAAATAATCTATACATTAACAAAAATCAGTACCATACCTTCTCACCATATATTACAAGCACTATAGTAGGATTAAAGAATCATTTACCATTTTTTTTCTACAGCCTTTATGCTGCCTATGATACAGTCGTTGCTGACCAGTGAAAATGAAGCAGTTGCACACTCTCCAAGCCTTTTATTTAGAACAGAAATTCCCAATGTGACTCCAGTCATGTGACCTTTATCCATCTGATGCGACGCTCCAGAATAACCTATGATGAAACCTCTATTAATCTGAATTTCTAATATGGGGACTCATTTTCATTAAACAGTAGGGCAATAATTTATCCAATGTTTAGCACAGTTTAACCTATTTAACTAATCAATTTAGTCTATTTAAAATTTTTTTTTTTCTGTGAAAAATTTTTTATTAGAGTTTTGAATTCAATTTTATATTTCCTTATAAAATATAAATGACACATCAAACCCATTATTAATATAAACTAATCATGTTATAATCTTGGCTTTAATTGGCATTGATTGTGTCATGCTCACGGGGGCAGGGCAGCACAGCTCAGCACACTACTTAAGACGGACGCAACTTGTTGCCATTTTCGAATGTGTCTTACCAAGCGTTTTGCCTGTCTCCTGTCTCCCCTGCTTGTCCTGCCTGCTGTGTCCTGCCCTGCTGATTCGCCTGCCCTGCCTGCTCCTCGCCCCTCTTCGACTTGCCCGATCCCACCTGACCTGCCTGATCCCACCTGACCTGCCCTCCTGCTCCATCCTGCCCTGCTGCCCTGATGATCCTGCTCCTTCTCCCTCGTCGTCCCCTCGTCCCGTCTATCCGTGTAGGACTGACTCTCCCGGTCCAAGAATTCCTAAACTTATCCAGGTTTTCCATGAGGATGTATGGATCACTCCGGCAGCGCCTTGATAGATGGAACACTCCAGCCAGCAGCGCCTTGAGAGATGGAACACACCGGCCAGCAGGGCCTTGAGAGATGGAACACTCCAGCCAGCAGGGCCTTGAGAGATGGAACACACCGGCCAGCAGGGCCTTGATAGATGGAAGACTCCGGCCAGCAGGGCCTTGAGAGATGGAACACTCCGGCCAGCAGCTCCTTGAGAGATGGAACACACCGGCCAGCAGGGCCTTGATAGATGGAACACTCCGGCCAGCAGGGCCTTGAGAGATGGAACACTCCGGCCAGCAGGGCCTTGATAGATGGAACACTCCGGCCAGCAGCGCCTTGAGAGATAGAACACTCCGGCCAACAGGGCCTTGAGAGATGGAACACTCCGGCCAGCAGGGCCTTGAGAGATGGAACACTCCGGCCAGCAGCGCCTTCATAGATGTAACACTCCGGCCAGCAGCGCCTTGAGAGATGGAACACTCCGGCCAGCAGCGCCTTGAGAGATGGAACACTCCGGCCAGCAGGGCCTTGATAGATGGAACACTCCGGCCAGCAGGGCCTTGAGAGATGGAACACTCCGGCCAGCAGCGCCTTGATAGATGGAACACTCCGGCCAGCAGCGCCTTGAGAGATGGAACACTCCGGCCAGCAGGGCCTTGATAGATGGAACACTCCGGCCAGCAGGGCCTTGAGAGATGGAACACTCCGGCCAGCAGCGCCTTGATAGATGGAACACTCCGGCCAGCAGCGCCTTGAGAGATGGAACACTCCGGCCAGCAGCGCCTTGAGAGATGGAACACTCCGGCCAGCAGGGCCTTGATAGATGGAACACTCCGGCCAGCAGCGCCTTGAGAGATGGAACACCCCGGCCAGCAGGGCCTTGATAGATGGAACACTCCGGCCAGCAGCGCCTTGAGAGATGGAACACCCCGGCCAGCAGGGCCTTGAGAGATGGAACACCCCGGCCAGCAGGGCCTTGATAGATGGAACACCCCGACCAGCAGGGTCTTGATAGATGGAACACTCCGGCCAGCAGCGCCTTGATAGATGGAACACTCCGGCCAGCAGGGCCTTGAGAGATGGAACACTCCGGCCAGCAGGGCCTTGATAGATGGAACACACCGGCCAGCAGGGCCTTGATAGATGGAACACTCCGGCCAGCAGGGCCTTGAGAGATGGAACACTCCGGCCAGCAGCGCCTTGAGAGATGGAACACACCGGTCAGCAGGGCCTTGATAGATGGAACACTCCGGCCAGCAGGGCCTTGAGAGATGGAACACTCCGGCCAGCAGGGCCTTGAGAGATGGAACACTCCGGCCAGCAGGGCCTTGAGAGATGGAACACTCCGGCCAGCAGCGCCTTCATAGATGTAACACTCCGGCCAGCAGCGCCTTGAGAGATGGAACACTCCGGCCAGCAGCGCCTTGAGAGATGGAACACTCCAGCCAGCAGGGCCTTGATAGATGGAACACTCCGGCCAGCAGGGCCTTGAGAGATGGAACACTCCGGCCAGCAGCGCCTTGATAGATGGAACACTCCGGCCAGCAGCGCCTTGAGAGATGGAACACTCCGGCCAGCAGCGCCTTGAGAGATGGAACACTCCGGCCAGCAGGGCCTTGATAGATGGAACACTCCGGCCAGCAGCGCCTTGAGAGATGGAACACCCCGGCCAGCAGGGCCTTGAGAGATGGAACACCCCGGCCAGCAGGGCCTTGATAGATGGAACACCCCGACCAGCAGGGCCTTGATAGATGGAACACTCCGGCCAGCAGCGCCTTGATAGATGGAACACTCCGGCCAGCAGGGCCTTGAGAGATGGAACACTCCGGCCAGCAGGGCCTTGATAGATGGAACACACCGGCCAGCAGGGCCTTGATAGATGGAACACTCCGGCCAGCAGGGCCTTGAGAGATGGAACACTCCGGCCAGCAGCGCCTTGAGAGATGGAACACACCGGCCAGCAGGGCCTTGATAGATGGAACACTCCGGCCAGCAGGGCCTTGAGAGATGGAACACTCCGGCCAGCAGGGCCTTGATAGATGGAACACTCCGGCCAGCAGCGCCTTGAGAGATGGAACACTCCGGCCAACAGGGCCTTGAGAGATGGAACACTCTGGTCAGCAGGGTCTTGAGAGATGGAACACTCCGGCCAGCAGCGCCTTGATAGATGGAACACTCCGGCCAGCAGCGCCTTGAGAGATGGAACACTCCGGCCAGCAGCGCCTTGAGAGATGGAACACTCCGGCCAGCAGGGCCTTGATAGATGGAACACTCCGGCCAGCAACGCCTTGAGAGATGGAACACTCCGGCCAGCAGCGCCTTGAGAGATGGAACACTCCGGCCAGCAGGGCCTTGAGAGATGGAACACACCGGCCAGCAGGGCCTTGATAGATGGAACACTCCGGCCAGCAGGGCCTTGAGAGATGGAACACTCCGGCCAGCAGGGCCTTGATAGATGGAACACTCCGGCCAGCAGCGCCTTGAGAGATGGAACACTCTGGCCAGCAGCGCCTTGAGTGATGGAACACTCCGGCCAGCAGGGCTTTGAGAGATGGAACACACCGGCCAGCAGGGCCTTGATAGATGGAACACTCCGGCCAGCAGGGCCTTGATAGATGGAACACTCCGGCCAGCAGCGCCTTGAGAGATGGAACACTCCGGCCAGCAGCGCCTTGAGAGATGGAACACTCCGGCCAGCAGCGCCTTGAGAGATGGAACACTCCGGCCAGCAGGGCCTTGAGAGATGGAACACACCGGCCAGCAGGGCCTTGAGAGATGGAACACTCCGGCCAGCAGGGCCTTGATAGATGGAACACTCCGGCCAGCAGCGCCTTGAGAGATGGAACACACCGGCCAGCAGCGCCTTGAGAGATGGAACACTCCGGCCAGCAGGGCCTTGAGAGATGGAATACTCCGGCCAGCAGGGCCTTGATAGATGGAACACTCCGGCCAGCAGTGCCTTGAGAGATGGAACACTCCGGCCAGCAGCGCCTTGAGTGATGGAACACTCCGGCCAGCAGGGCCTTGAGAGATGGAACACACCGGCCAGCAGGGCCTTGATAGATGGAACACTCCGGCCAGCAGGGCCTTGAGAGATGGAACACTCCGGCCAGCAGCGCCTTGAGAGATGGAATACACCGGCCAGCAGGGCCTTGAGAGATGGAACACTCCGGCCAGCAGCACCTTGAGTGATGGAACACTCCGGCCAGCAGGGCCTTGAGAGATGGAACACACCGGCCAGCAGGGCCTTGATAGATGGAACACTCCGGCCAGCAGGGCCTTGATAGATGGAACACTCCGGCCAGCAGCGCCTTGAGAGATGGAACACTCCGGCCAGCAGCGCCT
The DNA here is from genome assembly GCF_048594095.1 of Paramormyrops kingsleyae. Classification (NCBI taxonomy): domain Eukaryota; kingdom Metazoa; phylum Chordata; class Actinopteri; order Osteoglossiformes; family Mormyridae; genus Paramormyrops; species Paramormyrops kingsleyae. The sequence continues at coordinate 8,567,024 of NC_132814.1, read as the reverse complement.
TGAGAGATGGAACACTCCGGCCAGCAGGACCTTGAGAGATGGACCACTCCGGCCAGCAGGGCCTTGATAGATGGAACACTCCGGCCAGCAGGGCCTTGAGAGATGGAACACACCGGCCAGCAGGGCCTTGATAGATGGAACACTCCGGCCAGCAGGGCCTTGATAGATGGAACACTCCGGCCAGCAGGGCCTTGAGAGATGGAACACTCCGGCCAGCAGGGCCTTGATAGATGGAACACTCCGGCCAGCAGCGCCTTGAGAGATGGAACACACCGGCCAGCAGCGCCTTGAGAGATGGAACACTCCGGCCAGCAGCGCCTTGAGAGATGGAACACTCCGGCCAGCAGCGCCTTGAGAGATGGAACACTCCGGCCAGCAGCGCCTTGATAGATGGAACACTCCGGCCAGCAGGGCCTTGAGAGATGGAACACTCCGGCCAGCAGCACCTTGAGAGATGGAACACTCCGGCCAGCAGCGCCTTGATAGATGGAACACTCCAGCTAGCAGCACCTTCATACCATTATCGTTTAATTTGTTCACCAAATTGAATTTATATAAAGGAAAAAAGTAACAGAAAACCATTTTCCACACCAATAATGGCCTTGATTAATATTTGGTGGTGCCTTTTGGCCTAGACATTGTCCCTGATGCATTTCAGGCTTTTGTTAATAATAAAAGACGTTGCATATTCAGGTGATTTTTTTTTCCAGTCCAAGGATCAGATTATCATGACTGAAAGGTATTAGGTCTTCTCTAAAGAAAGGTTTCTAACTTGTGCATGATTTACAAAGTGTCATTCCTGGTCAAGGGGTGTCGGAAGGGCATGGATATCCTGGCAGATTCAGGGGGCCCAACACTGTATGCCCATTCACTGTATGCCCATCGTTGGCAAAATCTACCTACCATGAAACCTGAATTTCTTCAACCCAAGTGGGATCCTGAAGATGATATATTATAACTGGCCTCAGAATTTCTATTTTCTTTCCCATCTTGCTGTCCATGAGACACATGTAGGTGAGAGCAGGCAAGAGGTCATAGGGAGGTGCAGCTACCGTGTGGCACCCAGGGAGCTGGGAGTTAAGGGTCTTGCTCAAGGGCCCACAGACATGTGACTGTTCTGCCGCATCCGGGGCTCAAGCCAATGACCTTCCTTCACAGCTACTGAGGCTTAAAGCCAACGTATACTTCTGCATGGGATCTGTGGCTTCAGGTACGGCAAGGCCACCTAGCCGATGCTGTAACCTCCCCAGAAATGTAACTACCGTCAGCGTAGCCTCTACGCAGAATAAATTAGCCTTTAGCTCGCCGAGCCACACACCGCCTCCAGTCCCTCTTTCATCAGACTTGGATCATCAGATGTATCTGAGGTGAGGTCATTACATTGTCTGACACTCTCTTAAAGGTCCTGTCCTGTGGTGGCTGTGCACTGTCCCCCTAGGGTCCCATTTGTTTGTTCTGTCTCGGTCAAATTGCTTTCCAGGGGAGGAAGAGATGCGATGGACTAATGACCTCTAATAAACATGTTTATGAGCTCATCCTCTCTGTTCTTCACCCTTGGGTGTTAAGGGTGGTTAAAAGTGCACCATGGGGATTACGGAGCTCACCAGCGTTTGACATAATGAATTTTCTTTGTTTTCATTACACAACCTGTCAAATTATGAAATTATATATTTTTTACTCTTTATTTTTATTTTTGATGAGATGCCACATATACCAAAAGTGATTTTCTTTCTAAAGCTCTGTATATTGTGTTGAATGTAACTGGCTTCATGTAGAGGGTGGTTCCCATAGCAACACTGAAACAACTGACCATCTGTTGCAATAATGACATCACCCAGTCGGTTAGGGCCTATCACCGTTAAGATAGGTATACTCCGATGTTTTTCTGTAAAATCACCAGTTCTTTAAATGATAAATTATACCTTACGTCTTCCAATTACTCGTCAATTATTCAGGTAAATACATTGTTCATTTACGATGTTCTTGCTTTATTCCCTAAATTACACATTGTGGCCATAACACATTGCATTATAGTCTATAGGTCTCATTTTCAAAATGTTCATGCAATGCAGTAAGTCATGGCTGTAAATCTGATATTCTCTACCATCTTTTGTGTGCATGGGCCAGTGTGTTTGTTTGGGTTATTAATTTAAGAACAAAAATGGGGCTTGTCAGTGATAAAAATCGCATGGTACAGTATAACAGGAATTGGGAGATAGGAATAAAATTCTATAGACTACGATTAGTAACAAATTGTGATTTGCATATAGCTGGAATCATCTTCATGCATTTGTAGTCACCTACTTATGTACTATTAGCTGTGCTGGGTCTTTTTTTGCCTTTTTTTATTTTCATGTACTGTAATAGATTTATCAGTTTCATGATTGAAGGCCAAAGGTTTCAAAATGCTTAGTTTGTCTGCATTCTCAAAATACAAAAAAATAAGCAAATTCCCCACAACCTTCATGTGAAAATGTAATTTCCAGCTATTGTATTTGGGCCCTTTTCTTGGGACACTGGGAGTTCTGTGGATAAGCTATCTGTGCCTGTGTCCAGATGTTTGTGGGTTCCAGTGCTGTCATCATGGAGAAGGTCCTTCATCTCAGCTCTTCCAGGAGTGCTGGGTGCAGGATGACCCTGTCCTGCGACCCCAAAGCTTGGTCTCACCTGTTTATATATGTGTGTATCATTGTCTTTCACGGAAAGAATGATGGGATATGCAAAATAACATCATTTCTCTAGGAAGATAAATAAAATACTTCTGTTCTTCTTTATGAATATTTAAAGGCAGCTTTTATGAAAAACTACTAAATACTGAAATATGAATTTGGACCATTGAAAACTTTTAGGATTTTTTTCCTTATTTGTCTAGTGGTCCCAAGTTAAGATTGATCTCCCTAGCTCTAAGCAATGTAAATTTCGCAGTACACTAAAATAAATTTCAGTATATATGGTGAATTTAGATTTAGTGGTAGGATTTTCAGTTTACGAAACTACAGTTTGTTCTTCTGAACTGCAAAATGAACTTTATCAACTATACTGTAGATGTTTCTTTGTTTAATCTGTGAAACAGCTACAGAAGTAACGATCAGTGACCAAAGGGATTAATTATCAGACAGTAATCATCATTCTGCCCTTAGAGAGGCATGACGGCTAGTTAGCAATACCTGGGGAGACAGCGGCTAAAATGGCTAATGACCTGATGCCAGACATAAACATGTTTACAGAGAACTGGTCATTGCAACAAGTTGTTACTCTTGCGTTGTCATTGTTACACAATAGGATGCCATTTGCTATACACTGTCCTTGAATGGCTTACAGGTCGAATGCAGCTGCCCTTCAGCTAGGCCACACTTCTTACGTTGGTAGCCACATTTTTCTGTGTATATTTCAGGTGAGCAATTACGGCAGGAGAAGGCTATTTATATAGCACAATTTCAAACAAAGAGGTCATTCATAGTGCTTTACATAAAATAAATGCAAGTGTTCCGTAAATGGAAAAGTAAAAGAAATGGCATCAACATTGATGAAAAGTGCTAATTAATTAGCAGTGCTAATCAAAGGCACTGTGGAATAAAAATGTTTGTAATGTTCTTTTGTTACTATGTTCTAGGTTCACTTGTGGCTTCAAGGATATAAAATAAACTCTTTTGAGGCAGGAGGTCTCACTTAAAGACCTTGTCCTTGTTTATTGAAAGAAAATAAACAATGTGCTTCAGGCCTAGCACCACACACGAACGGCTGCATTCGTACGTTCCCGCTTGCTCCAGCTCTCCACTCTTGCACACTCCTCCTTCTCCCTCACATCCCTCATTCCTTCCACATTCAATCTCTGACAAAATATACCCACTTCACAAACAACACAGCCTTGGTTGAAAAGTTGCAACATTTGGTGCATTTCTAACCTCCTCAGGTAGTCGGTTCAGGTTTATAGACTACCCCAACGCTTTTGATGTAGCTAATTTTAAGTTTATAAAGGAATAATAAAATTAAATTTCTTGCGTGAGTCTGAAGGTGTGAGTGTCATGCTAGATGCGCGACAGTTGGCAGCCCTGCTGTCTGATTCATATTCGGTCAGAAGGTCTGTCATGTAAACCAGGCTGCGTCCATTGAGTAACTTGTAAACAAGCAGCAGCTCCTTGAAGTGGATTCGAAAGGCAACTGGAAGCCAGTGTAAGGAGTGAAGGACTGGAGTAATGTGTATCTTAGTCCAAATTAACATTCAAGTGGCAGCATTTTGGATAAGCTGGAGCAGTCTTGTGGGTTTTTTTGGGAAATCCATACAGGACAGCATTGCGATAATCCCAGCAACTGGAGATGAAGGCATGAATATGATGCATCGGCCTCTGACTGTTGAGATGTTCCTAAGGTGATGGAAAGAAGACTTAATTTGGTTATAGAAACTGAGATTGGGGTGGCGCTTTGGATAGCACTGTGTTACCAAACTGCCCCTAGGTGTACTTGTGTGAGTGGATGGTGTGTGAGTGTGCTCTGCTATGGGTTGGCACCCCATCCTGGGTTGTTCCTGGCCTTGTACCCGTAGCCTCAGACCCCTCGAGACCCTGCATAGGATGGGTGGTTACAGACAACGGATGGAAACTGAGATCCTCATCAAGCAGGACATTTGGGTTTCTGACAAGGTCCTTAGTCTTTATGGCCTTAGACTCAAGGTCGGCATTAACCTTTAGCCAGTCCTCTCTCTTCCCGGCTACCCACTAAGCAATACTGCTGTCATTAAATATTTTCAGTCAAAAAAAAACTTACATTACTACAGAAATTCCTGTGGTGATGAAAAAATTAGAAGCCTTTTCATCTTCCATCTTCCATAACTGAAAACCAGTACAGGTTTGTTGTGCTATCTGACACAAGCAAAAGCAGCGGTGGTAAACTTTAAATAGATTTTTAAATGTATGCTAGATAATCTTAAAAAGCAGCAAAGATTAAAATTGCAATGCTTGCTAAGGTTTGAAGGTATAAAATAGCCTGATCTGAACCAGCTGACTGTTGTGGTCCTTGCAATGTGATAACTGCTTGTGCGCAACACATGATGTCGGTATTAATATTGCATGAGTGGCAGAGTCCTACAAAATGCTACAGCCATTGTTCGAATTCAGTACAAGATACCCCACCTCACGTTGTGATGTCATTCAGCGCCAGTTTTTACATCACTGTAGATTCAACACCTTGAAGTGCCGTACATTTTTTCAATATGCAATGTACACAATGTTATTTATGTATAAATACTGCATTACAGGTGTATGTCTATGAATGGGTTTAGCCATTCATGTGTTTTAGTCTGTACACATAATTCAGGCTAGGATGATACAATGTTGTTCAGTGCTGAGTTTTTATTGGCCTATTATTCTAAGACATTAGTCTACTTTACACTCAGTAATATCCAACAATGACCTAGTTTTATGTAAACTTTATGTCGTTGAACATATTTATGATAACAAAGTACAAAAAATAATAAAATTCAAATTATTGGTGCCGCTCTAACACTTAGCTGAACCTGCAAACCCTTGAACTGCCTCTTGAGATCGGGACTAACCAGAAACCAAAGGGACTCATTATGTAATTCTATTCAGGGAGACCATTAAGGGTCTAATCACCTCTGCTGTAGGAGATGCAGTTTAGCAGCACTTCAACAGGGAAAAGACCTAACGTAATACCTTCTGAGGACGCTTTAATGGCCTAATGAGCTGAGGAAAATGTGCTTGTTTCCACAAAGGGACCTGTTTGTGAAAGTTTCTGAATTCATATGTCCTCTTTTTAGATATGCAGTGGAGACCAGCGTCAATTAGAAGGAGGTCTGCCCTTTTGTAACAGAAAACAGAATTTAGTTTTAATGCAGGCAGTGAAATAGTCTTTCCTTAGATGATGAGGATACACATACATTACTATACAAGTACCGGTGTACATTTAGTACAAAAAATATACATTATATATATATATATATATATATATATATATATATATATATATATATATATATATAATGGTCAAAAGATTTAGAATTGGAAATGCTGTGGTGTGCACTGGCTTATGTATTTTGCCATTTCTTCACTAAGTTCTTTTGACCAGCATGTGACTCCAGTGAATACTTGAAGCCTCAGAAAATGAACCACTTTTCAAAGCGATTGCCTGGAAAGATTCAGTGATTCCTGAAGCTTCATCTGGCTGTTACTAGCAATCAGGCAAAAGGGCTTCCAGACTCTCACGCAATGGGGCGTGATGCTGGCACTTTCAGACTCTCACGCAATGGGGCGTGATGCTGGCACTTTCAGACTCTCACGCAATGGGGCGTGATGCTGGCACTTTCAGACTCTCACGCAATGGGGCGTGATGCTGGCACTTTCAGACTCTCACGCAATGGGGCGTGATGCTGGCACTTTCAGACTCTCACGCAATGGGGCGTGATGCTGGCACTTTCAGACTCTCACGCAATGGGGCGTGATGCTGGCACTTTCAGACTCTCACGCAATGGGGCGTGATGCTGGCACTTTCAGACTCTCACGCAATGGGGCGTGATGCTGGCACTTTCAGACTCTCACGCAATGGGGCGTGATGCTGGCACTTTCAGACTCTCACGCAATGGGGCGTGATGCTGGCACTTTCAGACTCTCACGCAATGGGGCGTGATGCTGGCACTTTCAGACTCTCACGCATCTGACGTGATGCTGGCCTTTTCAGACTCTCACGCATCGGGCGTGATGCTGGCACTTTCAGACTCTCACGCATCTGGCGTGATGCTGGCACTTTCAGACTCTCACGCATCTGGCGTGATGCTGGCACTTTCAGACTCTCACGCATCTGACGTGATGCTGGCACTTTCAGACTCTCACGCATCTGACGTGATGCTGGCCTTTTCAGACTCTCACGCATCTGACGTGATGCTGGTCTTTTCAGACTCTCACGCATCGGGCGTGACGCTGGCACTTTCAGACTCTCACGCATCTGACGTGATGCTGGCCTTTTCAGACTCTCATGCATCTGACGTGATGCTGGCACTTTCAGACTCTCACGCATCTGACGTGATGCTGGCCTTTTCAGACTCTCACGCATCTGACGTGATGCTGGTCTTTTCAGACTCTCACGCATCGGGCGTGACGCTGGCACTTTCAGACTCTCACGCATCTGACGTGATGCTGGCCTTTTCAGACTCTCATGCATCTGACGTGATGCTGGCACTTTCAGACTCTCATGCATCTGACGTGATGCTGGCACTTTCAGACTCTCACGCATCTGACGTGATGCTGGCCTTTTCAGACTCTCATGCATCTGACGTGATGCTGGCACTTTCAGACTCTCACGCATCGGGCGTGATGCTGGCACTTTCAGACTCTCACGCATCTGACGTGATGCTGGCCTTTTCAGACTCTCACGCATCTGACGTGATGCTGGTCTTTTCAGACTCTCACGCATCGGGCGTGACGCTGGCACTTTCAGACTCTCACGCATCTGACGTGATGCTGGCACTTTCAGACTCTCACGCATCTGACGTGATGCTGGCCTTTTCAGACTCTCATGCATCTGACGTGATGCTGGCACTTTCAGACTCTCACGCATTGGGCGTGATGCTGGCACTTTCAGACTCTCACGCATCTGACGTGATGCTGGCCTTTTCAGACTCTCACGCATCTGGCGTGATGCTGGCACTTTCAGACTCTCACGCATTTAGTCCCAGGCCAGTAACCCGTTCCATTATCTGCCTTGGGGACTGTTTCCCCTTATCCCCTTTATTACATTTCCTCATTATCTCTCCCTCGATCTCTGAGTCCCTTTCGGGAGGGTGTGAATGTTTACTTGACGCACTCCCCATATCTACCCTTTAACAAATGGCGTTGAACATAAGACCTATGAAATATCTGTTCTGACCCTGATATCCTACAAACTCCCCTTCTCAAGGTAGCTGCCGTCTGTACAAAGCACACAGCTGCTGGGTAGTCACTAAACTAAACAAGACACCTTGTTACTGGGTGACGAAAGAATCAAAAAGAACTAAGTGTTATTCCAAACATTTAGTGTCCTAAAAGCAAATTAACAAGCCTATCCCAGTATATCTCAGGTCCAACATGATTCCCCAGACACTTTTTGCTGTATTAGTCCACAGGGCTATTCCACCATTCCATTAAATGTTAGCACCTGCATGCGACAGTGTGGAGCAAATCAACTTCATGTATTGTTTATCCCACTGAGGATACTGCACCTGGGAGACCCCACACCCTTTACCATGTACGCATTCTCCAAAACCCAAACACCCTATCAACAAACACCTTTATACTCCCGTGGGACCGAGAGTGGGCCAAACCCCGAACAGTGCCTCAGCCCAGTGCCAGGGGTCTACGACAGCGCCTGTCTTAGGTTGTTCCTGTCCTCACACAGGAATCTTACCCGTCCTTGGCCTGTTACGCAGTGCTGTGCTACTGCATGCAATACATTCACTGTCCAGCCTTCACCACACAATGCCGCACCACGCAGAGCACACACCACCCTGCCCTCAGCCCCTGCTGCACCAAGCCTTATCACCGTCGTGTCTGGACCCCCTGCGGGTGACGACTTCCCTGCCGCCTTCCTTGTGCCCCGTCGCACAATATACAGTGGCGCCACCAAAATCACGGACTTTCCCAAAGGTCTCGTGCATCCACCTCTTCCACGTAATAGGTCACTCAGGTCTCCACTTGGACAGCACCCTTTCCCTACTACAGGCGGATGAGCGCTCTCCCACCGGCCTTCCTAACCGTGGTCAGCGCTTCCCCGTGCTTGGATCCCCTCAGTCACGGCGGACTTTCACATAACACACTCAAACACTACCAAACACATAACCTTCAGCAACAAGCAAAGCAGCAGCAAGAATGAATAAACAGAGAAGCCTCTATCTCACCAAAACAGGTCCGGCCAAATCAGTCTCAGGAATGTTCAGGTCTGGGACAGCGTGGTCTCCGTTGTTCCTCTACGAGGGACTGGGCCAATCCTCAATCTCATCTGGATCTGGTCCCATCAGGCTCTACGCCTTACCTACTTCTATCGCAGGATCCCATCGTCTGGAACAAACAAAGAACTCAGCTGCCCCACGTTGGGCGCCAAACTGTGGTAGAAAAATTATAAATCAAGGACTTAGAATAAAAGTCTGGACCTCTTAGGTTGGTGAGTAAAGAAAATCTCTTTTATTCCAGCAAGTTCAGCAAAGCGCTCCCATCACACTCTGGCGCTTGGTACCAAGTCACACCCAGCACACAGAGCAACCAGTAGATAAAACATAACTCCCAGGACTTCTAAGTCCTGATTGGTCATGAAACATCAACAAACTAAGCTGAAACGTTTAACAAACACAATTCTCCTGCTCCATTGGTTCACTTTGGTAGCAAGGTAAAATCCACCCATTGTACGGAACTTACTGGAGACAGCCTCGGCTTCTAGACTCTACATGAGATATGTATATAGATATTAATTATATGACATTGAATCACTGTTAATGTTTGGGTGTTCCATTGATTAATGATTAACACATATTAACATATGATTAGTATGATTAACATAAGTATGATTAACATGATGCGATCAATTGCATATAACATATTATATATTGACTACTACTATTCTATTAAGCTATAACTCTTTGGGGTGGCTTTGAGTCTCTTCCTGCAAGTGGTTTCTCCCCCCCTTTGCTCCACTGTCTGCCCCTCCAAGGTCCGAGCTTCTGCGGAGCCAACTGCAGGCAGCTATCACAAAGCGAGGTCACACAGTATTCAAAACAATCTCTTCTTGCCTAAGGCCTAAGACATAACAGACCCAATATGCCTCCCCTCCCGGGCCTACTAATGTCCAATTTTACTTCCACACACGCATCTGACGTGATGCTGGCACTTTCAGACTCTCACGCATCTGACGTGACGCTGGCACTTTCAGACTCTCACTCATCTGACGTGATGCTGGCACTTTCAGACACTCACGCATCTGACGTGATGCTGGCCTTTTCAGACTCTCACGCATCAGGCGTGATGCTGGCACTTTCAGACTCTCACGCATCTGACGTGATGCTGGCACTTTCAGACTCTCACGCATCTGACGTGATGCTGGCACTTTCAGACTCTCGCGCATCTGACGTGATGCTGGCACTTTCAGACTCTCGCGCATCTGACGTGATGCTGGCACTTTCAGACTCTCGCGCATCTGACGTGATGCTGGCACTTTCAGACTCTCACGCATCTGACGTGATGCTGGCACTTTCAGACTCTCACACATCTGACGTGATGCTGGCACTTTCAGACACTCACACATCTGACGTGACGCTGGTCTTTTCAGACTCTCACGCATCTGACGTGATGCTGGCACTTTCAGACACTCACACATCTGACGTGACGCTGGTCTTTTCAGACTCTCACGCATCTGACGTGATGCTGGCACTTTCAGACACTCACACATCTGACGTGACGCTGGTCTTTTCAGACTCTCACGCATCTGACGTGATGCTGGCACTTTCAGACACTCACACATCTGACGTGACGCTGGTCTTTTCAGACTCTCACGCATCTGACGTGATGCTGGCACTTTCAGACACTCACACATCTGACGTGACGCTGGTCTTTTCAGACTCTCACGCATCTGACGTGATGCTGGCACTTTCAGACTCTCACGCATCTGACGTGACGCTGGCCTTTTCAGACTCTCACGCATCGGGCGTGATGCTAGCACTTTCAGACTCTCACGCATCTGACGTGATGCTGGCACTTTCAGACTCTCACGCATCTGACGTGACGCTGGCCTTTTCAGACTCTCACGCATCGGGCGTGATGCTGGCACTTTCAGACACTCACACATCTGGCGTGATGCTGGCACTTTCAGACACTCACGCATCGGGCGTGATGCTGGCACTTTCAGACTCTCCCAACTTCTCAAGGAATTGTCTGACTCTGCTTTCTCAAAAAATGTACGTCGCTTTGGATAAAAGCAGCTGCTAAGTAAATAATGTAAATGAGCCAGTAATCTTTTAGCGACAATGCCAGACACCTTTGCTTTTAATTATGATTTTTATTTCCGATCTAACATGGTTGAGTTGAGGAAAACTTGTTCAATGGGTGCTAAGTCGTTGATTTTACGTTTGTTTTAAATGTATATTAAAGCATATTGACAGCAATGCATTCTGAGTGTTTTGTAGTATTACATGTGATCTTAAACCTTTTACATGTGCCATGTGGATATTACATTTAACATTTTAACATCTGACTGCAATAGCAAACAGTCATTGAAACAGCATTTATAACAGTTATAGCAAAATTATATAAAAATTATATTGGGAAAGATGGAACAGGAAATGGGCATGATATGTGAATCTGTGTTAGATGATCTCTCAGTGGGATTAAGTCAGAACACGATATTGGAGGTTTTGTTCTATGTAATGTTATCTTCACAATAGTTTTTTTTTTAGCAAAAAGCAAAAAATATTGTGCACTCCCCCTCCCAGGATGACACCATTTCATTTTCTCCCTTCAACTTGCATCATACTCTTCATTGACGTTGCAAAACCCAGGTTAACAGGTCATCTAACTCCACCCTCCCGAACACTTAAACACTATATAATGCTGCTGTGATCCAACTACTTTGCACTCAGCACAATCAGAGCACAGGGAAGAAGCAGAACACCCAAAATTCACTCTCATCTATCAAGATACACTGGTGAAACAGGGAATGAATAGCATTGCAAAATAATTTATCGTACATACCTTTCATTCTTAATATGCTATCTTCAAATAATTTATGACAATTTAATTTACCACTTTTACTGATTACTGCAAGGGGGTGGCTAGCACTTTGAATGTTTTAAGTGAGGAAATGCATTACAGAAACTTTCCGTAACAGAGCTAAAAGTTGAGCAATTGAACCAAAGAACTGTTTTAATAAGTTGTAGTCTTTATTGGCTATTTCAAGTTCAATTTTTCATTGAGAATTTCGTGTTGAGGGTAAAAAAAGAAATTCGACTTGTATTTTGAAACTGTTAGTAGACGTCTTGTAGCAGGTCAATCTCATGTCATTAAACATCAGGTTGATTGGCAGTAACGCACACCAGTGTGTGCAGGCTGCCCTGCTTTGAGAACAAATACCTTACTACTTAAGAAAGTTCTGTCACTGCTGATGTGGGAAAATATTACAGATGATTAAAATATTACAAATGATTCATCGAACATTTTTCCCCTGGAAGGAAGCAGCCATATTATTATGTTGTAAATGTTAATGCTTGAAAAATTCAGTTTGATTAACATTGTTTCCCTCTTATTTTCAGCACTAAGCGTTTTGGATATATTCCGGCCTTAATGGACACATCACCAGCAGCTGCATTCAGTCTTTCAGGACTAAATGAATCCAAAGAAAACAAAAATGTAATATTCGCCTTTTCTATTCAAGGTTATATTTTCACTCTCTTCCTAAATTTGACTATAATTACAACAATCTCACTAGAGAAGGACCTACATCAGCCGATGTACATTTTCCTCTGTAACTTGTGTATAAATGGATTGTACGGCACTCTGGGATTCTACCCTAAATTTCTGTACGATTTACTCTCAGACTCCCAAAACTTTTCATACATAGGCTGTTTGCTTCAGAATTTTGTTATCCTCTCATATGCTTTGTGTGAATTTACCAATTTAACAGTAATGGCATTTGACAGGTACGTGGCAATATGCAGACCTTTACATTACCATACGATTATGACACCCGTCACTGCAGGCAAACTACTTGTTTTCATTTGGATGGTTCCGTGCTGTTCTGTTGTGTGTTCCATTCTGCTGATCGTTAGATTACCCTTTTGTGGTATTCATGTCAATGCTGTGTACTGTAAGTTTGTAATTTGCAGTGGCGATTTTATATTCTTTGCATACAGTGTAGCAGTAACATTCATATATTTAGCAATGGTGATGTTTGTCATCTACTCTTATGTTAAAATACTGTCTGCCTGCAGCAAATCGAAACAAAGCCAGTCTAAATTCATGCAAACCTGTCTTCCTCATCTAATTAGCTACATAAACTACATTGTCGTCACATTGTTTGAAGCGTTTAGCACTTACTTTAGTAGAAGGGACATTCCCGAGTGGTTTAAGATCCTTATGTCTGTGGCTTTTTTAATCACTCCCCCTGTTCTCAATCCCATTATTTATGGAATGAACCTTAGACCAATCAGGACAAGGATAAAAAAAAATGTTGTAAAGCATGCCTTTTAAATATTTATGAATAGCACACATTCGTTTAGAATTCACAGCACACACGCAAGTGCTTTAATTAAATTTTTAATGAAAGACATTTTTTCCAAGTTAGTTAAATTTTAAAAATTACAGATATTCAGCTTTATAGTTTCTAATATTTCCCCACATATCACAGCCACTGTTAAATGACCTGGGTGGGATGGGTTCAGCTGGGGGTGTGCAAGTAAATTGTTGTGCATTAAGATCTGTATGCACGTATGCAAATATAATTTAATATTCTACTTTTAATTTTTAATGGAACATTTCTGACATGGTCTAATAAACAAGTTGTCTGTCAACAGCCTAATTATTAAGGACCCCAAAAAGGCAAAATGTAATGTAATTTTTTAATATTGCTTTTTGGACATTATAAAACCAATTTAGGAACTGTTATCTGTCTCAGCAGCCCACTGATTTAAAATGTATTACCCACTGTTTTTGAACTTGAACTGAAATCTGCTTTCTTACAAGTGAAATACAAGTTCAAATGAAACCTTTCAGTATGCAGCTTCAGGCTTTTAAAAAATCATTACAATGCCACTAGAGGGAAGTAAACTCAACACTAACAGAACATGATAACGGGCAGTGCATCATTTAATTCAGTGGTTGTCAAATCTTTTTCTATTGTACCCAAATAAACATGTTTTGGTTTCCCTACACAGGTTATGATATTGCGTTCTGCAATGGTGACAAAAACTGCCAGGGTTTATTAATATAAACATATTTTATTTTGGTCACACTGCCAAAAAATGTAGTTTCTTTTAATCATGACTCAAACAAGGTTTAATTTCACTGCCCATTAACACTCTTATTTTTCTAAGTTCATGATTTTGCTCTTAGAACAGAATGTGAATGTTTATGAACAAAGAATCTATCAAGCCTATAAACTATTTGGCAAATGGCTCTGAAACCATAAGCTTGACAACTATTACACATGCGCTTAATAAATGAAAAGACCCTAATTTTAAGGTATTAGCCTTCAACAAAATAAAACAAATATTGCAAATTATGATATTTAAAATAATGCTTTAAAATTAAATGAAACAAGTAACGATTACTTCTCGTACTTATCGTTACTTCTTAACGATAAATTCTCGCGCTGTTTACAACCAGGAATGAAAATGATTGGTTTCTATTAAAAATGTTTAATAAAGCCCTAATTTTAACACACAATTAAAGTATATTGATATAAGTGGTACTCTGTCAAGGGTGCCATGGTGGTGCAGTGGTTAACGCTGTCGCCTCGCAGCAAGTAGGTTCTGGGTTCGATCCCAGGGTGCTTTTCTGTGTGGAACGTGCATGCGCTCCCCGATTAGGTCAAATTGACTACTCTAAATTGCCTGTGAGTGTGAGTGGCTGTTTGTCTGTGTTGGCCCTGTGGTGGACTGGTGGCCTGCACAGGGTGTACCCTGCCTCTCGCCCGAAGATGTTGGTATTGGCTCCAGCTTCCCTGTGACCCAGATGGATAAAGTGGTATAGATAATGGATGGATGCTACTGTCATCCTATGTTGTTCTCAAAATGACATATCTGCATTTTTCGAATTTGATATATGCTGTCACTCCGCTATCTGCATCTATGACTTTCCCAACCCAGCTAGAACAAAACCATGCCTTTGCCTATTTGGCGTTGTGAAAGTACGGCCCCTCTTCACATGATCCATTGGGTTCTGGAAAAAATACAGGAAGTGGACATTTAAAATATGTTATTGCATTAATATATTTGTTTCTGGTGATCGAGCTGTGCACAAGAGTGTAAATCAGTTGCTCAAAAAAGCAAAAGTTTTAAAGGTACATGTTGTGGGGACATGTATTTCCTAAAAACATTAATGCATTAATTATACAGTGGTTCCTCAGAACTCAAACTTAATCCGTTCAGAACTCCAGATCGAATCTTAAAAAGTTCGAGTTATCTTAGGTCGGCGTTCACGATTTCACTTCTGAGATTCAGATCGAGCTCTAGGTAATGTTTTTTCAAACTGGTTGGATCGACTTTTAAGAAATTTGAGTTGTAATGAATTCGAGAACTGAGGTACCACTCTACTTATTCAGTGATTGCACTGTAAATAAAGCAAAAGTTTTCTGGTGGTGCAGGTCTCCCCAGACCCCGTCCCTTCCTTTTGCACGGCTTGTTGGGGACCTGTTACTGACCACCAGGCTGTTTCCTCTGCTGGCCCTACTGCTCCGCAACTCGGGTGGCCTTGCGCAGCTGCTCCCACCCAGCCAGCTCTTCCTGCAGTTTCTCCGGGCGACACCGCCCCCACTACATGAACTCATGAAGCCATTCCTTATCCTGCTCGCTTTGCTCCCGCTGCTTTGCTAGCTCACAGAGCTCCTCAGCCAGCTGGGCCTCTAAGGCTCAGTGACGCACTGTTGCTCCCAGTCCTGCTAGCTTTGCTGCCGCTGCTCTTCAAGCTTGCGGCACTGCTGAGCCAGCCAAGCTTCCGGCATGCGCCACGCCACCTCACGACCGAGGAGAGCAGCCTCAGCCTGCTGCTTCTGTTGGTTGGGCTTGCAGTTAGGGTCACGCCATGGGTCCTTGCTGGCTGTGAGCAGGCAGAGTCTCTGGGAGCTCCCATCATCAGCAGTCACCAAAGTCGTCTCAAAGCTGACAGGCTGGCAGAAGCAACTTGATTGCGAACTGCATGGGTGCGGGGTGTTTTAGTAGGACAGAGCGGTACCTCCCTCACTCTGTCACTCCCTATTCGTCTGCTGGTGGTTCTGGCATGGGTTTCTAGGCAACAACATGCCCAGTACCCCTTCTCCCCGCAATACCTGCAGACCAGCTTTTTGTCCCGGAGTGTGTGGTCCTGAGCCATCTTCGCTAAAGAATCGCAGCCGCTTCTTCCCTACCGCTGCTTCTCAGCTGCCTGCAAGTATGCCAAGCTGGAGTGGGCTAGCAGAAAGTGCAGAGAGCCCCTTCCAGTGGATGTAATGCTGCCCATGCACAGTATACGTGAGGTACGAATCGGGTAGTTCCATAGGCTACCACCCAGCCCTAACTTTAGCAATGTAATATTTTTTTTCTACACTTTTCAAATAAATTGTGTGACTCCTGATATATACTGATATAGTGTAATGGTATAGCATAGTATCATCAGCAACAGAGGGCCCCAATCATTACATTATTCATGATGAAATAATTCCCAAATCATTCCAGTACTGAGGAAAAAAAACGCAAGCTTCAATCTCACAGGAATACAATGAATATATATAAAGACACTGCAGTGTCTGAGCATCGGAGTGTGAGAAGGAAGAGGCTCAGAACAATAACCTGGAGAGAAGATAAAAGGGTAAAATGGCAAAGGTTTTGCGGTTCTGTTTTGAATGTTTTATTTGTCTACAAGCGGATGGAAAGTGGATGGATGTTTATTTAAGATAACAAATACACCATATGGACAAAATTATTGGGACACCTGGCTATTACATTAATGGGAACTTCTATGACATCACATTCTAAATCCATAGGCATCGATATGTAGCTGGTCCCCCCTTTGCAGCTTCCAGGATTCTGACTCGTGTTCCTGTAGCAGATGGATACTTCTTCTGTTCAATATTGCCCTAGAAGGACATCAGTAAGGGAAGAAACTTTCTAAGTGGATATCAGTGTATTAAAGTTGTAACAGTATATAGTAAGAGCGTATGACAATATATTTTTAATTAATTACATTTTTTCCAGACCATCCATATATATTTTATTGGAAATGGAAACATCCACTGTTGTTTATATTACCCTTAAGGCACTAAATGAATCTAGAACAAACAAATACAGTGGTACCTTGGTTCTCGAACTCACTAGAACTCGAGTTTCTTGAAAGTCGAACAAACCAGTTTGACCTAGAACTCGATCTGAATATCCGAAGTCGAACCGTGAACGCTGACCTAATATAAATTGTACGCGGCAGGAAATGAGTCATACTACGGTGTGAAGCATGCTGGTATGTGAATAACTTAAGTATATATTTCTCAGCCTTGCAGCTCAAGTTAATCTGACCCCATATTTGTATCCACATTCATATTCATACCCAGCTCTTACTGTACTTACTCTTACTTAGCACTGTGCACTTTATCGAGTGATTCTTCTATTTTTATATTTTTTTTATTTATTCTATTTTTGTAATCTTTTTTGAAGGATGAGCAAGCAAAGTAAAATTTCATTATATGGTTCTAACATGTACATGTTTTTTACTGTGCATATGACAATAAACTTCTTGACTCTTGACATTGTCCTCACCTGTCCCCAGCAACCCTTGAGTCTAACACAAAGTCCCACAAATGCTGCAGAGGCTGGTTCGTGTCACAGTCCCCAGAGGCCCCTGGTATAGCATTATCTCCCATTGTGTCCTCATCCTCAGCTGCTGCAGGGGGGTCACATCAGGCCAAAGGACAATACAGTGTCAGGTGATCCCTGTGCAGGACCACAGGAGGCTTTGCGGGATAGGTGGGTGTTGTAGATGTCCAAGAGGGAGAGGAGTGGGGCTCCAATGATCTTTCCTGCTGTGTTCACTATGCACTGCAGGGTGTTTTTGATCACTGGAGGTGCAGCTTCCAAACCACGCAGTGATGCAGTTTGTCAGGATACTTTCTGTGGTGGATATGATCGGTACCAGGGCATTGGCTCTCTTTAATTTGTGGAGGAACTACAGGCATTGTTAGGCTTTCTTGGGATAAAGAGAAGCCACTGCATCCATACACGCCGCTCAACTCCAAAGGTTGACCTTCCCAGCACCCCATTAATTAAATTAATTAAACCACCACACCTAGTCCCCACATCAACTTTGGGACAATCAGCTCGCGAGTGCTAGTGAGGCTGAGGAGATTGAGAGGCTGGTGGACGCTGGGCTGCTGGCGGGCACTGGTATTGCAGTTCCCCTTCGTCGCTGGCCCTTCTCCCTGCATGACTTAGTGGGAACCTGCTGCCCGTCCTGCTCCCTGGATCAGGTGGTCCCGCGCAGTCGCTCCCAGCAGGCCATCTCGGTATGCAGCTTCTATCGGGTGTGCCATCCCTTCTCCATGTTATGGAGGTGAGATCCTCCCTCTTCCGGCACACAGTTGGAGTTCCTGGAAGCTCCTGCCTCCCTTGTTCACCAATGTCGTCTCTAACAGGGGAATAGCAGGCTGTCGAGTATGGCTTCAGGACACACTGTATAGGTCTAGGGTACTTCTGAAGGATGAGGCAGTGCCTCCCTCACTGTGCCACTCTCAGCTCGTCTGCTGAAAGCTCTGGTATGGGCTTCTGGGCAAAAAATTGCCTGGTGTCCTCTTTTCCTGTAGCACCAGCAGAAGAATTTCCTATCTCTTCACCTGAGGAGCGACCTCCGCCCCAGAGATAGGTGAGTCCACCCCCATGTTCCCAGACACTGCTTCTTTGGTGGGATTGAGGAGGTCTTCGAAGTATTCCTTTCACTGATCCAAAATGTCCCGAGTTGAGGTCAGCAGCGCCCCATTTCCACCATAAACAGAATTGATGCTGCACCGCTTTCCTGCCAAAGACACAATATGCTGCATTGCCTTACCTTCTACCACATGTAGAATGGAGTTCCATTTTCTTGAACTTGATCTTTTTCCATATCTTTTATGTTTTACATTAGCAGCTCCCAACCATTTCATTTCCAAGGACCGGTTTACATCCCAAAAATTTTTTATGGACCAGTAAAACAGCAGGAGGGGGGGGGGTGGGTTCTGGAGGATATATAGCATTATAGATATATAGCATACAGCATTTTATTTTTCATTACGGGGCAGGTGACAACTTCAACAGCAATGTCAAACCCATTACCCGGAACGAACCGCAAGGAGTAAAAAAAAAATCAAGCAACAAACCACACTGTCTGCGTTTTCTAATGTTATGCCCTATGACAAAAAAAGTTTAGTTTTGAATTATATTAAAACTAAATCTATGTACATCCATCCATCCATTATCTCCCGCTTATCCGAGGTCGGGTCGTGGGGGCAGCAGTCTCAGCAGGGAAACCCAGACTTCCCTCTCCCCGGCCACTTCATCCAGCTCCTCTGGGGGAATCCCGAGGTGTTCCCAGGCCAGCCGAGAGACATAGTCCCTCCAGCATGTCCTGGGTCTTCCCCGGGGCCTCCTCCCAGTGGGACATGCCCGGAACACCTCACCAGGGAGGCGTCCAGGAGGCATCCTAATCAGATGCACGAGCCACCTCATCTGACTCCTCTCAATGCGGAGGAGCAGCGGCTCTACTCTGAGTCCCTCCTGAATGACCGAGCTCCTTACCCTATCTCTAAGGGAGAGCCCAGCCACCCTTGCGGAGCAAACTCATTTCGGCCGCTTGTACTCGCGATCTCATTCTTTCGGTCACTACCCACAGCTCGTGACCATAGGTGAGGGTAGGAACGTAGATCGACTGGTAAATCGAGAGCTTCGCCTTTTGGCTCAGCTCCTTCTTTACCATGACAGACCGATGCAGCTCCCGCATCACTCTGGACACCGCACCGATCCGCCTGTCGATCTCCCGCTCCATCGTCCCCCCACTCGTGAACAAGACCCCGAGATACTTAAGCTCCTCCACTTGGAGAAGGACCCCATCCCCGACCTGGAGAGAGCATTCTACCCTTTTCCGGCTGAGGACCATGGTCTCGGATTTAGAGGTGCTGATTTTCATCCTAGCCGCTTCACACTCGGCTGCGAACTGTCCCAGCGAGAGCTGAAGGTCACAGTCTGATGAGGCCAACAGGACCACATCATCTGCAAAAATCAGATACCTAATCCTGAGGTCACCAAACCGGACACCCTCAACGCCCTGGCTGCGCCTAGAAATTCTGTCCATAAAAACTATGAACAGAATCGGTGACAAAGGGCAGCCCTGACGGAGTCCAACCCTCACCGGAAACAAGTCCGACTTATTGCCACCCATGCGGACCAGACTCTGGAACCGGTCATACAGGGACTGAACAGCCCTTAAAAGGAAGTCCGGCACCCCATACTCCCGGAGCACCCCCCACAGGACTCCCCGAGGGACGCGGTCGAATGCCTTCTCCAAGTCCACAAAACACATGTAGACTGGTTGGGCAAACTCCCATAAACCCTCCAGAACCCTGCGGAGAGTATAGAGCTGGTCCACTGTATCTACAGTATGTACATAAGGGAAGAAATTGTGTATGTTTATCTACAATTTATCCATATACTGTAAATCCCCCCCACCAGATCAGCAAAATTTGGTCAGGGGGTCATGACAAATGATGGTTGTGCCATGTGGCTGAAAGATTGAGAAAGCTTGGTATACTTGTCATCATTAACGACAAAGGGCCTCAATCATTACATCATTCATGATGAAGTAATTCCCAAATCATTCCAGTAATGAGGAAAAAAACGTAAGCTTCAATCTCACAGGAATATAATGAATATATATAAAGACACCATCACTGCTCTCACTGCAGTGTCTGAGCATCAGAGCTTGAGAAGGAAGAGGCTCAGAACGATAACCTGGAGACAAGACAACTTGGTAAAATAGCAAAGTCTTTGCAGTTTGGCTTTGAATGTTTTACTCTTCTATCTGTCATCTTAAATAGACATCCATCCACCTTCCACCCGCTTTTCCTATCTAGGGTAGTGATGCGATGTTACAAGGTCTGACTCATGGCTGGAATTCACAGAAAACACGCAGTTTGCTTGGGAACCTCTCGTTCATTTGGACTTTCTGTGTGTTCACTCTTCTTCTTTCTAGGATTCTGACTCGTGTTCCTGTAGCAGATGAAAACCTCTTCTGTTCAATATTGCCCTAGAAGGACACCAGTGAGGGAAGAAACATTCCAAGTGGATATCAGTGTATTGAAGTTGTAACAATATATAGATTAAGAGCATATAATTAATTATATTTTTTCCTTTTTTCCAGACCATCCAGATATATTTTATTGAAAATGGAAACATCCACTGTTGCTTACATTACCCTTAAGGCACTAAATGAATCTAGAACAAACAAATATGTGATATTTGCCTTTTCTCTTCAAGGTTATATTTTCACTCTCTTCCTAAATCTGACTATAATTATTACGATCTTGCTGGAGAAGGACCTACATCAGCCGATGTACATTTTCCTCTGTAACTTGTGTATAAATGGGTTGTACGGCACTGTGGGGTTTTACCCTAAATTTTTGTCTGACTTACTCTCTGACACATATTTGATTTCCTACAGTGGATGTTTGCTTCAGACCTTTGTCATCTTCTCATATGCATTGTGTGAATTTACCAATTTAACAGTGATGGCAATTGACAGGTATGTAGCAATATGCAGGCCTTTGCATTACAGTACTGTAATGACACCTGTTACTGTATGCAAGCTGTTGATTTTTATTTGGATGTTTCCATCCTGCACAATTCTATGTTCCATTATCCTGAAAACTACTCTCCCCTATTGTGGGCCATATGTCACCACTCTGTATTGTAAAATAACCGTTTCAACCTGCAAACAGGAGAATGTGGGATTTACATTCAATTTAGTAATAGGATGTATATACTTATCAATGGCCACATTTGTCGTCTACTCCTACGGTAAATTAATTTCTGCCTGCAGAAAATCAAAAGAAAAACAATCTAAATTCATGCAAACTTGTCTTCCCCATTTAATAAGCTGCATGAACTATCTCTTTTTCTCCTTCCTTGATGCATTTAGTGTTAAAAACATTCCACAGTGGTTTAACAGCTTTACGTCTGTGGCATTTTTAATTGTCCCTCCTATTATTAATCCCCTTATTTATGGCATCAATCTCAAATTTATACGCACAAGAATCTTTAAATGCAGTAAAGGAGGGTAAGTTTTGGAGTGTGGCTTCACATTTTGAATAATGCATGATTTATGTGACTTGATTTCCTAGGTACTGTAGATGTGATCTCTATGTATTTTTCTTAAAGTTAGCTATCCTGTACATTCATTAACGTACCTTATTTAAAGTATGTTGAATTCAATGACAAGTTAAAAATACTACTTTGAATACTTTTGCTTGAATACATGTAAATTTATCTTAATCATTTGCACATATCGTGTATCTATACATTTTGAGCTGAAGCTGATTATTAATGTTGCTTTTAAGAAGTTGTTAAAAAGAGGTAATGTGCTCCTGAATCACATGCACATCTAGTCGACGTTTGCACTACAGATGGCCGCCTGTGCTGTCTAATTAGTTGATCGGCGCTGATTATAATCAGGGCCGCTGAGAGAAAATCCGGGCCCCGGTACGAAGAAGGTGTGTGGGCCCTTATACAAAATTCTACACACATGTATGTGTGTATATTATTATTTCTAACAATTGTAGATTACATTGATACATTTAGATAAGTACGTTTAGGTATAAGTTTAATAATAAAGTAATATATTTATAATAGTAAAAGATGCTTATAATAGCATTTATTGTCTGTTGAACAAAGGTGCTTTCCTGGCCGTATGGTTTGTTATGAATAGGCTGCAAAGTGCACTACAGGTAGGATGTACTCATTGAATTTTTACTCCATTTTTATTTATATACAGTAAGTACAGGTACATATATCTTATAATTACAGTAATACATTGTTGTTAATAATAGTTTTGCATAGAAAAATGCTTATTTCAACATAAAAAGTTGACAAAAACCAATAAAAATGATCACTATAAAACCGCAGATTTATGTGATAGAAAATTACATATGTTCCACAGAAAAATCCGCGATTCAGTGGGGGCGCAATAGCTGAACCGCAGTATAGCTGGGGATCACTGTATAATAAAAATTATGGGATGCGTTGGGCTTCATGGGCCCCCTTGAGCTTCATAGGCCCCGGAGCGATGCACCGGCTGCACCCCCCTCTCCTCAGACCTGATTATAATAGACAGTTAGAGCTCACAGCCGTATCACAGCAGCGTTTTCCCAAGCAGCTAGTGATGAGAGACGCTTCTGTCTTTTTAGCAGTGGTTTGAGACACAGACTTGCAGTGTCTATAGGGAGCTGCACTGTGTGAGCTGCAATGATCGGTGTGCTGTGCTGGACAGGCTAATGAGAGGCGACAAAAATGTGTCGAGACCAAAACATTCATCTTATCTATTTCTCATTATCTTATGTTTAAATGTGTCACCAGTAAATGCACTGTATATTTTGGCATTGTTAAGATAAATGAAACTCTTTCTAACATATTATGGTTGTTATAGTACACAAAATTTAAAAAATTGAATGACTTCTTTCTGAAGTTAACATGCTTCTAGCTAAAATATGTAATGTTTATATTATTATGTCTGTGTTTATGTATCAGCTGGTATGTGTTAAAATGTGTAAAAATGTATACAGTATGTGTGTGTGTGTGTGTTCATCACTAAACACAAGGTTTATACTGCACACCAACAATAACATGTGGGGCTGTATGGTGGCGCTGTTGTTAGCATTGTTGTCTCACACCTCTAGGACCAGGGTTTGAGTCTCTGCCATGGCTCCACGTATGTGGAGTTTGCATGTTCTCCCCGTGTCATTGTGGGGTTTCCTCTAGGTACTCCAGTTTCTCCCTGCAGTCCAAGAACAGGCTGAGATTAACTGGAGTTACCAAATGGTTCAGTGCCCCTAGTGAGCAAATGGTGTATAAGAGTGCACTACAATGGGTTGGCACCCCATCGACACCCCATTATTCTCTACTTCACGCCCATTGGCTCCAGACCCTCTGCCCCCCCCCCCCACCCCCAGACAAGCAGCCTCAGAAAATGGATGGATGGAAAAATAACATGACAAGAAAATAAGTCATTGTTATGATTTTCTAAGACACATATTAGAGCTATATGAAACAGGCATAAGTCTACTATTAAAACTGCAAAGACTTCATTAAGTGCCCCGCACAATTAGAAGCATAACTTGATGCATTCAAGAATAAGACACATAAAGTGAAGTAAATATTTTTTTTTTGTTCAAGCATATGCTTTATTCCGAATTCGCCTCCAACTCGCATGAGGCTCAGCCGAGAGACTTGCATTGATTTGGCCACTGACAGCAGTGGAGAACTGGAGATGAGAGAGCGATTGAGAACAGTTTATAGAGGGGGAATCAATCTAAAAATAAAATTATTGGTAAAAAAAAAATGGTTCAAATTTATCTAAATAATTAAGGCTTAGGGCCTCTACTAAATGATATATTTACGTAACGCTAGTCATGTGCTGCTTCCCACTTGACAATTCCAGTGGGCAGGGCAGGGCAGATCAGGCTCAGGAACCCCCCCCCCATCGTGGCACTCTGCATTGTTTCAGTATGTTGATGATGTCACGTGCATGGTCAGGGAGGTGCAGGCCCAGCTGTGGCACAGCAGCAGCAACTGTGGTGACAGTCTGATTCTTTTCCTCCTTCCTTGATGCATTTAATGATAAAAACCAAATTACAGCGGTTTAGCAGCTTTATGTCGGTGGCATTTTTAGTCATCCCTCATATTATTAATCCCATTACTTATGGGGTCTGTCGTATCACGGACCGGGGAAGCAGGAGCAGGGGGACGGACAATTGGGGAACGAGGGATTTATTCAGGATACGAGAAGGAACACTGGCAACATACAACGTCACGACATTAATGACTGGACTGGGGAAAACATACCTAACGCAGACTTAAATACATTGGACTAATCAACAACAATGAGAAACAGCTGGTAAACACGGGGATTCCACACGAGGTAGTGGGGGGCGTGGCACACGGGAGAATCGGACAAGCTGTAATGAAATCTCACGTTTCCCCCAACTCCTTGGAGTTTCCTGGCTCCCTACCCTGCACGTCGTGACAGAAAGACCGAACCCCACAAAAAGACACCTCGCCTCACGGAAGAGGGATACCTCAGTCTGGTGGATGAGGTAATTTACTGGCTCCAACAACCTGAAGTAAAGGAGGACCCTGCTGCTGGAGCTCTGCTTTCCCAGTCCCTGTCCAAAGATCTGCACCTTTGAAAACTTTTGACTACAGGTGACAACTTTAACACTAATGTCAAAGGCGGAAAAAAATCTAGCAACAAACCACACTGCCTGTTACGCCCTATAACAAAAAAGTTTTGTTTTATATGTTAGTTTTATAAAAATTTAATTTGTTTGCATATAGAAAAATATTGTGTGTGTATTTATCTACAATTATCTATATAGATTCCCCCCCCCAGTCAGCAAAATTTGGCAAGGGAGACATGATAGATGGGCCATTTGGTTGAAAGGTTGAAAAAACATGCGTGGTATACTTGATATCATTGCATCATTCATGATGAAGTAATTCCCAAATCATTTCAGTGATGATGAAAAAGCATGTAAGCTTTGACCACACAGGAATACAATGAATATATATAAAGACACCATCACTGCTCTCACTGCAGTGTCTGAGCATCAGAGCTTGAGAAGGAAGAGGCTCAGAACGATAACCTGGAGACAAGACAACTTGGTAAAATAGCAAAGTCTTTGCAGTTTGGCTTTGAATGTTTTACTCTTCTATCTGTCATCTTAAATAGAAATCCATCCACCTTCCACCCGCTTTTCCTATCTAGGGTAGTGATGCAATGGTACAAGGTCTGACTCATGGCTGGAATTCACAGAAAACACGCAGTTTGCTTTTGGAACCTCTCGTTCATTTGGACTTTATGTGTGTTCACTCTTCTTCTTTCTAGGATTCTGACTCGTGTTCCTGTAGCAGATGAAGACCTCTTCTGTTCAATATTGCCCTAGAAGGACACCAGTGAGGGAAGAAACATTCTAAGTGGATATCAGTGTATTGAAGTTGTAACAATATATAGACAAAGAGCATATGAAAATATATTTCAAATTAATGATGCTTTTTTTCTTTTTTTCCAGACCATCCAGATATATTTTATTGAAAATGGAAACATCCTCTGTTGCTTATATTACCCTTATGGCACTAAATGAATCTAAAACAAACAAATACGTGATATTTGCCTTTTCTCTTCAAGGTTGTGTTTTCACTCTCTTCCTAAATCTGACTATAATTATTACGATCTTGCTGGAGAAGGACCTACATCAGCCGATGTACATTTTCCTCTGTAACTTGTGTATAAATGGGTTGTTCGGCACAGTGGGGTTTTACCCTAAATTTCTGTCTGACTTATTCTCTGACACTTATTTGATTTCCTACAGTGGATGTTTACTTCAGACCTTTGTCATCTTCTCATATGCATTATGTGAATTTACCAATTTAACAGTGATGGCAATTGACAGGTACGTAGCAATATGCAGGCCTTTGCATTACAGTACTGTAATGACACCTGTTACTATATGCAAGCTGTTGATTGTTATTTGGATGGTTCCATTCTTCTCCGTTCTGTGTTCCATTATCCTGACTATTACTCTCCCCTATTGTGGGTTGTATGTCAGCACTCTGTATTGTAAAATAACTCTTTCAACCTGCAAACATGATAGTGTGAGATTTGCATTCAATGGGACATTTGGAAGTATATATTTATTAATGGCGACATTTGTCATCTATTCCTATGGTAAAATCCTTTCTGCCTGCAGGAAATCGAAAGAAAACCAGGCTAAATTCATGCAAACTTGTCTTCCCCATTTAATAAGTTGCAGCAATTTTGTATTCATCACCTCCCTTGATGCATTTAGTGGTAAAAACATTCCACAGTGGTGTAGCAGCTTTATTTCTGTGGCATTTTTAGTCAGTCCTCCTATTATTAATCCCCTTATTTACGGCATCAACCTGAGATCTATACGCAGAAAAATTTGTAAATGCTGTAAGAGAGGGCAGGTTTTATAGTGTGGCTTCACATTTTGAATAATGCATGTTTTATCTGACTTGACTTGATTTAATAGGTAGATGTGTTCTTTATGTATTTTTATTAAAGTTAGCTATCCTGTACATTCATTAAAGTACCTCATTTAAAGTATGTTGAATTTAATAACAAGTAATTAATTGTTAACATACTACTTTGAATATGTTTGACTGAATGTATGTTAATTTATCTTAATCATTTGCACATATAGTATATCTATACAATTTGAGGTGAAGGTGGTTATTAATGTTGCCTTTAAGAAGATGTTAAATAGACTTAATGTGCTCCTAAATCACATAAACATTTAGTCGACGTTTGTACCCCAGGTGGAAGTCTGTGTCGTCTGATTGGTTGACCGGCGCTGATTAAAATAGACAGTTAGAGCTCACAGCCGTATCACAGCAGCGTTTTCCCAAGCAGCTAGTGATGAGAGACGCTTCTGTCTTTTTAGCAGTGGTTTGAGACACAGACTTGCAGTGTCTATAGGGAGCTGCACTGTGTGAGCTGCAATGATCGGTGTGCTGTGCTGGACAGGCTAACGAGAGGCGACAAAAATGTGTCGAGACCAAAACATTCATCTTATCTATTTCTCATTATCTTATGTTTAAATGTGTCACCAGTAAATGCACTGTATATTTTGGCATTGTTAAGATAAATTAAACTGTTTCTAACATATTATGGTTGTTATAGTACACAAAATTTAAAAGATAGAATGACTTCTTTCTGAAGTTAACATCATGGGTGACAAAAATGTGTCAACGAGACCAAAACAGCCTATTTCTCATTATCTTATGTTTAAATGTGTCACCAGTAAATGCACTGTGTATTTTGGCATTGTTAAGATTAATGAAATTGTTTCTGGCTTGTTTCTAACATATTATGGTTGTTATAGTACACAAAATTAAAAAAATAGAATGACCTCCTTCTGAAGTTAACATGCCTCTAGCTAAAATATCTATATATCCATCCATTCAACCCACTTATCATTCTGGGTCGCAGAGGGTCTGGAGCCTATCCCGTAAGCAATGGGCATGAAGCAGGGAACAACCCTGGATGGGGGGCCAGCCCATCACAGGGAACACTCACACCTATGGGCAATTCAGTAACTCCAATCAGCCTCTGCATGTCTTTGGACTGTGGAGGGAAACCGGAGTGCCCGGAGGAAACCCCACGACAACACAGGGAGAACATGCAAACTCCACACACGTGTAACCCAGGCAGAGACTCGAACCCAGGTCCCAGAAGTGTGAGGCAACAGTGCTAACTACTGCACCACCATGTCGTCTCCTTAGCTAAAATATGTAATGTTTATA
Organism: Paramormyrops kingsleyae; assembly: GCF_048594095.1. Classification (NCBI taxonomy): domain Eukaryota; kingdom Metazoa; phylum Chordata; class Actinopteri; order Osteoglossiformes; family Mormyridae; genus Paramormyrops; species Paramormyrops kingsleyae. Next base: position 8,538,751 of record NC_132814.1, on the reverse strand, counting down.
TTATTGCGTCTGTATTTATGTATCAGCTGGTATGAGTAAAAATGTGGGGCTGCATGGTGGTGCTTAGTACTGTTGCTTCACACTTCTGGGACCAGGGTTCAAGTCTCCACCATGGCTCTATGTGTGTGGAGTTTGCATGTTCTTCCCATGTCATCATGGAGTTTCCTTTGGGTACTCTGGTTTCCCCCCACAGTACAAGATTACAATTCACAAATTACCCATAGTGAGTGGATGGTGTGTGAGTGTGCCCTCTGATAGGTTGGTGCCCTATCCAGGGTTGTTCCCTGCCTTGCACCCATAGGCTCTGGATGGAAAAGTAGCATGACAAGTCATTCTTATGATTTTCTAAGATACATATTCGACCTACATGAAACGGGCATATTCCTACTATAAAAACTGGATGGATTTAAGAACGAGACATGGATGGAAGTTTTTGTTGAAAAATATGCATTATATCTATTATAAATTGTTATAAATTTAATAGCAAAAAACAATAAGGTTAGTTGTTTATCTATCTATCTAGCTATCTATCTATCTAGCTATTTAGCCAAATCAGAGTGGTGGGTCATGTTTTAACTTGGTTAGGTTCAGTAATAACATCACTTCATGTTTATTAACAGTGCACTGCTAGAAAGAACTAGCACGTCCCGCCATGTTGACATGCAGGGGGATTCACCCCCCTCATTAATATCACATGTAATGCCAGGTTGACAAAAACACATACGATTAATATATCTTATTACAGAATTAAAAGTTTTTTCTCATTAAACTTTTTATCTGGAGAATAAGGAGCCCCTGAAGGAAAAAATTAAAATGCAAAAAAATTTAATTGTCTCATGTGCACGCAAAATTATCTCATGCGCACGCAGAAGTAAGATCAATTAAAAAAATTCCACAGGTCCCTTCAGGTGTTACGTATAGAACCCTTACTACCTGTTAAAACGGTTTATTCTCAACTCCTGCTCCAGCAGGCAGATGCTCACTTCCAGACCCGCGAGCAAAGAGACAACCTAGAGAGCGGTGAGCAGAGAAGCACGGCACGGCTTTGCATATAAACTTAACTCACTGAAGACCTCATATAATAAACAACAGTTGACTAATAAAAGGCTATGTGAAATGGTGGAAATTAATCGTATCATTAAGTTTTATAAAGATTATCTTATTTGACTGTGGAAACTGGAACAAGCTTGGTTGGTGCATAGCACAAATAGCAAGGCTGATAACGCCATGGTACACACAGTGTGTGTCAGTCACAATTCTCATCCCACTGTGTTTGCTGGTACGGCATAAGAAAGAGTAAGAAGCCCATCAATAAATGGCATTTCTTTGGAAAACGCCATAAAGTAAGTCGCTCAGTTACCAGAATTATTTAGTTCAGAAATAGTGCTGGCAGAAACTTTCATTTATTACCAAGAAGAGATTCAATAAATCCCATATATTTACTTCTATGGGTCTCTATGAGAAGATCTAGTTACTATTTTATGTGTGTTGTGTTTCCTTCCGGAAAGATAGGATGTTGTCATGAACTGCTCGTACGATCCTCATGTTTGCCACGCCCCCCCGTTACCTCATGTGAATTCCCGATTGTTCTCAGGTGTTCTGCATTTCCGTCCCTTAGTCTTGTGTATTTAAGTCCACATCAGAGTTTGTATCCCCAGATCTGTCATTGACTTGTGTACACTGTGTTGCTTGTCTGCCCTTAATAAACCCCATCCTTTGGATCTCTGCGGATTTGACTTGTCATTCTCCCTGTCCTGCTTGCTCGCCGAACGGCGTACATGACAGAATGACAGATCTCAAAGAAGAAACGCTTCTGCGGACTGAGGATCACCGCGCTGGTCTGCTACAGGAAGTCATCTATTGGCTAAATCTGCCCGAGGTCCGGGAGGACCCCGTGGCTTTCAGTTTAGCCAGCCGGATCGGGACTCTACTGAGTGAGGCACCCCCGCCCGGGAACATTTACCCCATACCTGAGGTACACGAAAATCTCCGGCGGCTGACGGAGCGGATAACGGAGAGGCGGATCCAGCTGGTCAACAAACCAAGCAAGGAGAGTGCTGACCCGACATCCATCCGCTCCGAAGCGCTCCCAGCTTTGCTGCCCCAAGCTGACAGGAGGGGGAAAAAGAAGAAGCGAAAGAAGAGATTGGCGGAAGCACCGACGATCGTTCTGAGGGCCTGCTCTCTCTCTCCAGCTTCTCTCCCTGCCAGTGATCAGGGGTATCCCCAATCACCCTGGACATCACCGCTGTATCGCCCCCGCAAGTATTAAAAGCCCACATCACCATCGCAGAGCTGCTGCTAGCAGTGTGCCACTGCCAGGAGGCATGGCTGGCTAATAGAGGGGCCAAGGCCATGTGGGATGCCATCCCGTGGGTTGCGAGGGCTCTTAAAGGAGCAACGCCTGCTCTTACGGCGCCAACCCTGGCAGCTATCATAGATGTCCCTGTTCTGCCCGGCCAGCCTGTTTTGCCTGTTCTGCTCAGCCAGCCTGATGTACCTGTTCTGCCCGCCGTGTCTGACCAGCCTGTTCCCGTGCTGGCTGACCAGCTGGACCTGGAGGCTGATGTACTGACCCCAGTGGTTCCAGTCCCGGATGCTGACACGTCGCCACACAGCTGGGTCCCAGTCCTGGCAACTGCAGCACCCCCTGCTGGTCCTGAGCCAGCAGTTCCTACACCGCCACCCAAGGTCCCTGCTGTACCGCCGGTCGATGCAACGCCCTCCACGGAACCTGTTCCTGCGTTGCCTGATCCGCCTGTTTTTGTCCTGCCTGTGTGCCTGTGCTGCCTGACCAGCCAGCCCTGTCTGTGCTGCATGACCCTGCCCTGTCTGTGCTACCCGAGCCTGCCCTACCTGTCCTGAAGGTCCTTAAAGGGGCCAGACCTGCAGCGGCTGCTGCTCCGCCCGAGGTTCCGGCGCCGCCTGCTGCTCCGCCTAAGGTCCTAGTGCTGCCTGCAGCTCCGCCCACACCCGAGGTCCCAGCGCTGCCTGCAGCTCTGCCCGTGCCCGAGGTCCCGGCCCCGGCTCCGCCTGACGCTCCAGTCCCGGCTCCGCCCGTGGTTCATCTGTCTCCGCCTCCTGCTCTGCCCGAGGTCCCAGCTCCAAACCCTCCTGCACCTGATCCCAGGACCCCAGTTCCTGTCCCCAAGATGGTCCCAGACTGCTTGACCATCACTCCTCCTTCCTTGATGGAAGGAGAGGAGGAGCTCGAATGGGACCCCTCGGGGATTTCCCTGAAGGGCCCCTCCAAGGGGATGACTCCTCCACCACCACCCTAGAGCGGTGGATTTCGGTCTGGTCCCTGCCTTTCGGTGCCCCGTAAGGGGAGGGGACACAGACGTAGGGACCTGGTCCCGCCCGCCCCACCCCCTGACTCGCCCTCGCTCACCTTGGCTGGGGCTCAGGGGCGCCTGCGGGTACATTGGCTCCTGCTCGTCGGTCACCTGCGGGTCCCCCTCCTTCAACTCGTTGGTCAGCTGCGTCATCGCCTGCCACGGCTCCACTTCCCTCCTTGCCTGTGTTGGGCTCCCCTCAGACTTCCTCCTCGCCTCCCCTGGTGCACCCTCCTCCTTGACTCCTTCGCCTGTCCCTCGGCCTGTCTCCTCGACCCCTTCGTGGTCCCCTCCTGCTCCTGCCTCCCTGTCGCCTGTGGCCCCTCCGGCTGCCACCCATCACCCGCTGTGACTCCCTCGGGCTCCCCATTGTCCGCCAGCCTTTGTTTGGCCTCATTGTTTCGTCCCTCCTGTCTCTGCTCCTCATCCCTCTGTGCCTCCCATGTTCACTCCTGGCCCTTTCGTTCCTCCCGTTGGTGTTCTCACGGTGTCTCCCTTTCTGATTTGTCTGTCTGCCTTTCCTGTCCTCTGTCAGGTGTTGTCTTACTTCCTGTCCCTGTGCCTGTCCTGTGTGTCTGTTCTGTTCCCGGTCTCCCATTAATGTTCCTGCTTTTGTCTTCCAGGTCCCGTATTCCCGGTTTCTTCTCATCTTTCGCCTCCCCTGAGGCGCACCTGGAGTGCGTGCCTCGGAGGGGGGTTCTGTCATGACCTGCTCATATGATCCTCCTGTTTGCCACGCCCCCCTCATTACCTCATGTGAATTCCTGATTGTTCTCAGCTGTTCTGCATTTCCATCCCTTAGTCTTGTGTATTTAAGTCCACGCCAGAGTTTGTATCCCCAGATCTGTCATTGACTTGTGTACACTGTGTTGCTTGTCTGCCCTTAATAAACCCAGTCCTTTGGGTCTCTGCGGATTCGAGTTGTCATTCTCCCCATCCTGCTTGCTCGCCGAACGGCGTACATGACAGATGTATTTGTGAGAGAGACAGGGTGCAGGAGAATGACAGGGGCATCATAGTGGACCCTGAGGTGAGGTAATTTTTCCACAATGAATGTTTGTGGCGGAATCTCGCAAATTGTGCATGATTTTAATAATTCCCGCAAATTCAATGTACATAATGCAGGACTTAACACACTTAAACTACCACATTAGTGAAGATGAATAACAGTACAATATTCATACATATCACTATAACAGTAATACTTTAAGAAATAAAAAAACTGTATACAGCGAGACTCCAGAATCGCCTTATAAGGTGACGTGACATCACACCTCTGACCCCGATATACCTGTCCCCACCCAATGTTAAAATTAAACCTTCGCCCTTGGTGCAGGACCACAGCCTTTTGTCCCTCAGGTAGTCACAGGCGGCTTTAGGATCTCCCCTAGTCCCCTCCAGTTACTGTCCAGCTTGGGCGACCGCCCCTTCTTATGAATACGGCAGCATACGCAAACCAGGGGCCTCATGTATAAACGGTGCGTACACACGAAAATTTTGCGTACGTCCGTTTCCACGCTCACGACGAGATGTATAAAAACGAAACTTGGCGTACCGCTACACACATTCTCACGGCAGCTCCAGACATGATGTACACATGTTTCTGCTCAGTTTTGTAAACGGACGGCACCCAGTGGCAAGTCATTGCTACTGTGGTTTCCCTTTTTATACTAACAATCATGACGCTGACTTTATCCAATACACTGACATTAATTGTATGTTGTTTACAAATGTACGGCACCTGATTTTTAATCAATTTTTAACAATAAAAAGGTGCAGAAAATGACCGAACTATTACAACTACCATGGCTGTTCTTGCGTTATTGGAAGACATAGCTTATGGAAGAATTAGAAGAGAGCGTGTATTCAGGGACCATAGTGATTTCTTGGCCCATGGTGATGACTGGTCTAAGTCGATTCAGATCTCCAAGAGCAATCCTTTTGGAGCTGTGTGCTAAACTGGGGCCAGCTTTACAAAGGCAGACGATGAGGAATTGCGCTATACCTGTTCCTTTACAAGTTCTGTCCACTCTCGGCTTCTTAGCCAATCGGGTATTTCTCAGTCAACACTGAGTCGCACCATGCCAGCTATATGGGACGGCATAATCCGCTTGTTACCCAGATATATAAAATTTCCTTACACTGTGGTTGAACAGGCAAACATTAAAGTGCAATTTGCAGCGATGTCCGGTTTTCCCAATGTAATTGGAGCCATTGACTGCATGCACATTGCTATAAAGGCACCTTCAGAGAACGAATTTGCTTATGTACATAGAAAGCACTTTCACTCTATCAATGTACAAATCATGTGCGATTCGAACATGCGTCTCATTAATGCATGGGCGTCGTCCACCATTAAATCTGAGGGGGATGTGTGCCCCCCCCCCCACCACATTCAAAATGCTTCTGACGCCTGATGGCCTGGCTCAACCCATGATTTGTTCATTCTCAGAAACAGTAGTGTTGGAAACAAACTTGAAAATGGGGTGGTACGTGATGGCTGGCTGCTCGGTAAGAAGATTCTTCCCATTTTATAATTTGGCCCAGTATTGTAAGCTTTGTTTGATTTCACCATTTGGGTACCCACTGAAGTCGTGGCCTCTCACACCGCTCGCAAACCCACAGAATGAGGAGGAGCGGCGTTATAATGACGCCCCCCATTCTCAGGCTTGGCCGGTGGTAGAGCGCACCGTAGGGCAGCTTAAAGGCTGCTGGCGCTGCCTGGACAAGACCTCTGGGGTGCTGCTATACAGTCCACAAAAAGTGTGTCGCATTAGTTTTATGCCAGCAGCCTTTAATTCTCTGATTCCTCTACTGGCCTGCATCTTGCTGGAGAGTCACTGCGTCCACACCGAGCTGGAGTGTGGCCATGGGCATGTCGATATTTGCTCCCAGCCAGCACATCAAGTCCAGCCCCATGATGCAGGCGTCCCAGATGTCAGCCAGCCACACCTCCTGCTCCATGGTCCACTCCACCAGCGTGATTCAGAGCTGCCTCCTCCCCTTCATTGGTACGCACATACTGGTGATGGAGGCGAGCTGAACGCCTGTCTCTTCCCACGCTGGTGGGGCTGACTAGTCCATGTCTGAGAGGGAACCCGGGTGGATGAGGATGATGTTGGATGCTGTATCCACCAGGGTTTGGCATTAGATGTCCTCCACAATGCAGTCCAAGTAAAACTCATGTTCGTGGCCCAGTCGGCCAACTTAGTGCTAAAGGGGTGAGAGCGTGTTGGTGTTTAATGTTGGCAACATGCTCCTCTAGCAACACCCACTTGCAGTTGTCTGGTGGCTGTAACGAGTTGTGTCGAGGGGCCAGGGTGGGGCAGTTCCATGCATTGTGCTTGATCTCCCCACAGCAGTAGCAAGGTGCATCAGATGGTGGCTAACACTTTGCTGTGGCTTGGTGCAGGTTCCGTGCACTGGACTTTTCCTTTTCTCCTTCACGGCCCCCAGTGACACGTAGCCAGCACTTGCAGTTGGTCATGCTGGCGCAGCCGCTCTCATTACAGTGCCATGAGAAATGCATGGAGAGCCAGGTAACCCCTCTGTGCATAGATATGGAGATCCGCCGTGAATGCCCCCAGGGTCCTGCTGTCTCACCAAACCAACTCGCCTCCCCTCCCGTGGCTTCTCTCAATGGCCATCATATGAACTGCTGCTCCAGTGCCACCACTGTAGTCTCACTGCTTGTCGATGGTCAGGCTGAGGAGAGCTTGGAGTGCTTCCCCCTCAAGTGCCAGCTGCACTACCATCTCAGCATTACTCTATACATTGTGCCAGGCTACCAGCCTTCCCGCTGTAATGCAGAAGCTTTAAGGCGGTCTTTGCCCCACCCTCCTCTCTCATCAGCACACCCTGCTGCAGGGCCACAGCTTGCTCTTCCAGCAGAGCACGCTGCATCCATTAGATTTCCCCGGGAAGGCACAAGGCTTGGTTCCTGAGGTTTCCCTCTGGCTTGCTGCAGTGTCCTGCCATCGCCTCCCTGAGAGCCTGGCGTGGGGAAGTGGGTTAGTCTAAAAAGAAGATTAACATGCTCAAAAACAGAAAAAAACTGTTCCTGTAAATAAGGCATGTGTGACATCTTCAGTTTTCACTCGTGGATTTCACATTCACTGCGTATACACAATTCACAGCATTCTATCCACCTTATTCCAGGGGGCGCTACTGTGGAAACTTCCAGTCAAACAGTGGATGTAGTCATAAGCAGCAACAATTTATTATGCTTTCGGGAGGCTACTTCGTTCAAATGTATCTAACATATATAGTGTTACATATATTGCTTTTCAGGCCACTATTTTTTTTTCCAATAAAGTTACTGTCCAGTTCTAGGGTTGTTTACCAGCAAAAACAACACTTTTGATAATTAGTTTGATTTTCATTAATACAGTATCTTGTGACTGTCCTGATTAAAATGAGCCCTCGTTTGTGACTGTAGGAAAAGTGATTCCAGAGTTTTAAGTATTTTAAACAAGTAGAGACAATTCAGGGACTTTTATCTCTGTCAGCAGCCTTTGATTCAAAATTTAATCCCCTCATTTTTTAACTTGAATTGAAATCTGCTTTCTTAAATGTAAGTACCACTAGAGGGAAGCAAACTCTATTTACAAGATAATAAAAGTGTTACGTACATGGAAATGGATGTGCAGACTTCTCACGCCGGCCAGCTGACCAAAGACGGCAAGAGTCTGATATTTGATAACATTTTTGAGAAAGGACACTTTAGTTTTTTTATTTATTTATTTTTTAAATATGAATGAAGATGTGTTAATATGCAAGTATTTAGTTTGAGACTAAATTGTATTATTTTATTTATTGTACTATACCATCTGCTCCTTGCATGTCTCAATTAATTTTGTAAATACTCACCATTTGTGCAACCTCATGTTTGTGGTGTGGCTTCCCTTCCATTCATCCTGTGTCAGTATCTGTGTCAGTGATGCTTGTTCTTATTTCTGTTGGTGTCTGATAGTGAGATCTGTTCTTGTTTGTTGTAACAGTGGGACTATTAATAAAGGAGGTCAGTTTACCTGCTAAATCTGTTTTTTTGTCTCTCTGCTGCAGTGAGACCAAAGCCATAATATATAATTGTTGTCTCCAGTCCTTGGATTCTACTTGCATCCCAACAGTGGTGGAGAATGAGGGCAGTCCGGGACCAGGATGGGGACCTGCGTGCAGTGAGTCCCAAGCTGCTTACAGTGCCCTGCTCTGGCTCGTGTACAAGGATTATGATGCTCTGAAGTCTGAGATTTTAGCTCGCTCAGGTCTGTACCCTACCATGGCTACATAGCGGTTCCATGAGTGGGCATATAGTACTGACCAGCCGTTTCGAGCCCAGTTCAGCTAGCTGTCCCAGACTGCAAGTCTGGCTACAACCCAATTAGCAAGGGCTGGGGGAATAAACCTGGGGCTGTGCTGCACCAAATGGGGGTGAAGTAGGCGTAGCCAGGTTCCCGGCACAACTCCCATCCCCAGGAGGTCCATGAGGGGCCCTTCAGCCCCGAGATGAGCAGATGCCCACTGACCCAGGAGTGGGGACTGTCACGAAGACCTCAATGGGCAGCTGCAGGTTTCACCAGCTTTACAGCCATGTTAGAGGCTACCCATGGTGTGTGTCAAGGGCCACCCTGTCCCCACATTTTTGGACCATTGTAAATGGTGGCCTGCCTACTGAGGGTCAAGCCAGTGGGGACCCTGCCAGTTACCTCTCTGCATGGGGACCACCCAGTGGGCCCCATCTGCATCCGTGGGCCACAGGGTGGAATGGACCCTGGCATCATGCCCAAGCTACCAGTGGATCTGACTGGGGTTCGAAGCTCTACTGGCCTCCACCGTTGCTCTGAAGAGAACCTAATCCCAGGAACGTCGGAAATGGGGTTGATTGCACCAGGGTCTTCTCCACATGGGATGGACCACCTAAGTAGCATAAGAAGGGGATGCCAATGCAATAAGCGAGCAGCCAGCGGGTAACTCCCACCCTCTTTCTGACTTTTCACAGCAGGTCCAGTGAGGGCATCGGTTTGCCGCCAACTAGAAGACCAACGACCACCTGAAGCACTACTGGAGTCATGTCACTGTCATCGAAAGGGAGAAATGGGTAGCAGGTCAGCTCCTTGAGGTGTATGTTCTTGATCAGAATGGTTTGCTGTACCATTCAGTGCCCTGCCATGGAGAGGAGAGGGAACTCTTAGTAGTGTCCCGCCACCACATGGACACCTTCTTAGAGCAGACCTGCACCTTGGCAGGACATCTGGAGGCTAGGAACCCTGAAGCCCGGTTACGGAATCAGTTCTACTGGTCATGTATGACCTCTGAGGTAACCTTCTGTGTAACCTACTGTGTGTGCTGTCCCACCTGCCTGAAAACCAGCCCCCCGTCACAATCACCCAGGTCAATCGCATCGACCTGGATCTCGTCAGGCCACTTCCCCGGTCATGTTAGTCCTCGTAGTGGTATCCTGGTATCCTGAGGTGATGGCCCTCCGGAAGGCCACGTCCAAGAATATTACCCGGGAACTTTTCCTCCTCGCCAGCCGAGTGGGTGTCCTGCACCATAAAGGACCTGTGCTCCCCCCTGAAGGTAAAAGGACCCCAACTGAAACCTGACCTCTGCCACTCAGAGGCAGGAGCTCCGGGAACCTCCAAGACCCAGGTAGTTTCCTAGGGCTGGCATGGGACTACTGGTTCTTTGTCCCCAACTTCTCCTCTGCAGCAGCCCCCCAGTCAGACATCACCCATAATGAGCAGTCTGAGCAGATTGTTTGGAGTGACCAGGCAGAGCAGGCCTTCACCCCCCTGAAAGCAGCCTTGACGACCAACTCCGCGCTGAGGGCCGTTTTAGCCAGCCGTTGTGCCTGCATATGGTTGACCTGGGAGCAGTGTTGTTGCAGGGCTTCATGGGGTGGCTCTTCACGCTCATCACAGACCATGCCCCCCTGCAGTGGATGGCTGCATGTCGGGGTTGGTCAGACCATCCATGACAGGCTCCAGTAGTTATCGCCTCACGAACCACCTCAGCCAGACATGTGCAGGGGCAAAACAATTATTAGTTGGATGGCAATCAGCTGGCTGCAATTCTCTTCCTATGAAATCTGCTTTGAGGGACAATTCAATGGTGAGAGGGGAACAGTCAGGGGAGGAGGGGAAGTAGTAACCTTGTCAATTGTGCTTCCCCTGATCAGAAAGCCTGTGAGGGGGCTGCAGCAAGAATCACCGAGTGAACGCGCACCACTTCTTCTTTCCGGGTTTGTTGAGCGGACAGCCCCACCCCCTTCTGATGCAGCCACTGGCCGACTGCGCTCCTGGCTGTGTATACACCTTAATTCTGCTCTGCAGAGATCCTGCCTTTACCTTTCCCTGCCAGGGTGTGGCTAATCAGCTAATAAAGAAATTTGTGTTGTGCACCCTGCAACTGCTGTCTGCAGTCCCCAGATTGTGCTTGCACCCTGATGTAATAGGCTCACATATACTGTATGAGCGGCGTCACACACGCCAATGCGGAGGAGACTGACATTGTCACCATAACTGCCATGCCACAGTCCTCAGAGTCCCAGGTGTACCTTCCTCTCCCAGTGCATCCTCATCCACAGCTCCTGTATGGGGGGTCAGGTCAGGCCAGGGGCTGATATGGGGTGAGACAACATCATGGAGGCCTTTGAGGATCTCCCGTGGTCCCCTCCGATTCTTATGGATGGGACAGCACACCTAAACTGGATTCCTGATGCCAAAGTCACAGTATAGTGCATTTTCTTACCATCAACATGGAGTTCTGTTTCCTTCAACTTCATCTTTTTCATAACTGCCCAATTAATCATCTTTTACATTAGCATTTCCGAGGACCAGTTTCCATCGGATAAAAATTTAACAGTACAACAGCTGGAGTGGGGTGGGGGTTCTAGTGGATATTGGTTAAAAATGGAATGCAGCATTTTATTTTTCATTATGGGACAGGTGACAACTTTAACACTAATGTCAACGGCGGAAAAAGAAATCTAGCAACAAACTGCAAACTGTTACGTCCTACGACAAAAAAGTTTTGTTTAATATGTTAGTTTCATAAAAATGCAATTTGTTTGCATATAGAAAAAAATTGTGTGTGTATGTATCTACAATTATCTATATACTGTAGATTCCCCCCCCCCCAGTCAGCAAAATTTGGCAAGGGAGACATGATAGATGGGCCATTTGGTTGAAAGGTTGAAAAAACATACGTGGTATACTTGATATCATTGCATCATTCATGATGAAGTAATTCCCAAATCATTTCGGTGATGATGAAAAAGCATGTAAGCTTTGACCACACAGGAATACAATGAATATATATAAAGACACCATCACTGCTCTCACTGCAGTGTCTGAGCATCAGAGCTTGAGAAGGAAGAGGCTCAGAACGATAACCTGGAGACAAGACAACTTGGTAAAATAGCAAAGTCTTTGCAGTTTGGCTTTGAATGTTTTACTCTTCTATCTGTCATCTTAAATAGACATCCATCCACCTTCCACCCGCTTTTCCTATCTAGGGTAGTGATGCGATGTTACAAGGTCTGACTCATGGCTGGAATTCACAGAAAACACGCAGTTTGCTTGGGAACCTCTCGTTCATTTGGACTTTCTGTGTGTTCACTCTTCTTCTTTCTAGGATTCTGACTCGTGTTCCTGTAGCAGATGAAAACCTCTTCTGTTCAATATTGCCCTAGAAGGACACCAGTGAGGGAAGAAACATTCTAAGTGGATATCAGTGTATTGAAGTTGTAACAATATATAGACAAAGAGCATATGAAAATATATTTTAAATTAATGATGTTTTTTTTCTTTTTTTCCAGACCATCCAGATATATTTTATTGAAAATGGAAACATCCTCTGTTGCTTACATTACCCTTATGGCACTAAATGAATCTAAAACAAACAAATACGTGATATTTGCCTTTTCTCTTCAAGGTTATGTTTTCACTCTCTTCCTAAATCTAACTATAATTATTACGATCTTGCTGGAGAAGGACCTACATCAGCCGATGTACATTTTCCTCTGTAACTTGTGTATAAATGGGTTGTTCGGCACAGTGGGGTTTTACCCTAAATTTCTGTCTGACTTACTCTCTGACACTTATTTGATTTCCTACAGTGGATGTTTACTTCAGACCTTTGTCATCTTCTCATATGCATTATGTGAATTTACCAATTTAACAGTGATGGCAATTGACAGGTACGTAGCAATATGCAGGCCTTTGCATTACAGTACTGTAATGACACCTGTTACTATATGCAAGCTGTTGATTGTTATTTGGATGGTTCCATTCTTCTCCATTCTGTGTTCCATTATCCTGAATATTACTCTCCCCTATTGTGGGTTGTACGTCAGCACTCTGTATTGTAAAATAACTATTTCAGTCTGCAAACATGATAGTGTGAGATTTGCATTCAATGGGACATTTGGAAGTATATATTTATTAATGGCGATATTTGTCATCTATTCCTATGGTAAAATAATTTCTGCTTGCAGGAAATCGAAAGAAAACCAGTCTAAATTCATGCAAACTTGTCTTCCCCATTTAATAAGCTGCATTAATTATGTTTTCATCACCTTCCTTGATGGATTTAGTGGTAAAAACATTCCACAGTGGTTTAGCAGCTTTATTTCTGTGGCGTTTTTAATCAGTCCTCCTATTATTAATCCCCTTATTTACGGCATCAACCTGAAATCTATACGCAGAAAAATTTGTAAATGCTCTAAGAGAGGGTAAGTTTTGGAGTGTGGCTTCACATTTTGAATAATGCATGTTTTATCTGACTTGATTTCCTAGGTAGATGTGTTCTTTATGTATTCTTATTAAAGTTAGCTACATTCATTAAAGTATCTTATTTAAAGTATGTTGAATTTAATAACAAGTAATTAATTGTTAACATACTGCTTTGAATATGTTTTACTGAATGTATGTTAATTTATCTTAATCATTTGCACATGTAGTATATCTATACAATTTGAGCTGAAGGTGGTTATTAATGTTGCCTTTAAGAAGATGTTAAATAGACGTTTGTACCCCAGGTGGCAGTTTGTGTCGTCTGATTGGTTAACCGGCGCTGATTATAATAGAGAGTTAGAGCTCACAGCCGTATCACAGCAGCATTTTCCCAAGCAGCTAGTGATGAGAGATGCTTCTGTCTTTTTAACAGTGGTTTGAGACACAGATTTGCAGTGTCTATAGGGAGCTGCACTGTGTGAGCTGCAATGATCGGTGTGCTGTGCTGGACAGGCTAACGAGAGGCGACAAAAATGTGTCAATGAGACATGCATCTTATCAGTTTCTATTTGTCTAATGTTTAAAAGTGTCATCAGTAAATGTCCATTATAGCAGTTTTAAATTAAATTATTTCTGGCTTGTTTCTAACATATTATGGTTGTTATAGTACACAAAATTTAAAAAATAGAATGACCTCTTTCTGAAGTTAACATGCTTCTAGCTAAAATATGTAATGTTTAAATTCTTGTGTATGTGTTTATGTATCAGCTAGTATGTGGAAAATGTGTACAAATGTATACAGTCTATATGTGTGTTTGTGTGTTTATCATGAAACACAGGAATTATATTACAGATACAACAATAACATGTCAAGACAGAAAATAAAAGCCATTGTTATACAGTATATAGAAAAAAAACTGTGGTCGAGATGAAATGCAAATAGAAGCTTTACTTCCCTGTTTGCAAATGGAAATTTTGTCTAAATGGCTCCAATAAAGCAGCCTCCATCTAAAACCCTTTTGTATCAGTTTATGATATTGCTCTTAAAACTAAAATCTGAACATTATTTATCAAATGGCTCTAAAAACAGAAGCCTGACAACCAGTGAAATTGCACTTAATAGCTGGAAAAATGCTTATTTTACATAATTAGTCTTAAACAAAATAAACATTGCAAAATAAGGATGTTTTTAACCTGTGAGCTGTTTGTCAATGGTTTGTGATGAAATGAACCAAGTAACAATGATTCTTTGTCATTCCCCTACATCAAATTCCTAAGTGAATTTGTTTGATTTTAGCTGTGGATTCTGGGAGTCTGAGCAAACTGGGGTTCTTACGTTGCAATTCTAATACACAATAAAAGTATACTGATATAAAGGGAATTGCGTCATCCTTTAATTCATTTTAAAAATATATGAATATACCTTAAAATTTTGATATATTGCCCTGCCCTATGGGGGGGTGGCTCAGATGATCCATAGCCATGCCCCTGAGAGTGATGTGTCGATCAGCTTGTTTTACAATGAACACCTTTATTGAAAAATACATTTGAAATTAAATAAAAGATGGTGCCCTTAGTGAGTGGTGCTGGGGGGACATGCCCTCTTGCTCCCAAGAAGACAGAATTTCCAAGAGAACATTGCCCAGAGCATCACACTGCCTCCGCCAGCCTGCCTTCTTCTCATAGTGCATCCTGGTTCCATCTCTTCCCCAGTTAAATGACGCATATGCACCCGGCCGTCCACTTGATGTAACAGAGCACAAGTCTCATCAGTCCAGGCCACCTTCTTCCATTGCTTTATGGTCCAGTTCTGATGCTCACCTGCCCATTGCAGGTGTTTTAGCAGTGGACAGGGGTTGGCATGGGCACTCTGACTGGTCTGCGACTATGCAGCCCCATATGCTGCAAGGTGAAATGCACTGGGTGTTCTGACCCCTTTCTATCATAGACAACATTAACTTTTTCAGCAACTTGTGCTACAGTAGCTCTTTGTGATCGGACCAGACAGCTAGCCCCATGCACATCAGTGAGCCATGGGCGCCCATGACCTTGTTGATGGTTTACCAGTTAGCCTTCCTTGGTACTGACCACAGCATACCAGCAGTACCCGACAAGACCTACTGTTACCTACCACTAGGGAGTTGGGTGGAAGCAAAAATGTGGACCGTCTGTGGGTCTCCAAGGACCGGTTTGGGAAACACTGGTCTAAATGTATTTCTACCTAGAGTTGATGTTTATTCCAGGCAATAGATTCTCATGTGCTTAATATACTAATTGTATTAATGATAGCAAATGAGAGGTGGTCATACACAAAGCATTGCATTACAGTACGTTAGTGACACCTGTGACAGAAAACTTCTTCATTTGTATCTTTCCTTGTCATTCAGTTGTGTTTTAACATGTACTGACAATTACGCCACTGGAATAACCCTTTTCTTCTGCCAGATGCAAATGAAGAACGAAAGCGATGTTTCCATTAATGGCGAGTTTAGACGTGTCTTGGAAAGTGGCTTAGTTTTTAAGCGCAAAAATGCCTTCATAAACCCACCCACTGACAAACCAATGGGAGAGAAGCAGAAAATTATATAATAAGCTGTACAAAGCTGAGAAGCATACATTAATGTTCTCACAACGGCGAGTGTCTAGATATGCTGAGGCAAATATTGGAATGTTTACAGTGACACGGTACATATTCAGTAGGGTTTGTATTCATAAATTGGCAAACAAATTAGGAAAAGTGCAGTGTTACTTACAGAACACACTGAATATGACTAGATGATGACTGTTATCTGTATACAAGTTAAAACTGGGCTCTTTAAATTTAGTTCTGAATTCCAAATCCAGGCCTTGTTTTCACTTCTCCCAGGTAGTTAGTTTAATAATTGCTGATTCTGATTGGCCAGAGCCTTGACACCTGGCTCACAGGTAAAGGAAGGCTGGAATCATGCTCCTCAAGAGCCTTGCCCGGCTCTTGAGTAGCATGATTTGAATAGCCCTGAGTTACAATATGTGTGGCAGTGATGCTATTGCTTTGATTTTTAACCTTGGTATTTGCATGTATTTATTGTGACCAGCAGAGGTCATTCAAGGCTACAGTTTTACTCGCTAGTGCTGGAGTGATGAGAATGATGCAGCAGTTTACATACCAGTGAAGCAGTGAAATATTATCTAAGCCAGTGATTCTCAGCCCAGTCCTCGAGGATCCCCAGACAGTCCTGGGAGGGAGCAAAAACGTGGACCGTCTGAGGGTGTCTGAGAACTGGTTTAAGAAACACTTATCTAAGGTACTTCACAGGTTTTCCACACAATTAAAAATGTTTTTAATAGCATAGTTCATACCAAATTCTACAGATTCACAGGGGAAAAAATATTCTTAGTGCCTATCATGTACAAGTAGGAAAAACATACTAAGCATTTTTGCTCCAGCAGAACAAGAGCCTCAATAAATTCCCTTAAGTGCTGAAATGTGATACAATGAATTTGTGTACGTTAAAAAAGAATAGTAATGAAGCAATTCACCTTTCAACAGTTGTTTTAACTTTTAATTATTTGTGAAGTACTTTGTTCAGTGCTGAACATGTCTCGTTAGTAACCACAGCAAAACAATGCAAGAAATTCACACATTACCATGCAACAATCAATCTGATGATTCTGAAAGAAGGATTACCACATCTCAAAAAAGTTTGCGTAAATCGACGTAACAGTTTGAGGTATATTACAGCAGCTGAGCACACATACAATCCACAAATAACTATTTCATCATATTCAGAAAAAATAAATATTACTTTAGTTATATTTTTTGGAAATAGCATTTATATGTAATTATAATGTTTTTCGCGTATCAATTATTGCCCTGAAAGGAAAATGGTAAAATGCATGAAATTCATAATTTAATAAACATCCCACATATTACCATCAGTCTAAAAAAGCCATCGTATTCCACAAAATACAACAGAATATACACATTAAGATCTAATATCTGTAAATGTAAGTGTTTCCTAGTCACCAAAAAATCTGTATACCTCAAATATGTCAAATTAAGTGCTAAGACAGTGTTTCCAAAGCCAGTCCTAGGGGACCCCCCCAGACAGTCCATGTTTTCTCTCTCACCCAGGATTTTGGTGTTCTTGATTGGCTGGGAGCTTTGAGCGAGCAAGAATGTGGACTGGTTTGGGAAACATCGTGCCAAAACATAAGGTTGTGACTACTTCACCACTTCACTCCTAACTCGTGAACAGACAGTGCAAAGCTACAGCCTCTCTAAAAGGAGCATGTCAAGTGGTTTAATATTTCGCCAAACTAGAACAGTGGTTCCAATGAGACTCCACTGCAGCATTTCTCACTGAATGAACCACTTACACTTTTACACAGAATGTAATGACCAAAGTTGTACTCTACTTAAAATAATGATGGCCAAATGAAGCTTCATTAACCATTTGCTGTATTTTCCTGACTCCACTAGATGGTGCTCACTGTTCATAAAAGGGCTCAAAGCATGTCCCAAAGTAAACCAAGAGCACCATCTAGTGGGGTCAGAAAATACAGCAAATGGTTCATAATACTTCATTTGGCCATCACTACATTTAAAAAAGCATTAGATCAAAGAATGAGCAATGTTCAAACTACCAGGAACCAGGGAAATGCCCAGATGCCTTGAAAAAAATATACAGCTATAGAATCCTGGTTTAGATTACCATTAATAAACAAATAAACAAATGATAAAGTGCTATTTTTACAATGGTGTAAAATCTTTCAATTAAGAAATACATGTAATTTTTTTTTTGGTATTTTTGCAGGAACCAAAAACAAATCAGACATTCGTTCCAATACAGGATTTCAAGTGCTTGCATTTAAAACCAATGATGAGCAATCATCACAGTGCATGCCACAACATGAAATTTGGTTTACTGAAGTACAATAGCTGCTACTGCAAGACAGCTGGAACCGTGAGCTTCTTACATACATTTTCAGTTCCATCACCAGCTATCCCAGCTTATCATGGGTTTCTAAGATTGAATCCTTGAGGCGTTAATACCTAATCCAATATTTTTGATTTCAGTGTAAATCTCTTCTAAGACTCAGCACTGTTGATTATAAAAATGCATTGTATTGTATTAAAGTCCCAGACAATAGCAGCTCTAATACCCAATGCTTGTCATACTTGTAAATAGTTAATATACGCAACTGCTTTTTTGCCAATGGGAATGAAATTTTGTAAACTGATACATAGTATAACAACAAAAGTATTTTAAAAAAGCAGTATTTCAGTGTTTCACAGACTTATCGGACTATTAAGCACCATATTAATTTGTGCATCTATGTTGAATTTCGTTTTGACATATTGAGTGTATGTGAAAATCTGTGTCCCCCTTCAAAATGATAACTTTCATACATCCATCCATCCATCCAACCATCCATCCAACCACATTTCCACTAGACAGTCATGGTGAGACAGGGGCCTGAATTTCCCTTCCATATGTACAAATTCAGTTGCATCATACATTTGGAAAAATAAATCGCTCTTATTTATGTAGAAAGGCTTGATTTTTATTTGCAGCCAAACAAGCATAAAGGAAAAAATGAATAATGGAAAGTACCAGATTATATCTGTGCCTTTTGTATCTGCTTTTTTCATCTTAAATTACTCTTAGCAATACAAACGACTGCTGCTGTTTAACAGCAAAAAACAGTATTTAATCATTTATTTGCCTGTGGGGTTTAATATACTGAAATCATAGGAACAAAACCACAGGTGAAATATACATATAGTCTGAAATGTTTTTAGGGAGATGATGTAAAAATAGTTGGGGAAGAACGGATTAATCACATCACACAAAATCCACAATGACCCGCTAAAGTAAGTGCTCATTATGATTGTCATTTTCAGCTTAATGACTGGGGAAATTCTTTACTGCATCATTCGGGGTCATACGATCCTGAAGGTTCAATTTATTTCAGTGCAAAATTGCAACTTATGCGTTTTGGAACTTATTATGAGAAGGCAGCACACAAAGTCAGCAGTCATGGTTTTTGAGTATCATGAAAGTGGTCAATATTCAAAAGTATGCAGAGTATAGAACATCACAGTTTGATTCTTGTTTCCAGACTTCTTCTGGTTTCAGCTGAAGAAAGATGAATTGTTTAGGATCTTTGGTTATCTAATGTGCAATTTCAGTAGTATTCATTTCACACCCTGTAGCTCCCACCCCCAAAGAGACCAGCTTCTCCCTCTGGGATGATAATGAATTATGGCTGCATCATGTCTTTTTGATGGAATGAAAATGCAATGAATGTGTAGTCTGTGCTAAAAATATTTAAAATATAACAGACACCTTGACCACCAACAGTAAAAATGGTAGATGTGATCTAGTCTGTGATATGTCCTCGATGACATAAGTGAATATGATGAATGAACCTGTATGTATTTGCCACTGCAGAGCAAATTTTCAAGCAAGGTTAGGAAATGGAGTCTGGCATTTTTTAAATACACAGGGAAACGCAACAGGTTTTGTATTCAATCGATATCTGGAAAAATAAAAATGATTTTGTCTCCAGTAACAAACGAAAGGGCTGGATTGAAGTTGAAAGCAAAATTGTTCGCCATTGCTGTGGTTAAATGGAGAGAGAAATGACAGCAGGATACACATGGTTATGAGCAAAAGCTGACCAGGTCTTATTTTACTCAACACAACTGTGAACCTTGCAGTGGTGGACTTCCCTACGTTGACCTACTGTATCATGACTGATTCATGAAACTGAATCCTGTACTACAAACTAAACATCTACTATGCACAATACAGTACATAGACGCATTACTTTGAATCTGCAGTATGGCTTGTAGAAAGCACGCCTCAAATGAACTGAAACTGCAAGCAACTTCCATCACATTGTACACAACAACAAAGGAGGACACTTGCAGTCCCAATAACACAACAAAATAAAAATCAGACCATTAAAATAAGTTGATAGACAGGAACACCAGTGCTCAGACAGATCGGCGTACAAGGTTGTTCTTGTCAGGTTCAAGGAACTCCTCAACCAGAGTTCCTGTTACCTTAAGCAGTTCCTCCTTCAGACTGGAACCATCCCTTAAAAATGACGAAAATATGAATGTGTTACGTGCATTATGCTGCAATGATGGCTTTGTTTTTAAATGATTCTTTATCTCAAATACTCAAAAATGCAAAAACAACCACTCCTTAATTTGCAAACAAGCTCCATTCCAAAGACCAGTGTGTTAAGCAAAATGGTCCCTAAGTGAAAATCACGGCACTAACTACAGTTATTTCAGCCTTCCATACTTGATTCCATGTATTCTTCATAAAGTGAATTTTTTAAACGACATTCTGTACATTATACTTCAAAGATTTCTTTAAATCTTCGACATTTAGTCATACAGTAAATGTGAAAATTGGTCGGGTAAAGTAATTTTTTATTACTCTCATATTCGTGAAGAGTTAAATCAAGGTAGTCGCAAACAAGGAGTGGTTGTAAAGATATACCCTTTTATTATCAATAAGTACAATATACCAGTGAAAAACAATATCATTAAGAGGAATGTTTAGTTTCCTGACAGTTAACTTTGTTAGAATGTATGCTACAGAAGCTAACCTGTTTCCAGGAGGTGCGCGGATCTCTGCATAGTATTTGATTTTGGGTTCTGTCCCACTTGTCCTCAGTGTGGCTACAAGGCCATTCTGAAAGGTGAAGGTGACCATCTGGCTGCTCTTCATCACAGGCAGAACCTGTACCAAAGAAAAAAGAAAATATGAAATACACATACAGACATACGAACATACATATATGGTTGTCGCACTTACGCATTTATGGTTAGGCTGACTGCTGTCATAGCCTGTAGTCACATCCCTGATGTGTGTAATTTTGTAACCTCCACAAGAATCTGGATACCCCTCCTTGCCGCCCCAATTACGAAGCCCGGAGAATATTCGTTTGATGGTGGGAGAATCGTAGCAGATGACGTAGGATGTTCTTGATATATGTAGACCATAACTGAAAGACACAAGCAACCCAGAGGGAAAAACATGATAACATGAGCCAGACTACAAGTTATGTCTCTGTGACTTATGAATGTACAGTTGTCCCTCCAGATTCAAGATATTTGACAATCACGATTTCGGTTATTCTCGTGTTGGGCATGAGTAATTAAATGGGAATATTTTTGGAACTTCCCAAAAGATCGTAAACTCACAGATGAGGTGAAAGCCAAAAATATATACACAATACTAGTGGAGGACATATTAAGCTTCATGAACCATTTGCTGTGTTTCCTGACCCCACTAGATGGTGCTCTCTGTTCATTAAAGGGCTCAAAGCTTGCTCCAAAGTAAACTCTAAAAATACAGCAAATGGTTCATGAAGATTAATTTGCCCATCATTAAACAATACTGAAAATTATTTGGATCACATAAAATCATATAATATAACAATATCAGTAATACGTAACATTTTTTAGTGTAACTACATACTACATTAATGTTAATATTAAAAGTTTTGGCTAGGGTACACAGCACAACCTTGTCTCGACAATCAGCCTCACTCATGCATTAACTGTCTTTGTAGCCACAGAATCTCACATTTCTTGCAGTAACTTTTATACTTTTCGAAGCCGTTAATTTTGCATTTTTAATAAGTATTATTATTTGTATTATTTGAGAATTTTTGCCTGTGGAGGGGATCTTCCACCCCTAACCCTTGTGAATTCGAAGGGGTAACTGTATATTAAATATCACAGAGATAAGCTATCACATGTCTTTTATTACAGCACCAGTCTCGCAACTATGAAGACAAGCAGGAAGTCACAGGTCTTACATTTCATAAATGTTCTCCAGCTGCTGGCTCAAGGTGAGGTTCTTGTCATTTAGATAGGATACCATCTCTGCCACCACAACCGCAGCACTGACTCCATCCTTATCAGGAACCATGCTTCCACACATGAAACCTTCACCCCAGAGAAAACAGACCATACAGGTACAAGCTCAGGAAGAGGTAGAACATAACAAGAACGCCAACATTTCATTCCAAACAAGACTTAACTAGACTAATTAATATGTTACAAAAAAACAAGCTTTTTTTTATTTAGCTACAAGTTTACCGAAAACAATATAGATATTCCATATTGTAAAGGTACGGAAGTGAATATTTCATTGCAATTTACTAAATATATTCACATGAACACCTTTTGTTCATGCTAAGACTGATTCTGAATGGTCCAATTCTTAAACAATTGGTCATGACTAAATCTTAATTAGCAAAATGGAAAATGAGGCTATGAAATCCACAGTGGGGAGGACTGCCTTACTTCACTATATTAAATAGAATTAAATACACCCTTAACTAACCCTGGATTCTACGGTATTTTTGACCATTTGATGTCAGTATTCAATACATACCTATGGATTCCTCAAAGGCAAACAAAACCACCTTTCCTTTCTTTTCGAGTTCATGGATTTTATTCCCAATCCATTTGAAGCCTGGTAAGGTTTCCTGTGAATGACAAGTTACCATAACCACGTAAATCTAATTACATCTCCGTAAGAAGGAATACGGGATCCTTAACAGTTGTCCATCACAATAAATCGAAAGATCAAACACATTTTGTTAAGGACCAGCCTTAAATGGTTTCTAAACTGGGATTGCTCTTTGAAAAAGTCACCTCAA